>NW_015090906.1:3217306-3486039 GCF_001431845.1 Calidris pugnax
AAATTGCCAAGAAATCTACTGCTTTGAGCATGCACTGCGGTAATCTCCAAAGTGCTAATAACTTTTAGTGACCATTTAAACTGATATTAAAAATGCTATCCCTACAAGATTGGAATTGTTCTATTTATTATAGTGTTACTTACTGTAAAACTATTCATATCCAAAAGTTTGGTGCTCAATGGGACTTTGGCCCATGCTGAGATGTTATGAAATTTTGGATGCCTTTTGGAAGAATTGTGTATATAAAAACAGGAAAGAGCAGAATGATTTTAAAATGATGCTTTAATTCAACTTAGCTGTGCTCGTCAATCTTTAAAGTGGTCTTCTGTTCTGTTTCTTCTTATTTTTTTTCTTTTTTACTGCTTCTTTTACCCCTTTTTGTTTCTTCTTTAAAAAAAAAAAAAAAAAAAAAAAAGCCAGAAATCCAAAAACCCAGATGTGGAGCCAAATCTCAGATAGCATATAGAGCTAGCTGCAACGTGGGAGGTCTCTCTGTCTCTCTATTCCTCTCTTGTGTGCCTAAATTCTATAAACCTCAATGCCAAATCTGGTGACTACAGCTCTTTGAGTCCTGGCTTGGTAATGAGACGGATATATTTCTTAGGTGTCACTGATAAATCATCGTCAGCGTGATCACAGGGAGAGACATACTGGACCATGCACAAGGAGTTGGCTTATTCAGCACTGCGTAGGAGAGACCAGTTTCCTCTAAACATTGTAAGACACCATATTAAACTTTCTCCCTTCCCTGCTATGTGGACTCACATGGTGATAAGACTAAGGTCAACACTATATTGTGCACAGACCTGTTCTTGTGTTGGGTGTCATGTTCCTTGTGGCCAGCTGGAGGTAAACCTCCAGCTTTGCTATCTCCTCTGCTCTTAAATAAGCCATTGCAGCTACTTCTGGAATTAGCTGTGTGTAGACACCTGGTCTGGGTCTCATCTGTTGTCCAACCAGCCTTTTCTCTTGGCTGCAAGCAATAGATGGCAGCTGACGGGACCAGCCGACCATCCAGATCCACTCCACAGGTTGCCAACAGGACCACAGAGGCCTGAGGGATTCTGCCATGCTCCTGACAAAACAACACAGCAGCTTCTTCTACAGAGATAATAAGGTTCTCTATTCACATTCCTCATTCCTTGAGACCGGTGTCTCCCTGTAGGTTACAGGTAGGAAAACAAAACAGGGATGACTCATTCCCATGCCTTATTCTAATAAAAACAAATAAATGAAGTGCTCTGGTGTTGTAATCAAATTTTCAGTGTTCCCAGGAGAAAGTTGTGGCTCAATTCGAGGACGTCTTGGTCATGTCACAGAAAGAGGGAGAGCAGCGACGCAGAGCTGAAGGCAATAACGTTTTCCCTTGTGCTCTCCCTCCACAAAGCCCAGGTAGAGATTCTTAATCGACTGTGTCTTGCAGAGAAACACTGCTTCCGTGAAGCTAAGCATGGTGTGTTTGTCAGTGTGATTCCCCCTGGATTTGATCTGAAGGCATATATGAATTAGTCTTAATGTTCCACTGTGACAACAGGTGGGGTTTTCTTTTTCTTCTGGCATTGCCTTTGATGCAGTGGAAATGCAAGTTAGCAGCGATCTGAACAACCCTGATTCTATGATTCTATGATTCTATGATTCCATGACAATGTATCATCAAGGCAGAGAGAGAGAGAGAGTTTCTGTATTCCTAAAAAGCTGTGTGTCAACTGGATGTGATAATTTTGTTCATGTTCCAGGTAATACTGTCATATACATAAGAAAAGGGAGAGCCTGATTGCTGCATTTCCCCTGCAAAAATAGCTAGTTATTATTAAAGAGGGAATGGAAATAAAAATCAGGCTTAACACAGTTTATATTTTCTTACTGAAAAGTCAGGGTTTATTTCCATGAAGTCTCACCAGCACAATGCCAATTTTATTTGAGATCTGTTGTATCAGTAAGATTCTTATTGTCAGAAAGGTGTCAGGATGCTCTAAATATGCATGCTGGATCAGGGCATCTGGGGAGAGGGAGGAAAACAGGGAAAGACCATGGCCACAGTTTGAATAATATACCTAACAACCACCTGAGTCCTTTCTTTGGTCTGGTCCTGACTCCTTTATCAATGATTTTGTAAATCCTGGGTACTGGAAGCTGGTTTTCTCATGGAGCATGGAGGGAAGCTGCAGTTTAAGCTTGGTAGTACCATGCCTTTAAAGTCACCAAAGCTGAGTTGCTCCTACTCACTTGCTGAATACAGCATTTCCTTTCCTGTTTTAGGCCCTGGAGATGTCCTAGTGCAGTGTTTAGGACTCTGTGATCTTGCAGGAAGGGTTTGCCAATGGCATTTCTGTGCTGCTGCTTAGTAAGCCACAGAAAGATGCACTCTCACAGTGCCTGCTTCCCTCTACAGCCCTCCTCTTACCCTTGGGGGTGACATTTCTAAGCCTGTGCTGCTGAAAGTGAGACTCATCAAGGTGTTTCCACCTCATTCCCTGTGTTTACCTGTCATTTGCATCTTCACGTTGCTTCTCCTCTCTTGCTCTACAGCTTTGCATGCCTGAGACAGCCCTACTCACATGCCCAAAGGCCTGGAGAGACACCACAAAGCTAACTCATACCTGGAAGAAGACTGGGATCCCCAAATGAGCCTCATTGGAAGGTGCTTAGTAAGCCGGAGAAAGATGCACTCTCACAGTGCCTGCTTCCCTCTACAGCCCTCCTCTTACCCTTGGGGGTGACATTTCTAAGCCTGTGCTGCTGAAAGTGAGACTCATCAAGGTGTTTCCACCTCATTCCCTGTGTTTACCTGTCATTTGCATCTTCACGTTGCTTCTCCTCTCTTGCTCTACAGCTTTGCATGCCTGAGACAGCCCTACTCACATGCCCAAAGGCCTGGAGAGACACCACAAAGCTAACTCATACCTGGAAGAAGACTGGGATCCCCAAATGAGCCTCATTGGAAGGTGGACTGCTGAACTGCACATCCCTCCCCTCTTTTATGGCCTGGCAATCTCAGTGCTGTGGACAACCTGACATTTAAAGCTCAAGAGACCTGTGCTACACGCACGTGGTGATTTTTTCACAGATATCTCCTCATACGTAAAAAAAGTGTTTAACTGTTTTGAATAAACATGACACTACACATTGGACAGAACAACTGTGAAGAATTATGGGTTGAAGATGGTTTGTAATGCACTTTGAAAATTAAATTTAAAAAAAAAAAGAAACACAACTACCCCAAAACCTTGTCTAATGCAAATGCTGAGAAAGTGCTGTGACATAACAGCTACCTGGTTCCATTTTCACAGAAGAAAGTATGGCAACAAGAAGCTTCGAAGAGTCTTTTGAGGAAAAAAAAAAAATAGCAGAAGTGATATTAAACACATATAAATCAGAGTTGTAATTACTGCCTGGAAATCTGTGAAGACTGGGATCCCCAAATAAGACTCATTGGAAGGTGGACTGCTGAACTGCATATACCTCCCCTCTTTTATGGCCTGGCAATCTCAGTGTTGTGGGTGACCTGACATTCAAAGCTCAAGAGACCTGTGCTACATGCATGTGGTGATTTTTTCACAGATATCTTAAGTGCTGTTACACTGATAACTCTTCATACATAAAAAAAGTGTTTAACTGTTTTGAATAAGCATGACACTACACATTGGACAGAACAACTGTGAAGAATTATGGGTTGAAGATGGTTTGTAATGCACTTTGAAAATTAAATTTAAAAAAAAAAAGAAACACAACTACCCCAAAACCTTGTCTAATGCAAATGCTGAGAAAGTGCTGTGACATAACAGCTACCTGGTTCCATTTTCACAGAAGAAAGTATGGCAACAAGAAGCTTCGAAGAGTCTTTTGAGGAAAAAAAAAAAATAGCAGAAGTGATATTAAACACATATAAATCAGAGTTGTAATTACTGCCTGGAAATCTGTCAGATAAATTTTATAGTGAAGCTTTATGAGACTTCCCCTTTAGGCACTGTTGAGACCATGATACTTTCTTTAGAACCTTTGCCTGGGCTGCTCCATGGTTTTGTTTGTGACAATCAGAAGGAGTAGATACAATTCTCGCTGTCTTCTAATTAGCACTGTTCCATTATCCAACACACTGCACGGATCAGTTTCGTTTGTTGTAGCATGTACTATGTGACAGTTACCAGTAATTTAAAAAATTATGATAAGTCACCAGCCTTATTCGACAAAGAATATGTCTTCTTTGCAGAGCTACTACCCCCAACGCTGGTGGAATAGAGGGGGAAATAAACCCACCTCTACGCAAAGAGAAATTTCACAGCACAGCAAATCCCCAAATTTTAGGCTCTTTAAGGACCACCCAATTAATCCACTGGGTGCTGCTCAGTAAATCTTTTTAATAACACAGCATGATTAAGTTATTCCCTGATTTTTCATCTCCAAAGATTTACGAAAAGTTACTCAGAGACACCTGTGTGGAAAAAAACATAACCTAATCCATCACGGTTTGATGTTTGCCCACAGGCAATTCTCTTCAGCTGAACTAATGGCACTGTGTCAGGTGAGAGTCGTATCTTCACACCACAGAACTATTTTGCCTTTGGGAACACAAGGTTTTTTTATTTTTTTTTAAGATTATTCCTAGTTGTTACCTTTGTAGCAATGTATTTATGCAACAGGTGATACTCTGAAGACGAGAAGCAATTCCACTGGAAAACCACATTATGTTTAAGGAATTTCTCTCTGTTGTTGCAGTAGTGTTTTCTTCCAGATGGATAATACTTAGTATTTGCAGATGGGACCTTTCTTCCAATGATCTCCAGAGACATTGTAACCTCTCACAACTTAAATTTCAAAGTGTTTCATAGTCTATCAAGGAAGCATGCAGAAACTGTGATCACATTTTTCTCTTGATTGCTGACTGTATGTCCTTCTGGTTCAGGATACTGAGTTTAAGATAAAGTGAAAACCACTGCGAAGGTATCCTGGGCTTTCCTCCAGATGTTTCTCCTAATTCTCCTCCCCAGCATTTTGTCTCTGGGCCTTAAGGGCACAGCCATCTTTTACCATCTGTCCTGGGTATGCATTAAACCATGATAGGGCAAGCTATCTCACTTGCAAGAGCATAGCTCTGGGTTTTCCCACAATTCCCAAAGATCCAGTTAAATTTTGCCAAAAGGGTAAGTAGGTCAAACAACTGCAAAACAATTGTCCATTTGCATTTTTTTTCCCTTGGTTCATCGGTTTGGGGCATTATTAAAGATCTAAAATACTTAACTGAGTTGAACTTTACTGACAGTTGCATGTCTTTAGCCATTTAATTCAGGTAAAAGCTGATTCTTCTTTTGTCCACCAAAACATTTAATGGTTAAAACTGTTTTTCCCAGCTTATTCTTTCATTTCAACTGTCTTACCCAACCTTTCCCCAGCACAGAATTTAGGACAAAAGGAGACAAAACAAAGCACATGTGAGCAAGAAAAACCTTAGCATCAAACCTGGTTTACATGTTTTCTAGAAAGAAACCAAGTCATGCCAAATACCAGGGGATGGATGGGCAGTGTCCTGCTGCTGTGGTCTCCGTGAGGAGCACAGAATAATGCAAATTCCCGGCTGCATAGGGGTGAGAAACATTGGTGTTTCTGTGCTTACTGGACCAAAGGTTCAGCAGAATGGTGACCAAATAAATGCTGGAAATTCAGCAGCACTCAAATGCAGGACTGGAACCAGCTAATGGCAAAGTTAGGGCTTAAAAAAATATTTAAAAAAAAAAGCTGTCTGCGACTATAGTTACAGTTTAATTGCAAGCATATACATGCATGCGTTTTCACACCTGGATTGTTTCCCCACCCTTTCTGGGGACTAGCCATAAACATCTCACTGACGCACATACGAGAAGAAAACAAGTTGGTTTGCAATGTGTCCTAACGGCGAAAGTCTCTAGGCAAAGCACCGAGATCTGGCAGGCCTACAAGAAGAAAACGCACAAGTAGGGATTAGCCACAGCGGTTTTGGCCTCCACAACTTAACTCTCTTTTATTGAAAGAAAAGGCTAAATCATTAAAGCTGGTGAGGTAGGAGTGGAAAAGAAAAATGGGTCTGTTTGGGTCTAACACTAAACAAGAACCAGAAGGTTATATGAAGAGTGAAGAGAGGCTTTTTGTTTTGGTTTTGGTGGTTTAACCAAAACTTAAATTGATTTCCCTCCCGCCTCCCCTTTTTTTTTTTCCTTCAGAAACAAACTTCAGAACTTTATATTTGGTTTATTAGAGGTTGTTTTCCCCAATCCTACCCTGTAGTTCTACTCATCTTGGGAAAAGAGCAGCTGTACCTGTGCTTCATTAAACCCCAGAAAAAAAAAGACTGCAATGATGAGACCTATCTCAAAATTCTGCAGAAAAGAAAACAAATCTGGTATTTTATGCCCAGCAGAGACCTCTGTGAGCACCTGGGCTGTCATTCAGGAAAACACAGAGCATCACCTTGTGCCTCCTACTTGCATGCCCTGACTGAATGCCCTGACAGGGACAGATCTGTTCTTCACTTCTCACATGGCCACAACTTGTTTTTTATTTCCCTGTCACCAACTACACAAGTGCCCACTGCTAGTTCTCACTGCAAATCTACAATGACTCTTAATTTTTGATGTCACTGAGACCAGTTCTCAAGACTCCAAATGTCAGCTCCAAGACAGAGGTAGAAATCTGGGGGACTGCCCTGTATTCTGTAAAGGCAAGATAAAGTCATAAGGGACAACCATGTTGCAGCATTCCCAGTCCTGAACCCACTGGTGGGTTTAGTGCCAGACCTGTGACCCTCTGAAAACACCTGTGGTTTACAGGGAAATAGCTAAAGCTCACTTCTTCTGCACAATAGACGCTGCTGCAGGTGATATTATTGCTTTTCTATGTCACCCCTTTTCTACATCACAATTGTCCAGAACAAGGTAAGGGAGAAAATTAACAAAACTGGAAGATAAGTGTTTTGTTATATAGCATTTGTGTAGTAATACAGCACCCTCTTCCCACTATGGCAGCTCTCTGTACGAGCTCTTTTCTGATCTTGAACATCTGCTCCTCTGTCTGAAAAATAAAACACGAAACACGGGGTGGGGAGGAGGTGGGGGGGGGAGGAATGGGAAGGAAAAAAGTACTGCTAACTCAAAATGTTTTGAGAGCAGCTACCCTATTCTCCTAGGAACCAAATGTCAGTGGGCTGAATAGGTCTCCTAATGGGTATGAGCACATGCCAGTGATCACAGACAATCACACTAAATTTCCCTTAGCAATATCCAACAGACCAAACTGTGATCAGTGATAACTGAGCCCTTAGGGACTTACTTGTAGCCCATTCAAAAATGTATGTGCCCTCAAGGGAAGGTTTGCCTTGTTTTCTTGAGGAAATTAAATAGACTCTTTATAGAATTAGCAAAAATCAGCAGGGGTTCAGATTTCCCATAGTCTTTCACGACTTGTGGTTTAATAGCAGACTTTAAGTTAATGTATATCAGACACATGCATTTTGATTTTCCTTTCACTGGCACTGAAGAAAAGACATATATTTTAATGAGTTATTCATTAAATATATTGATATATATATATATTGATATATATATATTTATATATATATTGATATATATATATATATATTTAATGATCTCAATTTTAAATGAGAGAACAGAAAGGGTCACAGTGTCCAAATACTTTTTTGAAGAAGAATCTCAAACACTTTATATTGGTTGTCTACAACAGGCATATAGTTCATAGCATTTTGCATTTTCAAAGCACTTACAGAAGCATTAGAGTCAGAGGTAATTATTCAAAAACTTTGATTTTGTTTTTAGCCAAAAAGGTGCTCTGTCTGCTGTCTGGCAAAGTTTTACAATTCTAAGGGAGGGAAGACCCCTTTTTTCCATAAAAATTTAAACAACTTCTTCTGCACAATAGACGCTGCTGCAGGTGATATTATTGCTTTTCTATGTCACCCCTTTTCTACATCACAATTGTCCAGAACAAGGTAAGGGAGAAAATTAACAAAACTGGAAGATAAGTGTTTTGTTATATAGCATTTGTGTAGTAATACAGCACCCTCTTCCCACTATGGCAGCTCTCTGTACGAGCTCTTTTCTGATCTTGAACATCTGCTCCTCTGTCTGAAAAATAAAACACGAAACACGGGGTGGGGAGGAGGTGGGGGGGGGAGGAATGGGAAGGAAAAAAGTACTGCTAACTCAAAATGTTTTGAGAGCAGCTACCCTATTCTCCTAGGAACCAAATGTCAGTGGGCTGAATAGGTCTCCTAATGGGTATGAGCACATGCCAGTGATCACAGACAATCACACTAAATTTCCCTTAGCAATATCCAACAGACCAAACTGTGATCAGTGATAACTGAGCCCTTAGGGACTTACTTGTAGCCCATTCAAAAATGTATGTGCCCTCAAGGGAAGGTTTGCCTTGTTTTCTTGAGGAAATTAAATAGACTCTTTATAGAATTAGCAAAAATCAGCAGGGGTTCAGATTTCCCATAGTCTTTCACGACTTGTGGTTTAATAGCAGACTTTAAGTTAATGTATATCAGACACATGCATTTTGATTTTCCTTTCACTGGCACTGAAGAAAAGACATATATTTTAATGAGTTATTCATTAAATATATTGATATATATATATATTGATATATATATATTTATATATATATTGATATATATATATATATTTAATGATCTCAATTTTAAATGAGAGAACAGAAAGGGTCACAGTGTCCAAATACTTTTTTGAAGAAGAATCTCAAACACTTTATATTGGTTGTCTACAACAGGCATATAGTTCATAGCATTTTGCATTTTCAAAGCACTTACAGAAGCATTAGAGTCAGAGGTAATTATTCAAAAACTTTGATTTTGTTTTTAGCCAAAAAGGTGCTCTGTCTGCTGTCTGGCAAAGTTTTACAATTCTAAGGGAGGGAAGACCCCTTTTTTCCATAAAAATTTAAACAAGTATATACAGAGGCAATATTTAAAAAAAAAAACTGTAAAAAAACTTAAAGTCTTGTAAAACTGAGAATTCAGTTTGCTGCTGCTAAACATTTTTGGCAGAAATATCTCCACTGGATATCTGTTTCTAGAGTCTAAATGTAACCTGGGAGAACTGAGCTTCCCAGTGTTTTGTTTCATACCCTGTATTATGGCAGATTGCAGAGACAAGGGAGATCTGAAGTCTTACCTCTTCTGCCTTCTACCTGTCACATCACATTAAAATACACGTATGCAGTTCTGGTAAAGCTTTCTCCATCGTAAAACTCTCTAGGAGGACTTGTGCCTCTTGCACTTTGGACTCCCTTGGGTTGATGCCTCCTGTTGTAAGTACCGTGGTTTTGTAGTTTGTAACCCTAGTATGGAGAACCAAAGCCCTTCATCTCACTTGCCCCATGACTACTGTCACTCTCGAGAAGATCAAGCCAAGATTTCTCAGTGCACCAACCATTGACAGCTCCTTGCTTGAGGGGTGAGATCGTCAATAATGACGGCTTTCACAGGAAGGAGTCACAAACGATCACTTTGCTTTGTAAGGCGTAAATGATGTAAATATTTTGAAAGAAAAGAGCAAGACATTGGACGCACTTTCTTGCCTCAGTTTCCCCAAATACTGTCTTGCAAAACCTGCTGTTGCCCAAGGAAAACATCCACCTCCACCGTTTCTCTGGAATCTCTTACCAAGGAGCCTTTAAATGTTTGGTAGACTTTGCAATGGACAGATAAGAAATTCTCTTCTTTTTTTACGGCACTTCACTACCCAATTCATATTCCTGGACACACTGTTTATTTTGGGGGCTTTCTGAAAACGTTTTTTTTTTTTTTTCTGAAAACTTCTGGAGTCGGGCACCCAAGAGAACTTATTTGAGACACTGCTGGCCTTACCCTCAAACAAGAGGTCACCTATGTCTCATGCACATCCCACCCGGGAGGATGTCACCTCCCAAACATATGCAGAAAACCTCCGAGATTGTTACAAGCGATAATATTCCTGCCAGCTCTTTTCCTGCTTTCCACATCACTGGGACGATAATTTGCCCTTTTCCTTTCAGTACCTCTCTTAGGAATACACACTGTGGAGCAAATCACGTTCACCTGTAATATAAAGGAGACGGGATGTAGCTAATAAAGAACAAGGCAATTCAAACTTTTTTCCTGAGCCCTCAGGAGGAATACCCAGGTGTGCTGAGGAAGATATGCTTGGAAAAAAAGAAAAGAGCCATTCTGCAGTCAATCTAAAAGCACTAGGCCTCCTTTCATGAATTGATTTACCCACTGGGTGACATATTGGCAATTTTCTGTTACCTACCCAGTGATATGACTAAGTAGATGAAGCTTAAAGGCAGGTCAGATAAAAAGACTTTAATCTAACAAAGGCAGCCTGAATTTCGCATGTCAAGGAAGATGATTTAACAGGGAATAGCAGCCTAAACGCGATACTGAATCAAGGTGGAGAATCCATAATTAATGTTACACTGCAGAAATGTTTACTCAAAAACAGAATGACAAAAAGGGCTAGATTCGCCTTTCCTATAAAAGGCCCCAATTCAGCAAAATACATCACTGCAGTCTTTATGTTAAACATATGCTTCAATCTGGCCCTGCATGAGAAGGAATGCCTTTGAATTCATCTCTTTACAACCAGTGTAAAAAGGGTGAAAATCAGTCATGACAAGTTTTATAAGACACAGGCTGAGCGCTGCCGCAATTTGATGAATACGCCTGGCCAGTTAGACTTGGCAGAAATGTTGTTCAGAGAATTAATTAAAATTGTTTTCTCCGAGGAAGGAAAAGTTGTGTTTTGGGAAAAGCACTAATATCATATGCA
This sequence comes from Calidris pugnax, assembly GCF_001431845.1. Taxonomy (NCBI): domain Eukaryota; kingdom Metazoa; phylum Chordata; class Aves; order Charadriiformes; family Scolopacidae; genus Calidris; species Calidris pugnax. The sequence goes on from NW_015090906.1 coordinate 3,228,127, forward strand.
AGTGACATGAGACTTGTTCAAGTGTTTTCAGGCCCAAGGGGTGAAATGCCTAAAGGAGTGGTTGATCCTTGAATAATGTATTTATCTTGCAGTTACGCTTCACTGTTTTCCTACCAGGATTAGTTGAATTTCCTGAACAGCAGCCCAAAATGTAACCTCAAGATACTAAACAACGCCAAGGGAAGAGGAAGGCCATATTCTGCTCCCCAAAGTGTTTCATTTGTCCTCTCCATTCTGATGACTTTTCCCTTAAAATTAAAAGTGCGCAGTTGTGATATTCTTGGTCTGTGTGTACTGGGGAAACAGTATCTGCAGCCCCTTGAATGGACTCAGCATTCAAGGGCTGCAGCATTTTGCAGGAGGTACAGAATGAAGCCACTGGTGAAGACTGGTAGCTCAGGTAGAGCTGGATGGCTTTAGGATGGCTCGTTGCTGGATGGTCACAAAAATATTTTTTGCCCTTTTTTGCTAAAAACCTTGAGTTTGCTGCAGCTAGGGACCTAGAAGTGTTTGGGACTAAAAGGCTGTCTAACCTTTACTTCTCACCTCCTGCTACTCATCCTCTTAGGCTACACATCTGTTGAGTGAGGGAGCATCTCCCACTCCCTGTTGGCAAGACCCTCAGGACAGGCCGACCTCTAGATTACCTCCCAATTAATAATGCTTTCAATCTGAAGCAATCCAACCTGAAGAGACAGCAGTCTTCGAGGTCAAGTACTCTGACCTGAAAACCGGTGAGCACCCACACTGCAATGGGAGGCCCGCTGGAGGTTGCTCCTCAGCTGCTCATTGCCCTGAGACAAAAAAAGAAAGGGGAAAAAAAAAAAAAGTAGAAATTCTGCAGAAGACCCTTGATTAATTATCCTCATTACTCAATATTTTAACCCACCTTGTCAGCCCTTCCCACTCTGCCTTGCAGGAGGAATAAAATTTCCAAAAAGCCTGGAGCTAACAGCGATGGGGAAACCACACACAGACCAAAGTGCTGACGAGAGCAAAAATCCACTCCTCCATTCAGCACCTCCAACTTCCAGAAATGCACACAAGCTCTGGCCAACCTCCACTACATGGGTTAAAAAATATACATCAGTTCCTTTGCATTTGGCTCCTGATTAAGGATTTCCTCTCCTCTTTTCGCTGGTGGACTGGTAAGGCTCATCCCTGCCACCTGAACAGAGAGGATTTGTTCATAGCTTTTTTCCCCCTGCCATTGCACAACTGGCTTCCAGCATGATCAAGAGCATTTTTTGTGCACTCTGCTGTAAGACTGAGTCACATCTGAGATTTAGCTTGAAAAAAATCTCTGGGCTCTGATCAGAGGCATCCCGGATGGAGATCATGGCTGTGAATAAGGAAGATATTGTCATTTCTAAGGGGAGAGGTGAAGGGAAAATCCTTTTCTTCTTTAGGTCTAGTTAGCTGAATTCCAAATGTGACTGTAGTACTGAGGCTTAGGGCCATGTGGGTTTGAGGTTAATGGCCCCACATGGATGCTCTGGGCTCTGTGTAAAGGCTTGAGCTGATATCCTGGGTGTTTTTTGTAAGTCTTTTGAAATTCTGATTAACAGTTTGCAGTGGACTTCTTGCCCTTCCTGAAAACTTTCCTACAGTCAAAATCAGCCCAGGTTTGCTCTCCAACATGCTGCAGTGCTTGAGTAGTGGCTTCATGAGGAGCTGACAGTAGGACTAGGATACTCCAAAAAAGATATGGGGAGTACAATAGGGTATAAGAACTGGTGTGTGTCTTTCAAGGTAAGTTACTGGGTCACATCCTTCAGGGTTCCATGGGTAAAATGAATTTTTACTCATTGTCTGCCTTTCCAGTAAATCAAAACCTTACTTTTATTTTATAAATATATATATATACACACATATATATACATGCACTTATTCCCCAGAGCAAGCACTAAAAGATGTTGTGCACTGATAGGCTGAAGAGCATCTTCATGCATTGCCCTTGACCTTTTAGCTACTGATTTTGTGGACAACATCTCCACCCTTAAGGAAAAAAAACAAATAAGGGGGAAAAAAAATATGGAGCCCAAGCTTCTTGGACTACAGCTTGGTTTTGTTTTAATTGCCACTAAGTTTGCTCTAAACCTGAAGGAAATTGAGAGGTTTGGAGCTATTCTAATGACATTAAACTCCATCTCACTAAAGAAGAATTTGATACAGCTGGTTGATTGCTGACTTCTTTCTAAGCTTATCAGCCAATAAAACAATCAAATGCTTATGCTGCAACAAGCATGAGCAAACTTGTATCTTCCCTGTATCCTGGCATGGGAGATATTCACATTCTTCTGAACAAATAATACATAAGAGACTTAATCTTTTATAAAGAACTTTTTTTTAGGAAATGCTATTTTTCTGTGGCATTTCAGTTTTTTGTAACTACCCCCATATAGAAAAAAAATAAACTTCACAAAACCTTCAAGGCCTAAAGTATTTTAGCTTTGACCAAAACAAATAAATAAAATAAAATAAAATAAAATAAAATAAAATAAAATAAAATAAAATAAAATGTGTGATTGGATAAGCAGAAAACGGGAGGGGAAGAGATTTGTCTTTCTGGCAAAGCTGCTTGCCTGAAGATGTAAGAACGTTTTCCCAGTGAGCTCAGCATTCAAAGCCAGGCAGCCAGAACATGCTTCACAAGCAAGAACCTCCTGTGAACTCCTCACCTTTGTAAGGTAAGTCAGCATTCACAAGGAAATACCCCACCACACCATTCCCTTTGATGTTTTCACTCTGCAGAAGGGAAGGGTGGTCTTTTTAAAGAATTCACAATAGAGAGAGAAGGGGAAGAGGAAGCCCTTTGAAGAGAGGAGAGAGCCTCCTCTCATTTTGCCGCTGACTATAAGCCACCCCTTTTCCTTTGTGCCTTGCACAAAAGAAGGTTTGCAAGCCCACTTCCCCCTCAACCAGACAGACACTTTCTGCGAGTACCATACCGACAGGAGGTGGCTTTCCAACACGCAGAACAGAGAGAGGGGAAGGAACTGTATGGCTTCACACATCAACCATAAATCAAACCTCTTGAAAAACTTCTGTGTGAAGTTTTAAGGCACGCGGGACCTGGTGGGTCTTCATGCATCTTCAGGATGAGCAGTAAGAGCACACATGCTCAACCATATGCAACGGTGTCAGGAAATCCTACGTCTTCCTATGTTCTTTCTTGAAGCAAAATGGAGTTAATACTTCAGAGCCTGGAAGACATCAGGAAGCTAAAGCTCAGCTGGAGCTAAAACCATCTAAAGGCATAAAAGGTAACAAGAAGTTATTCCACGAGCATGCAGCTGGTGATTCAGAGGAAAAGAACATTTATTGATGAATATGGAAGACAACCTGGTGGTATGGATGGTATGGAAAGGGATGAATTACTTCATTGCTTTTTGGCCTCAGTCTTGACAGGCTGAGCTTGGTCCCAGACCTCTGACTACCAAACAGCATGATTTGGGAAGGAGAGAGATAGTGAGACACCAAGAAGTGAGGGAAAACTCAGATAAACTGTACGCATTCAAACACTAGGTGTTTGCATTCAAAGTGCTGCAAATGCTGGGTGATGTGATTGCAAGGTTGCTGTCTATCATGGCAATTAGGGACAGCAAATCCTTGATGATGGAAAATGTTAATATTATGCCTATCTTTAAGAACAGGAAGACCAGGGAACTATAGGTTGGTCAGTCTCACCTCAGGCCCTGGAAAGGTCTGGGAGCACATCCTCTTGGTGTCCACTTCCAATCTATCGAAAGACAAGAAGCCATTAGGAAGAGTCTGCACAGATTTCTCTAGGGCAAATTATGGTTAACCAACCTGACTGCCTTCTGTAATTAAATGACTGGCTGGAAGGGCAAGGGAAGAGCAGTTGATATTACATATCTTTAATACAATGAGGTTTTTGTCACCCACAGCATTATCATTAGGAAGCTGAAGAAGTAATAAACTTCAAGACAAGTTGAAAATTGGCCTGACACTGGGCTCAAATGTTTGTCATAAGTGGCTCAATGGCCATTTAGCAGCTGGTAACAAGCATATTACAATTATCTGATAATCTGAACAGTACAGCTTCAAGCCAGGCAACTTGTTAGAAACTTAAAGTTTGGGGTAGCAGGGACCTTATGAGGTATAGAAAAGATAGTCTAAGTTTCTGCATCTGGGATGGAATAACCCCATGAACCAGTAAAGACAGGGGACAGGCTAAAAAACAGCCCAGCTTCAAAGTGGCCACCAAAGTGAATGTAAGACAAGAATGGATATAAATAACTTTTTGCTGGGGTGTAACCAGCAGGTTATGAAAATACTATCTCCCTCTAAGCAGCAGTGCAGGGGCTGCACTTGAAATACTGTGTCCAGTTTTGGGTCCCACACCTCAAGAAAGATGTTGAAATACTGAATACTGTTCATAAGAAATCTAGCAAGATATTTAGGGGCCCATATCACACAACCTACAATAAGAGGTTGAAGGACAACTAGCCTGGCAAAGAGGAAGTTAAGAGTTGATCTATTTGTTGATCAGCCTATAAATATGTGATGGAGAGTTACAAAGAGCCAAACTCTTCTTGTTAGTGGCAGGTGTTACAGCAGGGAGCCAAAGCCACAGGTTGTTGCTCAGAAGGTCCAGGCTGGTCATCAGCAAGAACTTTTTCTCTAGGAAGGCATCCCCACACTAAACAAGGTCACCCAGAGAGACTGTGAAATCTCCATCCTTGTGCGTTTTCAAGACTCATCGAAGTAACTCCATGGATGGTCTGCTTTGATGTTGGAAATGGGCCATGTTCATGCTGGAGGTTGGACTGCAGACCTCCAGATATCCACTCCAACCAGCACTTCTGTGATCCCTGAATGGAAGCCATAAAGCCCCATTAGCAGAGAGGAATTCAGATCACTTTTTTTTGCTAGGCAAGAAAATTAAGCAAACTCTACACAGGCAAACTTGCAAATTCTCCCTTAGATATTTTGCATCTTACCACAGTCAAGATCATTTTTTGTATTTGCTAATCAGTCTGACCATTGACATTTGAAAGCACATACAACCGCCTAGACGTAGCTTTTGTGGCTGGAGACTTGGCCAAGAGAGAAGGACATGAGCCTGTCAACAGCCTCATGTGTGGACACCTTTTTGCACAGCAAGTCTCATGCTCACAGCAACAGCTGAGGTGCCCTGGGTGTCTAGACACCACCTCCACTGTGCTTGTAGCATCCATGGTAACTTGTCTCAGCATGAGGAAGAGAAAGGGGGGTGGGGGAAAGAAAGAGGGTTTATGCAGATGAAAGTGCTTCCAAGTCAACACTGATTAATTTTGAAAACAGGCAGGCACTCGTGGGCAATTTGCAGCAGAAAGCCTGCTGAATGGTGTGCCTCTGCACGCAAGTGGAATAAGAAACATTCAGGCCATCCCATCAGACCATCTCCTAGTTATATGAGCCGATGGACATTAAGCACCAAATGCATTGCTTGGCCCATGTTTACCATGTCAAAAATCCACCTCCTGTTCCCATGAGTTGCGTTTTATACCCATGGCCAGAAGAATGAGCAGCTAAACATCCAGCAGACAGATAATAACTGGTCTGGAGAAGAAGGCTAGTCAGCAGGAGAATTCATCATTTCCCACGCATCCCATCCTTCCATCCAGAGCAGACCCAGTTTATAGACCTCCAAAACTAATGGACGGGAGAAGCTTTGATGAAGCATGAAGGCCTAAGTGGAGGAACAATAATGTGCTTTACCCCTGATTGCAGCTATGTTGATTAATGGACACCAGACAAATTAGGAGTTGTCTGTTTTATAACTGCCTTCTAAAAATATGCCTAGAGCAACGGACAAGTTCTTTTTCTTTTTTTTCTTTCTTTTTTTTCTCTTTTTCCTTTTTTTTTCCTTTTTTTTTTTTTTTTTTGTGACACATATCAGGCTACATCAATCTTTGTACTAGAGTAAATATGCAGTGGGAAGGCATCTCAGCTGTAACACTGCTCATTATAAAACAAAGACTGGAGACAGATGCAAAACCTGGTTCTCTCTTCTTCCCCAAACATCTACAGCATCTTGCTCAACAGCATTTAGACTTAGCAAAAGTTCTCCATTTCTTCTTTTCTCTCTTTTTTTTTTTTTTCATCATTAGCTGGGATTATTTTTATTTTTCATTGAGAATTTAAAAAGAAAGTAATTGGATAAGCAAAGAGCTTTTGGTTCCAAACACCTGACCTTCAGAAATGTGACTGTCTCTTTTCACCACACACCAAAAAAAAGCATAAAAGACGAAAGAAATCATCTCCTACTGGTATTACATTATTTCACACATATAGTCATTGAAAAAGTTGTCTTCAGAGACTATAATACCAAGTTATGAGGTATGTTTGGCACAAGGACAAGGTAAGATATTGCCAGACAAAGAAAACACTTACTTATAATTCAGTTAGTGGCTGGCAAAGTTATACCCTTCTGCCACTAATTAATTTTCCATATTTCCAGCCAAACAAATGCAGAAGACTATATAATCACCCAGGACAACAGTCTGCAAAGTGTTAAAACATCATTAAGTTAAACACTAGTCTCACCCTGGCTGCTGCATTTCTCATCAGTGATGGAAGGCTGAGTTTGGGTCTGGGCAGAAGAAGGTGAAGGGTTGCCAGAGATGGAGCCTGCAAGTCCCAGAGTTTATCTTTAGGATGTGTGTTTGTTTGCTGGAGTACAGCCGGGACCCAGCCAGCTCCAGAGGGACCAGGACCCGTCAGGAAGTAGGTGATGTGATTTACACAAGTGCGCAGCTACCTGCACACAAGTGCACACCTACCTCTCACAAAAAACACACAAAAAAAGTGTCTCTCCAGTGGCAGAAGGGACATGACCATACTGGAAAGAAACCACCTGCACCAGGTAATGGTTTGGTGCTGTTTACTTGGCCTCCCCAGAGTGACAGGGAGAATAATGCAACAGATTTAAGGACTTTGGGCCACCTTGTATTTTCTGATCTTTTCCTAGCTCAGGCAGCAGTTGAGCACTAAAAGGAGGATTAACACTCCAATAAAAATCATTTTTCTGATAGTTTAGTCCAAATTCTGGGACTACTTAAAACCCTTTTACACAAGAGCTGTTCCATTGTGGAAAATTACTGGTGATCCAGTCCATTAGACATGTTGCATCAATTCTGGTGGAGAGGCTGATAATCCAGGGCTGGCACGGACCACATGCACTACCAAGAAGCAAGAGGAGGTATGGCTGAGGACAGTTGACTTGCTTAAGTCAACCCTAAAACATTTCCTATGAGGTTTCTGGTGAAACTAGAACTAAAAATTATCTCACTCTAAAGCAAAGAAAATATTTCAGGTCCTTTTCATGTTTTTTTCCTAAAATCATAGTGGCAGAAATTTCAAAACAGATGTTTTGGAACCAATTTTTGTTTTCAATTGCCTTCTTTTAATTTTGGATTCGTGGGGGGATAATTTATATATGTTGATTCTTTTGCCTGTTTGTTTGGTTTGTGTTGACATGCATCTCTGCCTTCTGAAGGAAAAATGGTTGCTTTCGGTACGCAAAAAACTTTTGCCTTCAGAAATAAAAGCGTGGGGTGAAGAATTTAGTCAGAAAGATCTTCACCTATACGGACTTAGTAATATACAGAGCAAGTTCTCCCCCGTCATCCACAAGAAGTAATTTTACGTTCTTCATAGAGGGATTAATAGTTTTTTTAACTAAACAGTTAATGGAATTGAACACTAATGGGCATGGCTTGTTATGAGCACTAGAGGTTCATAAAGGGAAGTCGTTCTCTGTAGAGAAGGTTTCAATATTTTAATGTTAAAGTTCTTTTTAATTTAGAATAAACCCCTCATTTTTACGTTATCCTGACAAAGCAATGGATCTTGACTTCTTGGACTGCTAGTTGGGCAGACATGGAAGCTCAGGGAAGAAGTGAGTAATGGTGTTCTGGCCTCTTTCTGTCTCCTTTCCCACCCAGCAGGAAACATCAAAACTTTTGACCAAAATGTTTTAACATTTTCAGGTTCCTGATTCCCTGTCAGCACCGATCCTGATGTGCTTCAGATGTTCCCACCAGGCCCCAGCATCTTGCAAGTCTAGTTTCCAGTGGAAGTCTAGACATTAGAGGGTAATTGTACTCTGCTTGGAGTTTGTCACACCTGAATCAAAACTGATCCATCTCAGCAAAATGTTTGAATTACTATGAATCAGCTTTTTCAACTGGGAAAATAAACAAACATTCCACTCTGGAGTTTTCAGCCAGCTTTAGTGAAAACCAACCTTAAAATAGATTGTTGTGTCTTTCTACCTGGAAAATTTGGCAGATTTTAGTGGAATATGTGACAGATATTAGTTTATATTTCCAAAAGTAGTTAGCAATCTTGGTCTAGATAAAAACTTGGACTAGATGAAAGCATTACAAAAACTGGATGAAAACAGGAAAAGGACTATGAAATAAAAAGCAGAACAAAATTTCTGAAAATCCGGAGTTACTTGTTAAGAGAGACATTTCTTCTGCATGCAATCTTAACTCTACTCTCCTCAAATGACGAGCAAGTCAATCAATAACACAAATTTAGCACTGTTCTCTTGCAGGAGCTACTGATCCCCTGAAGACTGCTTCATATGGATACGGAGCCTCTGATCCTTATTGCTGCAGAAACTTTCAAGTAGTTATTTTTGGATGCTCAACTGCAGATACCCTGAAGGAACTTGATTTCCTGAGAAGGTGTTCAGCATTTAAGAAAATTAGATGCCTTTGAGATTTTGAAGACTTGTCTTTACCCTTTCCACCCTGAACTGTAGCTTTCAAGAATCATGCAAAGATTTAAACGAGCTTGTGTAAGATGGTGGGAAACTGAAATGTTGGAAAGTATATCTAAAGCGTCATGAAACTTACTAAACCTCTTTCTTTCCAACTTAAAACTCTTGACTGGCTGAATCACAAGAGTGTTAACCCTTAAGACCATCTTTAGCAGCAATCTGGATCTCCACTGAGATAGTGCCTGATTTGTGGGTTTGCAGTCAAGGCATAAGACCTCATGGCTGCTTGGCAGAGTTTTGCTTTACTTTCAGAAGGGTGGACCAGAAGGTCAGCCTGACCAGGGGTGCAAGGTTTCATCCTGTAAAACATTTGCCTGGCTGAGACTACCAGCATCTCTGGGTTTATTTAAAAAAAAAAAAAAATAAAATCCTTCAACAATTCAGGTTATTCCAGTTATTTGCCTGACTGAGACTACCAGCATCTCTGGGTCTATTAAAAAAAAAAAAAAAAAAAAAAAAAAATCCTTCAACAATTCAGGTTATTCCAGTCCTGGACACTCACCATTCCTGCAAAGGAATGTCAGAAATGCTGCTCGGAGCAAACTGGCGCTTGTAACAATACAGGTATTCACCAGGGCATCACACAGCAGCGGAACCCTGGCACGGGGATGATCGTTTCTGCTCCGCCACTCGCCGAGTGCAAACCCATCCAGGCCATGCCGTTTTGAAAACTCTGTCTCATTCCACATCTCTTACCGAGATTTATGACAATTAGCTGCCGAATCCATAATTAGCAAGTGGTAACAGATCAGCAGATATATCCAGTTCTGGTGACACCTCTGACAGATTGACGTTTACTCCCCAAATCCCTGCGAGGCTTCGTGTTTTCCCTGTGACCACTCTCAAACAGAGTTTTGGCAAGGCTGTCTCAGCGGGGAGGAGAGGGAGGGCTGGGGAAGAACAAGTTCTCACAAGCATGACAGGACCCATGCATAACCATTTGGCTTTGCAATTAAAAACATGTTCTGTCTTCCTCTGCGTCACCGAGGAGAGCGTATAAGTAACAGTTGCTTTGCAAAGTGCCTTGAATTCAAACAGACCAGGAGGTTTGGGTTTCTACATGTGGGTTTTTGTTTGCTCAGAAAAAGGGGAGGGCTTTTTTCCCTTCCCAAAGAAACATTTCAGAGAGGAGGAGGAGGTGGGAAGAAGAGAAGCCGTATTTATATTTGTACAGGACCTTCAGTTTAGACACTGCAGTGAACACAGGGGTCAAGGTGAGAAGGGGGAGCCCCATCCAACCTATGCAAAATCAAAGAATTTATAATCCCTTAACTGCTGCTCTAAAAGGGATCCAAAGTCCTCTTTCTGCATCAGCTTCAGATATTCATCTTTGAGATGTGTCACCTCTGCAAGTGTATTATGGGGGGTTCTTTAATCTTTTGCAAACACTCAGAGGTATCTTCACCATTTCTAGTCAAGGTCTTCCAGATTCCTGACTCCATTTTTTTCTGACCTCAACCCTTAATTTTAGGTTTCTACATACCCCCTCTCTCAATGCATCCCTTAGTAGCAGATGCCCACTGCGTACATTTTTCTCATTTACAGCCGTAGCTTTAACGAAGCACTTTCACTTTTCGAGCCCTGCTGGGTGTAACATTTAAGATGATCAAAGCACTGTATTTACGCAGTGCACCACTAGGGAAAAAAAATAAGATATGAAGGCAGGGGTTAGACCAGGTCTTGTGTACAAGGTTACTGAGGGAGTGTGTAGCTGAGCCCATATCACCTGAGTTTCAGCCTGACTGGCTCTCATGCCTGACTGGCAAGAACCACGATTCAGATCCTCTTCTGTGAATTAGTCACAGAGACAACAAACACAGCTGCTAGTGGCATTGATGGCATTGGAAGCCTGATTTGCCTGTAATTTCTCCAACTCAATATGCCATTCTTGTCCGGATGACCAAATTAATGGTGTCCAATCTGCATTCAGCCCCATGTCTCTTCCTTTTCTTTTTTTTTTTTTAAATTTTCTGTTATTCTTCATCTGCAAACATACCTGTTGCAGGGAGGCAGCTACATGCGGGCTGTTACACAAAAGGCAGCTGTGCTTCAGAAATCTTTTGCAACGATAAAAAGGGCACATTGGTGCTTCAAGCTGGTACCTGGCACAATGTACCGATGGCTGCAAGAAAGTTTGCAAAAGGAATATGAAAGTTTGTTGATTTCGAAGTTGGGGAGGGGGGAGAGTATGTTTCGCGTTAACCTGGCTGCTGGAGGAAGAGATGTTGGGAAATTGCCAAACAATGCTTTTTTTTTGGCAGAACCAATGCAGCCAAAAGTCTCTGCCTGATAGTGGTCACAGTTCTGCTGTTTACCAGGCTGCCTCATGGGAGCTCAGTGGAGAATCCTAACTTGTTTTTAGGTTAGCTCTTACCAGAACTGTCCCAGTATATTTTGCCTATGTAGATAAATAAATAGGACAGGCAGAAAAATACCACAAGAAAAAGAAGGGGGGAAAAAAATAGCAGAAAAAGAAAAAGCCTGCCCTTTCATCAAGTGGAAAACAGATTCTTTTTTTCTATTTGTTTTTGTTCCATTTTCTGCTCTCTGGTGCTATTGTAAACCACATAAAACCTGGATAGTCTTTCATTATGGCTGTGCTTCATGTATTTGGTGTAACAGGGCCAGAGCTGGTTGGTAGTCCCAATGCCAAGTGGCACAGGCAAGCTGTTTTACCCCTGTCTGCAGAAGACTCTTCTTGAAAAGCATGGTCTAAAACCAAGTCAGGCGACGGTGACAATTCAGCAGCAAGAACAATCAGCGAGCAGTGCTTGATCTGAGCCTGTGACCTTCATATGTTTAAAAACACAAAAGTAACCTATATGTCTGCCCCAAAAAAACTTTTTTTGATCTTACCTTACGCCTCCAGGATGCTGTGAACTTACACAGTGATCACTGGCTTTACCCAACCCCCAATACGAGTCTAGATGAAGATCCACAGAAGTATTTAGGGGAACATTTGTTCTCAAAGGAAGCTGGTTTCTTTTTCTTAATGTTTTTGGACCCTTTGGCCCCATTGTAGCTTCTAATCACTTCGCAAATTCTGGGGCACAGCTGCCACCATTTCAGTAAGGAAAAAAAATGGGCCTAAACACCTTTGCAGATCTGGGACTTGAGAGCCCAACTTCAACATGGCCTTGCTTCTGGTCAGAGAATAATCTGGAAAAAAAGAAACAGGTAGAAAGGTTTTGAGGCTCTTTATAAATAACAAGGAAAAAAAAATTAAATTCTGTAAGAGGAAATCTCTATATTAAAACTAAGACAGCACATAATTCAGGAGTAAGTCTGCCAGGAGACCTCTTCATGGTCTGTAGCTGCTTACAACATGTTATTGTCTGCCACAAGCTCTATGTTATCTAGTGATGGAGCTTTTCTCATCCATCTTCTTGCTTCTTTGCTTTAATACATATTTATTACCTTATCATAGTCAAACCTGAACAAAATAGCCCCCCCAAAGTATGATTCTTCTATTTTGCAAAGAATTTTATTTTACAGAAACAACCACTGGTTTGTTAAAGGAGTTGTTTGTGAGATGACTAGATTAGATTAATTAGTTAATGTTTGTAAAGTACTTTGAAGATTAAGAACACTATATAAGTGTTAAGTATTATTGTTATTATAATAGATAGAGAAGGTAGATAGCTAGATAGGTAAAGAGATACAGCAGTCAGATAACAATAATTATAATACTTAGCATTTCTATAGGGCTTTACATCTTTTGAGTGTTTTACAAACATTAACTAATTAATAGAGTTCAGCAGACAGATAGTAGATAAAATAGTAGGTAGATTGATAGATAGGAACAAATTTTGCCCTTGGATATATGAATAGTAAAGTCAATGGAAGTTGCATCCCATTGATGAGGGCAAAATTTGGTCCATAGACAAATTTAAAGGCAAATTAGCTGGGTTTTTTTAAGTGTTGGGTTGTGCTTTTTTCCACAGACTATTTATCTTCCCCATGAGTAGTTTCACTGTAAGAACAGAAAGTATAGTAGAATGTTGAAATGAATGTACCAAATGTGTCAAACTTTACAGTGACATATTATGGAATCAAAGCACATCATTAGGATTAGTCACATCAGAGTGTCAGTGACTTGGCTTTGCAACATCTCAAATGATACATCATGTCTTGGAGAGGACCTTCAAGTTGCTGGATGAAACAACATTATCACTTGTGTACATCCTGATTATTCACATGTGTATATGAAAATGCAGGATTGCGGTCTATTGACTGAGGGAAAAAAGAGGGATAAGAGCCAGATTTAAGTGTATTTTATTTTCATTAAATAAATCTGATATTAATTAAAATGGAGAAGAAGAATTATATAACGATGTTGGCCAAGACACTCGTTGCCTTTAAATTTGTCTTTTCTTGAACAGTACTAGGTTTCTGCAACAACATAGCATGTGTACAAGGATGCAGGAAACTAACTGCTGCATTTTGAAATGAGGTTCATGTCCTGGATCCCTTTGAGATCCAGCTAACAATGAGGTCCAGGGTTCCTAAAGCCTCTGGTCCCTCTGCAGTATCTAAAGGGGGGGAGGAAGAGAGAGCAGAGCTGAGTGCTCACTCTGGAATACCATGGTATCAGTGCCATTCTGCATCTGAGTTCATTAACTCTCCTGAGGGCTTCTGATATGACTCTAGTGCCTGGCTGATGCACCAGTGCTGCCTCTGCATCTGGGGTAGTATCACCACACAGTGTTATCAGGTTGGGACTCTCAGCGCTGCTCTGAATTGTCTTCTATGGACAGAACTGATATTTTCCCTTCACAAAATTTTTCTGCCACTGGGTAGATGCAGAACCATCTCAAGTCTTCAGGGTAATCAGAACCGCAGACCACAATTAAATCTTGATGAGATAGTAAAATGCAGGAGAAGGAGCCATCTTACTTAGCTCTTAAGGGCTATGATGTAGATACCTACATCCGAGCTAGACACCCTAGGCTTCCTTAACAGCCAATAGAGCAAGAAGCACTTAAAAGATAAGTTTCATCTGCTTTGTATTTATGTCTACATTAGGATGAGGTGAACTACTTCCTAGAAAGTCTTTTTTCTCTCCATTGACTCAGTCAAACCAAGATGACTAGCTCAGGGGAGGCCAACTCTGTTGTAGATACTTAAAATGAGATGAGACAAAGTGCATTGTGGTTGGTTGACCTTGGTTAGCTTCCAGGTGCCCACCAAGCTGCTCTATCACTCTTCCTTCTCAACAGGACAGGGTGAGAAAATATGATGAAAAGCTCATGGGTCAAGAAAAGGACAGGGACATACTTACCAATTATAGTCATGGCAAAACAGACTTGACTGAGGGATATTATTTTAATTAATTGCCAATTAGTCAGAGTAGGATAGTAAGAAATGATAACAAAACCAAAAACACTGTCACCCCTTTTTCCAAAGCTCAGCTTCACTCCCACAATTCTTCTGTCTCCTACCCTAAAGTGGTGCACCAAAGGGATGGGAAATGGCTCTTCATGCCTGTTGCTCCTTCTTCCTCACACTCTTCCCCTGCTCCAGTGGCATCTTTCCCATGAGATACTGTCCTTCATGAACTTCTTCAATGTGAGTCCTTTCCATGGGCTGCAGTTCTACAAAATGCTCCAGCATGGGTCTATTTGATGGCATATAATCCAGGAACAGAGTGTTCCAGTGTGGGTCCCCGCAAAGGTTCACAGGTCCTGCAAGAAAACCTGCTCCTTCGTGGGCTCCCCTCCACAGGCTGTAGCTCCTGCCACGAAGCTGCTCCAGTATGGGTTCTCCACAGGCTGCAGCTTCTTTGAGGGGACATCCACAAACATGGGGTCCTTCTTTGACTGCAGTTTGAATATCTGCTCCACTGTGGTCATCCATGGGCTACAGGGGGACAACCTGTGTCACTGTGGTCTTCGCCAGGGGCACCTGGAGCACCTCCTTCCTTTCCCTCCTCACTGATTTTGGTGTCTGCAGAATTGTATGTCTCACATTTTTTCACTTTTTTTCTCCTAGCTGTTGTGCAGCATTTTTTACCCTTTCTTAAATATGTTATTACAGAGGTGCTGCCATTGTCACTGATTGGCTTAGCCTTGTCCAGTGGTGGGTCCGTCCTGGAGACAGCCAGAACTGGCTTTGTTGAACAAGAGGACAGCTTCTGGTGTCCTCACAGAAAGCCAGATCTGCAGTTTCCCTGCTACTGAAACCTTGACACATAAACCAAATAAAACGATGCTAAATGTTCTTCTTCCTACTTCTTCTGCAAGGTCTACCTAGTAGATTTTCCCAGGCTCATCTGCTCAGTCAGTCTCACTGGAACTGATAATGAGGAAGTTTACATGGAAATTGGTGGGAAGGTCATTGGTCAAAAAGGCAAGAAGCGAGTCCACACGATGGTCTTTACTGTTTATACAGTGGGATAACTACAGTATCGAGTACCTGCTCTTCTCTGGTGGGACAAGACACAGGGACATCCTCTTTAGATGCCAGAAAGATATAAGATCAAGAATACATCTTATTTGTCTCTTCCTTCCTGGCAAAGCCCCCATATAATGAAGCCATAGACAATATAATTTTCAGTAGCACGATCTACTAGTGGTGAGAAAGTAACTATTATGAAGCAAGTGCAAAGGCAATAAACTGTCCATCTGACTCAGCTGAAAAAGGCAACATTCAAATATTGTACAGAACAAACATTGTACAGAACAAATACACCATTCATCAACACAACAACACTTTGATCACCTAAAGAGGCATAAAAAAAATTAAGCAGGCAAGCAAGAGCAAGAAATACTGTCAATGCCCTTCTTTTTACCAGGGATGGACAGTACACACCTTGCTAATTAAAACTCATAGCTTTCTTCTCAAGGAACTTGAACCCAAGTCTCAAGTTATGGGTGAATATTCACAGTGCTGGGTTTCAAGACAGACCTGTCTGAAGTTCTCTTGTTGGAGCAGTTTTATTTGTATACCATATTTCACTATTTCCTGGGTCACAGGGAGAATGAATTTCTAGTTTAGTGGTTAGTGTATTTACCTGGAAGGGGAAGTCCTCGGTTCCTGCGCCTGCTCCCATTAATGTTTCTGTATGTTTCATTTAGGTATTCATTGATGTGGATAATGGAAGCCAGGCCTCTGCTTCCAAATGAAAGACTATACCACGAAGATATATAGTCATTTGCATAGCCTTGCCATCTTCCTGTTCCCATGAATATTTAATTAACCTATGCAAAGTGAAATAGTTTCAATATGAGGAACTGAGAAAGCCCTGCCCTAGAATATTCTTTAGCCTAGTGGTTAGGGCAGTCAGGGAAGTGGAGAGACAAGTTCAAATCCCCTTAAGCAGAAGAGGGAATTGAACCTGGATCTTCCAGAGCTTGGTGGGTATTCTCAACACAATGTTATTGGTGAGAAAAAAAGTAACATCTCCACTTCCTTTTCTTGCCTGAGCCCTGCCAAAACGCTTATCATACTGAAAGATCATCATCACAGAGCGTGACTGATACAATCTTTATTAGAAAACAAATGATTTCACGATGAACTTTGAAAGAAATGGAGCAAATGATGTGACAACAAAATGGCTTACCACAAGGGAGCATACTCACACCTGTATTATTTGCAATCTACACAAACGATCTACCAATCTGTAATGACAGGAAAAAAAAATAAGGTTGTCAAAATTCAACTCGCCAATTCAAGGACCTGGCCTAAATGAAAGCCATGTTAACATCAGCCCTTTACCAGATCTCAGAATATCATATGAAGAATTAGTGAAATAATCCTACAGATATGATGCTACCAAGTCCCTTTCTTCTCTAAAGGTCAAGGCCCAATAAACAGAACAGAATAATCTCAAAAGAGATGTGACTCAGAATCCAGATTGCTTGGAACTGACATTGGACTGCTTGTTTTTCCTCGGGGCACAGATAGAAAAAACAAAGTGTAAGGTTAACCTATAGTATAAATTACTGAAGAAACACGTGAATTCCAAACCGAAGGTCAGCTCTGTAACGCTCTAAACCTGACACTTGCATTCTGTTATCCGGCAGATAAATATTTATGTCACTTACGAGGGAGGACTGATATATCAGTACCTATAAAGAGGTCAGATATCCTGCTGAATGAAAGTGGCTGATTTTTTTATGCATGCCTTAGGCCAGCTGAGGGAAGCAATCTGTATCTCCTCTCTGGGATCACCTGCCCGGGGAACAGATGAAAAAAGAAAGAGAAAAAAAAAAAACAAACCCAAGCCTTGAAGCATGCCATTAAACGCCCGGAGTCACTGGATTGGTAACACCCAATCACTAATATGCCTGTTCCCAAGCCCAGTAAATTTCAAATAGATCTGGTTGATAAATTCCATTTCCTACTAGTTTCAATTATTAAGAAAAATTTAACTGCATCATTTTCCACTTTTATTCCATTTAAGCTCACTCTGAAAGTGAAAAAGGAAAAAAAAATCCTTAATTTTGATAATTTTCTATCAGAATGTTATTTATTGACAAAAGTCTGTATATATTAAGTTCTCCTTTATGTCAACCTGTTATTAATACACAGGGCTCTCAGGTGGTTGCACCATGTTCCCTCACCTCAGGAGATCTTTAGGCGAGAAAAACCTTCACGTCCAGTCAACCCATAACACAGACGGATCAAATGCAGAGCTGTGAAAAAAAACAACCTGCAGACAGACCAATCTTTGTCAATCCCAGCACAAGGTTTACTTGAGGTATTTTACAGCCGGCATTCTTGGAGTGCGAGCATGGACTTGCACAAATACGGATCTTGTCGGTTTAGGTTATGAGCTCTCTGGGGCAATGACTTTCTCTTTGGATGTATCCACTTCGTAACACTGGCCCTGCCATAATAATGCTAATAGTGCTGGTATCAACAGCAATAATAATAATAGTAATAATAATAAATTCATCCAGGATGCTGCACAGAAGAGCTGAAGGGCAGCAGGTGTGTTGGGGAAATAATATAATACATCAAATCCTATGCAGTGAGCACATGAGCGTGTGATATCAAAGACACTACCTATGAAATTAATTTGCCAGTGACACTGCCTTGCCTACCATCCCTGGGCGTTGTGAGAATTAATTAATGCTTGCAAATCGCCTTGAGGACTTCAGAGGGAAGAGGCTTTATGTATGCAAAGCCCTGCTGCCTTTCCCTGGTGTCTGCTGCACACCTGTGCCCATTGCATCATGTGCCGCCTCTGTCTGGTCGCAGAGCGCTTGCTGCCTACCTATGGCCTCTCCATGATTGATGGTTGGATTCGGGTGCCGACACTGGAAGCTCTCCCCTGTCAGCGGGGGAGCTTGCCCACACACGTTTGTGCACCATCAGCCTCTCTCCTCCGGCGCAGTTGTCAGGTTTCCCAAAACAATGATTACCTTTCCCCAGAAACAAACCTCCATCCTGACACCTTTCCTAGCTGGTGTCTGGTAGCACGAGGGCTCCTTTGCAGGGGTCTGTTCCTTACCTCCCAGGGCTCTTGTGAAACTTCATTCTTTCATGTCTGTAAAACCTGTCAAAGAGGCCAACACGAAAGTGCGAGGAGAGAGAGATGCACGCTCCTTTTTTTTACGATCACCATTAGCAAATAATTATAGCCGTGCAAGATGTCCAGCTTGCACCACAAACGTGGCTACATCCCCTTGGGGAAGGAGGGCAGAGCTGGAGGCGTTAGCAAGAACAGCAAGGTGAGGCTTCTCCATCTTCAAAGTGGCCAACTCTAATCTCTGAGGACCTGAGCGTGCCTGGAGGCCATGGCAGCTGCTCTGAAGGGAGCTGCAGGTGCATTATGTCTGCAACCTCAGCACTGAGGGGACTCTGAATTACTAAATTCTTCTTACGTTGAAAATGAGTCCCACTTACAGCAAATAATTATTTACAGTGAAGCAAAATGTTTATTTAAAAGCCCTTTTCCTCTCTTGTAAACTTAATGCACTGTTTTAAAGCATAAACATCACTTGTTTTGGTTGGATTTTTTTAATTTACATACTTAGACTCAATTTCCAGGCCATACTTCGCATACTTCTGCCACAGTTGACCAGCCATGCTTACATCTGCCTCAGAAGGAGGGGTGGAAGATTGCTTTTTCCAAACACTGCTCCTTCCTCATGACTATGGAGCCATACCATAGCTCTATAGGGGCTGGAAAGTAGCACCCTTCTGTTGCTGGGTGACTTTAAGCAGCCAACAATGGCAGCCATCTGCCTTGCCCTGTTCCAGCTGCACTCAGCAATGCACATCCATGCATGGAGGGGAGGGAAAAAGAAGCAGGAGAGCATGTTGGAAGGAGCCAAGGCTCCTTTCGTCTTCCACAGCCCCCTTTTCTCTGCTCAAGTAAGAAATGGTGAACTCATTCCATAAACCCCCAGCCTTTCTTAGCTCTGTGAAGAGGTGAAACCAACAACACATCCCCACTGAATCTGAAGGACTACGAGTCAGAAATTCAGAATATGAGATGAGTTATCTTGCCCTTAGTCTAAGGTTTTGTCCACGGAACACTGTCTATGAGATCAGACATCAATATAAGGACCATATGAAGAAATTCCCTTAGACTGTAACCAGAAAATCTCTTTGAGTCCTGCACACAAACTTATCTTCACCCACAAGAAGAGAGATCCATTTGGGAACCCTTTCTTTGAGCAAAGCCTTCATTGGTAGGTTATCTTCTCATAAAAATCACCTTACTATTAATAATCAAAGATTTTATGTGGTCACGCTGGTGAGTAAACTGATCACTGCCAGCAGTGATGTTTCACAAGATCATTTTGGGGGCAGCAACTTATTCTTTTTTTTTTCCTTCATGGCTGTTTTGAGTCAAGTGCTCTCAAAGTTAGAGCCTGAAATCCAGTAAGCAGGTTTTGTTTTTTTCTATCTCTGCTGAAGTTTTATCTTCTCTGAGTAGTTTACCCCAAAATGATTTTGAGTGAAATGAGAAATAATATTCTTTTCTTATTTCAAGAATCAAAATATTTCTTTTGGATTGTTTGATTTTCAGATGAAAGGTCCTTTTTTCCCCCCTCCAGAAAAACTAGTGTTTGCAGAAACCTTCAATTTCCATTAAGCAATGATTCTGATGGATAATTAGAATTTAATTTCTCTGACCAGTATCCTCAGAGGCATTCAGATGCTTTCTGCTTCACCATTCCTGTTTCACACAAACAGGAGTAATAATCTTTTCCTGGTCTATCCAGCTGCCGGAAAGCTGAGTCCTTTTAAAACTGTGCTCAGCTTCTACAATGGTTAGTCATGGCCCTCAAGGGAGAACCATCAGCACTCAGTGCAATCTCCCTTTAGCTTTCCCATTCAACCATATCTCCTCCTTTTCTCTGCTTTGCATGGGCGCTTGGGTTCTGCCTCCTCTGACGAGCTTCAGCTCAGCCCATTCCATACCCACAGGCAACTAATAAAGGTCAATCTCAGATATAATGAAAGGGGACAATGAGTTTGCTCTGGCCACTCCTAGTTTTCCCCACTGCTTCTCACGAGCTCTGCAGGTTCTTCTGGTTCCTCCACCAGGCCTGAAAGTTAGGGGGAGGCTGTTCCCACCACCATCCCCAGCTGTTCTTCAACAGTCCTGTCCTTTGAAGATGCACATAGTTATCATGTTATTTCAAAATACCAAAGGTCATATTACCTTTCCTGATGGAAAGTAATGGCAGGAGCAATTACTGAGCAAACAAGAAAGAACGGGTTTGTAGAGTGCTGCAGTAAAGCTCTGAGGGACTCCACCTGGAGTGGAGTAGCTGGCCTGTTGCAGCCAGAACTCCCTTCTCCCCAGCTCATGGAAATCAAAGCATCATGGGCAGGAACATGGTCCTTGCACGAGACGCTTTCCCTACATGTGTGGTGGCCCTTTTCTCACAAAAAAATTTTGTTAGGGGTCCAGAGAAAGACATTCATGAGGCGATAGAAAGCTCATGTTTCACTGCATCCTTTACCCAAAGTTCTGTGCTGGAGTGATAGAATTGATTTTCAGCAGTCAGCTTAAACCCCAGGAGGCACTGCAAATCACACGTTGGAGGCTATGGGAAATAAAGGTATGTGTAAGCCATAGACCACCCCAAATTCTTGATGACCCTTTGCCAAAATAGGAATGAAAGCTGTCTCAGATTCCTTCTCTTCCAGCTTACTATGCAACAAGGCTTCTACTTATTTTTTTTTCTGTGATTCCTAGGAGGTATGTTGGCCCTAAAGGATAATAACTGCAGTTCTGTCTAACAATTGCATCAGGCTGGGTAGAGCCGGGCCCTTAAGAAATACTTTTATGGAACTTCTGAAAAGCTGGTGGTCTGATATACAGAAAGTACATTAACACTAATGAAGATAAAGAATTTCACAGAAAGATAATTGTTTGCCTAGCAGCTGAATTTATTTTCATTCTCAAATTGTAATTAAGGGAAAAGTTGCAGTTCAAAATGCAATCTGGTTTTCCCTCCTTTTTTTATTGCCTAATAAGCAGAGCAAGAAGTTGATTCATTTTAATCTGTAAGGTAAAAACATATCATTTTGCCCACAACTGATTTGAGCACAGAAATTTTACTGAAATGAGTAAAAGACAGATAAACAGCTGGAGAAACCTGAGAAAAAACACTGAGCTTAATTTTCCAGAATCTTGTGCGTCTGAGGAAAATAAATATAAAAATGGAACTGTCCCACTGAAGTGTCAGTATGAGGAATCAGACATGGACAAGAATGATTGTATCTTGAGATGCTGGACAGTTAAAGCTCTTTTTCCACCAACATGGAAGGATGAGCAAGTTCCATGGACCCAGATGTTCTTATTGATGGTATTATTTACTATTTGTATGTGTGTAATGCTTAGTAGTTATATACTTAGAGTTCTAGGAGTCCTACCAAACTTAAGCATGTTAAAACCTAAAACTGGTCTCAGATCACTGGGTACTGCACAAAAGAACAAAGAAACACAGAACAAAAAGGAAGTGTCTGCTCCAGAAAGCTTGTGACGACGAAGAAGATATGAGGTACTGAAAAGAAGTCATTCCTTCTGGATACAGACAGAAGGGGCAGGACAGGGAAAGAACAGGGAAATCTGGGATAATGGACAGTTGTGTCACAAGAACAGCAGAGAAGCCATGTCAAGTTCTTGTATATGTCTCTACTACATGAATAAATTTTGCTAAATGAGGAGTAGGGACAGTATGTGGTAGCAAAATTGAGAGAAAGTTCCCGTAATAGAGACAGAATTACAGCCAGGTGAACATGTTTTCAGGCATGTCAAATAATGTGCATCTCTGCAATGATTTGCCATGACATGACAAGTTTTGATTTAAATTTTGGATTTTGGATCATTTGACTTCAGCTTAAAAAAATTAGGTGTTGTTTTTTCCTTTAAAATAACCCATTATATTTGAGCCCAGATATCAGAATGTATTTAGGTGTACAAATTAAACAGATAAAGATGTCTGAATACCTTTGAGAATCTGGGTCTCACATGCACTCTAAACTGATGATCATTAAGATAAAGGTCAGTCTCCTGCAGGACTCTAAACACTGACCTCCTGGATCGACCCTCTGGTTTATATAGAATACAATTTTTCCTCTATCAGGGACTGGGTTCAAATGTGTTGGGGAAAAATGATAATAATTTGAAGAAAAGAGATAACCTACACATCTTCACTTTTCTTGAATACCTATTCTTAATTTAGCTAAGTAAAGATAAGTTCAGATCTTTAAGAAAGAAATGTTGTATCCTTCCCTTCCCTTCCCTTCCCTTCCCTTCCCTTCCCTTCCCTTCCCTCAGCTTCCTGGAAAAATCTGCAACTATTTATTGGAATCTTGCTAAATTTTCAGGTTAGCAATTAATCAGATTGAGTTAGCCTGTGAGCAAATCACATAAGCCAGGCAGGAATACGCAATCATTCGATGTTGCAAATGCAACTGCATAAACACACAGACTAGCAATTAGTTAAATCACTTAGATGACTGACCCCAAAGCTGAATGTTTTATGTGTTCCCTTCTCTATCTAGAGCTCCACCGAAGACTCCAGAGCCTGAAATTGTTTGGACACAGGATCAACTTTTGCTGTCAGAAGTTCTTTATAGATTTTGAGCATCAGAATAAATGAATAGACTGGTTTTCTGAAAGAGAACCAGTCAGACCTTTATCAAGCAAGGTAATTAAGTGCATACTTAATATAAGATGATGAGTAATTCTAATGATTAAACTTAAGTTTATTATTAAAACAAGGTTGTGATAGTGATTTATTATTTTCCATAGATATTTTTTTAAGAAACAACCTCTGCTATACAGATTACTTTTTCCTTCTTCCTGTCAAATACTTCAGGTATTTTCTCTTTCTGTGCTTTCAGTTCACCCATGCAGAGTAGCAATTTTTGGCACATCAAGCACATTAGATAATTATATGTCAGTTGAGAAACTCTCAGCTTCTTGTCACTAGTCTATAAAGCTCTCTGTAATGTTGTAGTACAGTATCACTGATATCTCAAGGAGATAACATGTTAAGTGTCTACTGGCTATATAATTTGAACCAAAAGTTAACAAAGAGTACTGATCTTTCGGTAAACATATAGTATATTTTTGTCATCTCTTCCTGATAGTGGTTTTGATAAGCAGATTTAGATGTGGTGTTATCCCCTGATTGCTTTTGCAGCATACTTGCAAGACAGGGAACTCCTTCATAATTCCTCAGACAGGTTGAGAGGAATTTCCCAAGTACCCGCAGATCAAAGATTGTTCCGTGTAAATGGTGATGGTTACTGATATCACAAATCCACCCAGACATTTTATTCTTCCTCATTCTAAAAGCCCTTTCACTTTTCTCTGCTCAACGTGGATTCCCATTAGGGGGGAAGAAAATTTTTAAGCAATCAAGAGTCCGTGTGATAACCTTAGATTACTCATTAAGGACCAGATTGTGAATGAGGAGTAGATGACAGAGGTCTATGAAATCAAAGAGCCATGGAAATTAAGAGCAATTGTTTTTGGTCTCCTCCAAAACAAGAGCAAGGGGACATCAAATGAAACATGGAGGAGACAAGTTCAAAACAAACAAAGGGAAATGATTCTTCATACAATGTATAATTAAGTTGTGGAACTCCTTGCCACAGGATGTTGTGGATGCTGTAAATTTACATGGGTTCAAAAAGGACTGGACAAGTTCATGAAAGAAAAATTCTCCAAGCGTTATTAAATACAAAGACAATACCTCTGGCTCTGGAAGACGCTGAAATGCAAATCTCAAGATGTTGGGAGAGTGCTCTGAGGAAGTCTCACTTTGCTATTTTACTTTTCCCCAAGCATGTATTCATTGTTGGCCCTTGTCAGGAAGAGGTAGATGTGTTAGACAGATCCTTGTATAGCTGGCACAACTCTTTTTATGTTCTTATTTCATACAGCTGTCTTATTCAGTGAACAGATTAAGCTATGACCACCAGTAGACATACCACTCACTTCATTCGTTTTCTCTGACTTAGAGCAGTAATCTGAAAATGGGTGTATTGCTAAATACTTTTATTTTGAGACAGTTTACCTTCCCAATTTTCTGCCTGGAAGGTACAGAAAATTGAAGCTTGCTGGCTGCCTCAGTCAGAGGAGGGTGCAGTGATCTTTCAGAGGCATCTCTTCTCCTTGTGCTCCAGTTGGTGATATGGGTAGGCTTGTGCAAAGAAATGGAGTGCCTCTGTCAGTTCTTTACCTCTCTGGGAAAATGGGCTGTCCAAATTACCACCCCAGTCCTAAATATTTAGTGATTCAGAAGCAGAAACACACATCATTTGGGATGCTTGGCTACATGAAAATTGGCTGGGAAATCCCCCAAGTTTTTTATTCCTGTTACTTCTGGCACTTGGCAAGCCTACCAGTGCCTGCCAAACTAGAAGTTTGCCTGGTAATGAGGAAAAGTGAAGAAAAGTCAGAGAAAAGTGCCTCCATCCTGCCTGGTGATAGCCCCTCCATTTGAACAAGCCTTGGAGGGAAAAATATCCCCCCTCACTCCTACCAATGCCTAGCAGCTGGGTTTGAGGAGAGTTAATGCAAGGAACAAGTCCTGTCCTGCACCGGAGTGCTGCTGCATCTGTACAGGCTAAAAGCCTTGTTAGCCAACCCCTTGGTCCCGCAGGCTTACCCATTTTTGTGGGCTAAATTAACACTTTGGTGGTGGGGAGTCAGAGAGCTACTGCAAAATTAAGTCTGGCTGAGTGATGTACACCCCCCTCCTGTGGGATCTAGCAGCTGAAGAGGAAGCTTAGCTTCAGGCCCATTGCAGGTATTCCACCCCAAAAGTGTGGAGGCACTCAGAAATGAAAAACTCCACTGCAGGATTTAACCTGGGGTTTCAAAAGCCATTCCCCTCCCTTCCCAGCACCTCTAAAAAGCCTTTTGGGCAAGGAAGGCAACTCTTCAGGCTCCACGGGTATTATTATTTGGAGGCCTGTTTTGTATTCGGGGTTGGCTGCTCCTTGGGTTCACCTAGGTATTTTAGTGCATGCATGCCTGGGTGTATATTGAATGTGCCTAATAGCTGCAGTAGGTGGAGAGGGAGGAAGCTGTGCTCCAAATGATGGGAACTCCTGGAGGGAGTTGTCTTGCCACTGGCATGCTGTCAGCATGCCAAGAAATAAGAAAGTTTAGATGATCAGAGGCAACTATCTAAACAAAATAGGGTGAAAACTCCCAGCCTGTGTGGCAGTCGGGCACAGGAAATTAATTCAGTGGCCATCCAGTTCCTTCCTATGGTTCAGGTCTGATATTCTGTGAAAGGTAAAACAGCCAGAAAATATCCCTATGCCCAAAAAAAGGCGCTGTGGCTGCTGTCCTTTCTGTCATGTCATTTCCACTACCAACCATCACTCAGAGGATTGTTAGTGGGAAACATGAAATGATCTCGATTCCTCGTTTCTTGAGAGGAAATCGGCACCTAGAGGCAGCAAGATATAGAAATCATTCAGCTATCTTCTGCTCTTCAGAAAAAGACCTGCTCTGGGCAAGTAATCTCAGTAGTTGACAATTAAATGTATAGCTGGTCTAGGAATGACCCCAGTTCAAAACCCCAGTATTCCAGTGGGCAATGATGGAGCTGAACCTAGGTTTTTCACCTCTTGAGAAACAAGTAAAACTAGAAATGCGGAGATTGTTCTGGTCATCAGTATCTTCTGTGTTCCACCTTTGGATAAAATGTTGAAACAAAATAGAATGACTCTGTACTTTAACTTTTAATCCATTTAAGTGGGAGACATGGATCTCTTCCAGTATGGATTGGGAAGATCTGAAAAAGAGTCTCCAAGATACCGAGTATTTCAATTGGCTGCTGGAGACATAGTCCAGGGGCTGACAAGTGGTCTATGAAACCTGAATGAAAGACGGAATCTGCCTCCAGTCTGGAGCTGGGCACCTGGCTTCCTAAGAAGAAAAGAGAACAAAGCCTCACACCTATTTTTGGTTTTTCTGCTATCAAACTGGGTTTTTGCCTTGTGCTGCCACATGCTAAAACCTTTCAGAAGTGCCTGGCGCCCCATGTGTTGCATAAGAAGCTTACTTTCCTAAATTGGGCAATACCAACAAAGCTCCTAAGAACTAGAAGGTACTAAATTCAGTGCTGTTATATGCAAGTCCTTTGGTAGATGTGGATCTTTGATACCACACTAGCGCCAGAAGAGCTAGAATAGATTAGGATAGAAAATAATAGAATAGAATAGGAGCTTTAATCCTCATTCATTTGTATCCAGGATCTTTAATATCTGCAGCCTCTCTGAATCAGTTTAGTTTAACACAACTCAGATACATTTGATCTGCTAAAGCTGGCAACCTTCTTGTTCTGCAGGCATGCTGTTTATTATCTTTTACAGATGAGAGCTCTGTCATCTGTTGTCTGTCTCTGTCCCTCCCTCCCTGCAACTACACTCAGCTCTTCCCAGGGACTGGTTGAATCAAATGTGTCCAATGTTCCCTCCTCTTAAGTGTATTTAATATGCCAAATCAAGTGCCATAAACACAGTCATCCCCTGGTCAACTTATGCTGTTCTCAGACTCAGCAAGAAGAAGCTGAGATTTACATTCAGGAATGATTTTGCAAAAACACAAACCCAACAAAAATCCCAGCAGCAAACCCCACCTAAAGTATCTTCAGCTTCGATAGATTTCAACAAAAAATATTAAGGGTTCTCAGTGATTTATGGTGTTGGGGAAAATAGCTTGCATTATATATTTAAAGACAACTTGACTTGGATGTTCTGGATGTGTATAACCACAATCACCCTATTTTTTGAATCATGACTATAGGTTAAGTGACATATAGAGAAGGGCTACTTGGATGATCAGAGTCTGCTTCAAAACAGGAGACAAAAGGGTGGTGTAAGGGTCAGAGAAGAGAGTGTCCGCATCCAGTTGACCCAGCTCTGCTGAGAACTGGAATAGAGTTGACTTTAATGTGGTCATAGCATTTGCAGGACCTCAGATCACCTCTCTGCAGTCCAACACACTATCCTACACAGTTCTATGAGTTATTTTTCAGGTGTCTGAACATAGTTCGTTAGCTAAAAAATGCTCAACCATGAAGGATTACAAGGGGTAGAAGGGCACTGTATAAATACACTGAGAGATAATCAAGGGAGAGTAAGAGAAGATCTCTGAGCTACCAGCCAATGCTCTCACCAGAACCAATGGGATTTAACGTCTGTGCCTACAATTAAATCAAGATCTATAAAACTTTAGTCATGGCGGAGGGTGGGGCGGGGTTGAGATGATCAGCTAGTGAAAGGTATTAGTGTTACAACTGTCTGTGGTTTTATGTGAGCTAGAAAGTGCTGGAGCACACATTCACCAGAACGGCATGTTTAGTTCTGCATCGCTTCAGAACAGGGGTTGTATGGGGGAACATCTTTTCCATACCAAGGGATGTCAGGATTATTTTTTTTAAACCGAAACTGTGAATTTCTAGGATTTATATTACCTGAGTAGGAGATAACTATAATACCCCTGTAATCTTTATATTTTTCCTCGAAAAGCTCCTTGACGCTAGGCTGTGAGTCTAACCACTGTTTTCTTGTTTCGTGGAATACATGTTTGTGGTGAGGACAATGATCATTATGAACACAAAGTCAATTAGTGCTACATCAATATAACATGCCTGAACATAGTTTGTTGGCTAAAAAATGCTCAACCACGAAGGATTACAAGGGGTAGAAGGGCACTGTATAAATACACTGAGAGATAATCAAGGGAGAGTAAGAGAAGATCTCTGAGCTACCAGCCAATGCTCTCACCAGAACCAATGGGATTTAACGTCTGTGCCTACAATTAAATCAAGATCTATAAAACTTTAGTCATGGCGGAGGGTGGGGCGGGGTTGAGATGATCAGCTAGTGAAAGGTATTAGTGTTACAACTGTCTGTGGTTTTATGTGAGCTAGAAAGTGCTGGAGCACACATTCACCAGAACGGCATGTTTAGTTCTGCATCGCTTCAGAACAGGGGTTGTATGGGGGAACATCTTTTCCATACCAAGGGATGTCAGGATTATTTTTTTTAAACCGAAACTGTGAATTTCTAGGATTTATATTACCTGAGTAGGAGATAACTATAATACCCCTGTAATCTTTATATTTTTCCTCGAAAAGCTCCTTGACGCTAGGCTGTGAGTCTAACCACTGTTTTCTTGTTTCGTGGAATACATGTTTGTGGTGAGGACAATGATCATTATGAACACAAAGTCAATGAGGGTAGATACTTTCCGTGCCAGTGTTTTGCTCTCAGGACCATGTCCAGTGTCTCATAACAAACTCAGCAAGATCTCCAGGGAATTGTTTTACCCAGCAACATGGATGAGTTGGATGCTGAGCCTACCTAACTTGAAGGTAGGTATTCTCATAGAGAAGTTCCATCCATATGTACATGACCAGTTTGCATCTGTCCCCACCTATGTCTTTCTGAGGACACAGCTCAAGAGTTTTCATGTTTAGATTCTCTTGGACTCTGTGTCTCTCTGTTGAGCTACTCGTGGGAAGGTTTGCCTGAACCTCCAGGAAGAAAGCGTTAAATGGACACTGTGCACTGACCACCTCTGTTGGAGGAAGCTTTTGCTCATGCATGTCCTGAAGAACAGCTTTCACCTCCAAGGGAAGTGGAATCAGTCTCTAACCCACCTTCTGCTCAGCTCAATAAATGCACTCGGGCTTAAATGATCTCCTAGTATAGGTGAGGAGTTTTTTTCCCTGCATGGATGATCAAGCATTTCAGATTACAGTTTGGGTAGCTTGTTTATATAAAGGAGACAAATCCTAAACTAATACCAAAAGTATTCTACCTGAAGAAACTCAAACACATAGCTTAACTCAGAAGCTGACTCCAGCTTTTATTTTTTAAAGGTTATTTTTGCTGCTAAGTCTCAGATGTTCAGGTTTGCTGAGAAGAGTAGAAGTTTACTTCCCGTAGCAGTGAACGGGCAAAAATAAATTTGAGACATGGTGAACTTTTGCACTAACATATTAAAGCAGAAATTTAAACATTGTTAGAAATCCACTACAATGCTATTTGGCTGACTTTTAAAATTATTATTTACACAACTACAAGAGATTATTTTGTCTTGAAAGACTGTGCTTTCCTCCCCGTCCCCAATTGCTGAATCTGGGGTACATTCTACTGTGAATGACTGAGAGCCAGGAAGCGATATTGATTAGGAGTGCATTATTTTGTATTTATTATTCTCCAGAAAGAACACATAAAGCAAGAAGCATAAATAATGAGAACAAATAGCTTTCAAAAATTATTTTGATCTTAAACAAAAATCTAACACGATGTTAATAAAACAGACCCACTCTTTTTTAAAATTCTCCATATTGACAGAAGGAGATTTTTTTTTAACTGTCTGTATTTTTATCTGCCTCTTTAAGTGTGTACACAGTGTACACATTCTTTTTTTTCCCTAATGTTCAAAATTAAGCCCCTCTGTATGCCTTCCATGCTGAAGTTTATAACCTCAGCCTACACAAGTCCAGTGCAGAAAGATCTACAGCCTCCAGGCAGAGCGAAGAAGCTCTTTAAAGATGAATCATTTTCATAAATGAGTGCAGAGGGAGGTCAAGCCAGGGGACACAGAAGGTTACATGTGTGGCTGAGATAAGGCCTCATTCATCCACTTCTTACTGTCAGGTCTTGATGGGTGAACATTGCCTTGAGCTCCCATAAAACATGTTGTTTGCAGAAAACTTGCAGGTGGTTCATAAAAAAGTCCAAACTGTTACCAAGAAATTTATCTCTCAACTGCTGGATCTGTTTATAATGGAAGTGAACGATCTCATAGAGAAATTAAGTATTGGAGACTGACTTATATTGGCTTGCCAGACTAAAAAACCCAATCTGCTTTCCAAATGCTGCACTAAAAATGTCAAAGCAATTGTATTGATGACATCTTGACAAGATACTGTACAAGACTGTTAAAAGTACAACAACAACAACAAAAGAATGTTGCCTGTTTATGGAAAACTTGTCCCTGGGGAAGGGATGTGGGTATTTAAGAGTCTTTTATGGAGAAAATTCAATTGGTTCTCACGGCAACATTTGTTTTTAGAGAGTGTTAATCCTTTATTATAGTGGTACCCGTTCGAAAGCCAGTTTTTAAAAAGGTGTCATTGTTTCTCCCTGTGTTTCAAAGCAGATATTGTTTTGGAGTGGAGAAAATGTGAGGATTAAATTGAATGCAGGAGGCATCATATGGTGGTCAGTTTGATGTTGTTCTGAACACTTATCCACTGAGGGCCAGATTTGAGACGTGTTGAAGTCAATGAAGCCTCTTTATTGACTTCACTAGACTTTTAGCCCCAAGGAACTGTACAGAGACCACCAGCTGTATCCACATAGAGCCATCAAACAGTAGCAGCTTTCGACAGGTACCAACCTGAAAAGTGTTCACATTCATCATCAAAAGGACCTCTGCCTATTACATTACAGTCCCTCATACTCCCCTGTCTCCTCCACACAAAAATATAAAGTTAAGTTTTCTGCATTCTCCTCAACTTGCTCTCCCATGCTTTTGTATTCATAGATTTTCACGGCCTGAAGGAGCCATTATGATAATCTGGTGTGACCTCCTGAAATCAATGTATCAATGGGATTGCACCAACATTATGGAGAACAGTATTTGGCCTCTAGACATCCTGCCATATAGAGACAACACAGAATGAATTAAAATGGGATAGGGCATTCATTATGAATTATTTGCTTTGGGGGTTATACATCCAACATTCAGCCACACTTGGTATTTTTTTACTATAGTCAAAAGAAGAAAAATAGTTTCTCCAGAAGGGTCTCTGCATAAGTCATATGTACCTACCTCACTTGCTGTTACTACACTTGACAGGAGCCTCAAGTTTTAGTTAATGTTTTCTTAAAGGATTTGATAAAAAAAAAAAATAGTTTTGTGCTATACACTGTCTTGGTCAGTTCTTTCTCACCAGCTTCTCTGGCAACTTCTCTTCCCATAAGCTATGTGTAATGCCCATGGGGTGTCACTAAGTAACAGCCCAGCCGCCTGCAGTGGTGTCACTGGTGGCAGGGACCACGCAACACAGGTCTGCTACCCCTTCCTTAAGGAGTTGCTCCAGCTGCTCATGCACTTCTCAGGATTTCCCCATGGATGTCCGTAAAACATCTCCATACACATGGATCAGCACTCAGTTGTCGGGCTTTAATAACCCCATACTGCCCATTTCCAAGGATAAGCGCAGTCTCATCAAACTCAGATTCCTTTAAAAACACATCACATCACATCACAGAGACTCTGAAACGGGACTAGGGCAAGGTCATTTCCAGGAAATGGTTGTAGTGACAGTAAAATAAAGCCTCATGTCATCAAAGGTCTGAGAATCTCAAGTCATATAGGAAGTCTTGGTCCATCAGGTCCATCTTTCATAAATATATAGGCCAATATATAAGGTTTGAACTGGGGCACATCTTCTTCTACAAGTGAGAGCAACTTTCACTCTCAGAAAGTGTCAACGACAATCACAGGGCCCTAAATACAAGGTAACTGCTTCTTAATTAAGGGAAATTTAATGAGAACTGTTGGTAAACAAATATCAGGTGATTATAGGATGGCATCTCCCCACAGATTACTAAGTAATTGCGCTTCCCTGACCCAAAAGGAATTTCCATGCAACTTGCAGCGAGGCTTAGAAGACAGAGATAATTAGGTCTTTATTCTCCACAACTTTTTAGTCTTTTTTTTTTTTCATTTCCAAGCATACAGAAATTATCAGAGCCTGGATCACCCCTCACACATTAAATCCCTCTTAGAGAGATGATAACTTCTCTGGTTCGCCTCAGCTGCTCATCTTCCTTCAGCTGCTGCCAAGCTTTCATTACCTTCGGCTTTGAAACTCCAACAGGAGTGAGGAGAACTCTCCTCATCTGTCCACAGACACTGCCCTGCAAGAACTGCCCTTCATAAACTCTGAAAGAAGGACTGTACCTTTTCGCAACCCAAATCCACCATGCAGGAGGTGAAGTTTTGCTAAAAATAAATTCTCTATACATTGCTAGGGTAAAACTCATCAGGGTTTTAAAGGTCCATCAGGCCTCCTGATGCATGGTGTTGGTTAATATTCTTTAGATTATACAGCTTTCTATCAGAAAAAGCTGATTTATCAAAATCAAGATGTTTCTTGGGAGCCACTCAACTGTGATAATATTCTTGTTGGCAATGTTTCAAAAAAATTTCAAGAGGAAATGGAATATTTAGTTTGACCTTCTCTCTTTGCTTTTTTCGGACTTTTTTTGCTTTATATTATTTTTTTTCTTTTTTGGACCTTCTTCATTCATTAGAATGACAGTACACAAAAATATAAGATGTTTTACGTAGTCTGTGATTTCTATGACAATATGTGGGCATTGCCAAGATAAAGCACTTTACAGTGGGATGGGAGAGTAAAGTGGCAAGGACTTCAAGTGGACTTCCAACTTGACCCATTACTTTGATATCACGTCAAATATTTCCAAATTATCCTTTACAGATATAGATCTAACCTGCTTTAACAAATGTCCAGTAATGATTCTGCAGCCTATCAAGGTTATGTTGTTCCTATCCAAAGAGTTAGAAGGATTTTGTGACAACTAAGCTAAAACTCTTCTATTGCAAATTAAGCTCATTTCTTCTTGTCCTACCAGCAGTGGACACAGAGAACAATTGATCACTGTCCTCTTTTAAAAAACCTATTATATGTTTGAAGGGTCTTATCATGCCTCCCTTCCTTCACTGCTTTTCTAGACTAAACAAACTCAATTCCTTCAACTTTTCATTATAGGTCATGTTTTCTTAAACCTCTTCTCCTTCATGTTACTCTCCTCTGGATGCTTTCCAAATGGTTTATTACTTTTTTTAAAGCGTGGTGGTCAGGACTACATACCTCAGGCCAGCTGAGTCCCCACCTGTGCCAAGTAGCTCAGGCTAATGACCTCCCTTTTGATAAGTGCGTTTCTGAGTTTCTCTTAAAACAGCTTAGAATTTCCATTCCATGAAATATCACAACTTCTAATTACCAAAACAAATTTTAAAATGCTGGAATTCCCCACATAATAGGAGTAATTTCTTCTGTCTGGCTCTGCTAAGTAAGTAAAAGATGGTCCTGAAATGGGAATACATAGTATTTAAGAGTACTGGAATCCACACAGACGAAATGTTTGTCTTTCATATGCAGGGCTTTTTAACCTGTAGACTTCATATTGTTTTAAGAAGGATGTCTCTATCCACAGTTTTCTGGTGCAGAAATCCAAGGAGGGAAACGACAATGCTTCAACTCCCAAAAGATCCAATGTGAATGTCATGGCCACAAAGACGAGTTTCTGCATTGTGTTATATGAAGTAGGTTCCCAGTCTTTGCATGGGGTCAGACCAAAAAAAGACCCATCCATTCACCAGGTTACATCACAGGACATCCTCTTCCCTCAGTCTGAGGACCAAAGGAAACAGCTTCTGCAACTAAATTTGAGAGTCTCTAGTGACTCATCCAGCTTAAAACGCACATATACATAGGCATTATACTCTATACATTGACTTAGCAGAGGGACTCTAAATTCCAACAATTTCTTCTACTATCAGACAGAACTAATAACCTGAAGAAGCAGCTTCTGTCCAAAACACACTGTCCAAGTAAAACTCCACAAAAACTAGCCTCCCCTTGGCTTTGAGCTTAGGTGGGACTTTTGCTTTCTCATTGCCCTGAGATGTCAGAGTGTGGATCTTGTCCCCAGCTTTACTTTAGGGGTTGACTGTTAGGTGGTTGTGAATAAATTACTTCCCTTTGCTTCAGTGCCCCACCTAACAAAGTTACCATCTTGCTCCTCCAGGTAGTCCTTCAGACTGCCTCGTAGAAGTCTCTAAATAGGAGGTAGATACTCTTGTTATTTAGAAGGGGAAAAGAGAAACACAGCATTGTAGAAAAGTGACAGTAGATTTACATTTTTGGAAAACAGTGTTTATCTTGATGGAATGAAATCAAATACAGAATGGAAGAATACAGAACGGGACATTCAGGAATGCCCCTTGCTCTCCTAAAAGTCTGCAGTAAATGAGACCCTGACATGAGTCTTTAAACATAATAAAAATATCTGTCTGACTGGAAGGAATCCAGAATTTTCTGAAATCCTTTTATTAATATCATTTCCTCTGCAATAGCCACAGGACTTACATCCTGGTTAATGCTTTGGGCTTAGAAATCTCTAGTGCCGGTTCCTTCTGTCCTATATGGCTGGTAGCTCCCTAAAAGACATTAGAGTTTTCCCAGTACATATTAGTTAATGAACTTGGTCTTTGACACCCTAACAACTTGTTGTATTATGAAAATGTTATACAGGCAGTGAAGCAGAGAGTTCATAGTCAACCCATGACCCATAAGCCTGCTGCTGCCTCAGAGTGGTGGTAAACACAAATAGAGCGCTCAGCAACATGAGTATCAACATTTCTGTCTAAATTTTCAAGGCCAGTGTCCCACTGAGGGATATCTGCCCATAGCTCACTTCCGGCTGGACATGCCTTCAGATGACTGGAGAGATTGTCTTCACTGAAGCTTGGAGGGGACTTGTCCTGACTTCAAAAGGAATTTCCTCAAGATTATAAGAGAGGAGCCAAGAGCCTGGTTACTTAATATAACAATATGGGATTTCAGACTTACACAGAATTTCATGTTGTTTTCACCCTTGGGTTTGAGTGCACTGTCTAGGTTGGAAGAAAGGATCCATAAGGTTGGTAGAAGGTCACTAGATGCAGGCTATGAGCTCAGTCCCCCTGCCACAGGTACTGCCTTGCCAATGGGACAGCCCAAGACCAGACCTGAACCAGACAATGGGTAGAGGCTCTGTGCTATACTGTGGCATTTCTCGGTTCATGCAACACATGAAAGACTTGTCCTTTAACACATGAACAGAGGCTTTGAGCACTGTTTGGGTTAGGTTCTGATTTCTGTTTAACCCCGTCAAAAATAATTGTACACAAAACTGGGCCTGAGTTCCATTTAAATTGGGCCTTGCAATTTAGGGTATTATTGTCTTCATTGCTCACTCAGCAGTGATTAAAATATATCTGACCCTTCACAATAGATTAACTAAAACTGAAGGGTCTTCTGTAAGAAGAGGCCAAGGAATATTTCATCACATACCTTACAGGTATTTTAACATGGTGCATTTAAAATCCAGTGAGGTCCCATCCAATATTCTCAAGGAAACAGATTTTTCCTTGACACCAAGAGACAAAAGGTCAAACCTACCATATCCTTCATCTACTATTGTGGCCACACCACCAGAGGTCCTTGATGTCCCTCCACTGAAGAGGCTTCCCTGTTTATTTTAAAGGCACCTTGAAACTCCCACCTCTGGGCCCTTCTTCTTCTGTTCCGCACTTGGTTTTATCTTCTGAAACAGTCAATCCCCTTTGTCTCCTTTTGTGTCTTTGTTTTGGTACTCACAGAGTCTAGTGATAAATATCACCCCTCTACCTCTGTGGAGGTGCTAGTCTCTGTGGTGTCTTCCACCACCCACACAAGACTGCATGACCTTTATATGCTATTATGTGCCAAAAGTCCCTTCCCACTACACATGTTTTCAACTAGATTTCCACTGCTGCCTTCTGTCTCCTTTTATTGCTGTGCATGCTCAAGAGTTACCTACAACAGAGAACACAGGACCATTTCAACAATGTCATCCTAATACATTTAACCCTTTACATATCCTTTTCCCCCTACCCCAAATTTGCTCACATCTCTTTTGGGGGAGGGCTCATTTAGAATCATAGAATCATATAGCGTTGGAAGGGACCTCTGGAGATCATCTAGTCCAATCCCCCTGCCAAAGCGGGTCCACCTAGAGCAGGTTGCACAGGAACTTGTCCAGGTGGGTTTTGAATGTCTACAGAGATTCCACCACCTCTCTGGGCAGCCTGTTCCAGTGCTCTACCACTCTCACAGAGTGAGACTTAATTTATAAAGATTGAATTTGTAAAGATATAATTTGTAAAGAATGAATTAAGGTGGCACAGGTAATTACTGCTCATTTCAGGGTTTTCTTTTCAGTGCCTGAATCACAAAGAAATTATGTCTGTTCTTAGTGCACCTTCCATAAATGAGGCTTTAGTTCAATGTTGAAAACTCACGTCTGGATTTGATTCATTATCAACTCTTCCAGGTCCGTAGAGGATGTGTTTCACAGCAATATTGCCTGCAATCTATATCAGCTATGTCTATATCATGATCCATTTCTCTGGTCCTGAAAGCAAACGCTGCAGGATGGATCCATAAGGCTGAGTTCCTTTTTCTCCCTTCCAAGAGTAATATCGAAGGTGATGGACCAATTCATATCAGTTGAAATAAAATTTTACTCCCCTTCGTCTTCATGATACCTAATATCATTAATTTACCATTGAGTTCAGTGAGCACAATTTAGTATAAAACATTACTTTGGTATTAAGTGGTATTAAGTAGTAGTAGGGAATTTTGAACAAAGGTGCATGGAAATAATAAAATCAACAGGAAGCTAGCACGTGGTTGACCAGCTAATTTTAAATAGAAAGTTTGGGGATTTTTCAGAGTACAAGAACTCTGCATTTTAGAGAAAAGCAGACTTTACAAGAGGCACATCTCTCCTGACTGCACGCAAGCAGAGAGGTTGCTGATATGGAAAATTACTTGGCCGTTGGCCAACATATATTTAGGTTCGTGAAAAGGGAAAGAGGAAACTTCGGAAGAAAAATCTCAAGGTAATACATTGACTAGTTATTATCACAGGGGATAAAAAGAGACAGTAAATCAAAAGAGTTTAGAAAAAGGATATTAAATATACATCAGTTAAAGATGTATTCAGTGGCAGGGCATCGTCAGTGATATATCTTTTTAAAGAATAACAAAACAGAATAAAAAGGTTTGTGTGAACAGGGCAAAATGAAATGAAGGAAGATAAAAGATACCAGATATCAAGTCACCAAGGTAGATAGTAAATTATAAAAATACAATAATTAAATAATAAATATAATATAATAAGTATTTAAGTAAATTATGAAGATAGTATTTTTGGAAGCTACCAACTCAGGCTTAAGTCCCCTCTTCCTGAAGTCATCTTACTATTGCCTTTGAAGCAAGAAGCTGGCCAAATGGTGGACATTCTCTGAAAAGGAGGTCCCACAGAAAAAACGATGAGTCATAGGACTGAGTTACAGCATCTCAAGCTAAATCCCATCCTAGACCAGAATAATGCTCCAGGTTTGCTATCAGGCTATTTCTTTCTGCGCTCTCCTGCCACCACGTCATTGCTTTGGGACTAGCTCACAGTGTTTAAAGCAGATTTCTCAGCCATTAGCCAGAGGGACAGTTTTAATCCACGTAACCCAGGGGTTTGGCTGTGGTGGGAAACAGACAGAAGAGGCATAACTTCCCTCAATTTGGCTCTCTTTGCTGTTGTTATAATTTCCTGCCCTTAGGAAAAGAGGCCATCAGTCCACAGTGAGTAATGGACAAAAGGAATGAATTGAGGTGCTCAAGATAATGGTGATTAGAGCAGTCACTTTGGGCATGGAAATGTCTCTCCACTGCTCAGCCCATCCCTTTCATCACACAGGCAATATTTTTGGATGCAGATTAAACTGAGCCAACAGGATTTACAAAACGTGATATGACTGTCTCTGTGTTTTGCCTGCCAAATTCAGCACCCCTTCATGAGCACGCACAAGTGAGTCATGGCAGAGAAGGAATCAGACTGGACTGAAGAGGCATGATGTGACCTATCTGTTATAGCAAAACTGCAATGGAGCTCCTGTTTCCTCTACATCCTTCATTTTCGTCTGATTTTAATGCAAGATTAAACACAAATAAGATGGATTTTGCTTCTGCCTGGGTGTCATTCAGTTCTACATAATCCCTATGGCTTGAATACAACTGAAGACCTTTCTTCATGACCTTGACCACTTCTGTTGCACATCATAGTTACTGACCAGTGCTATTGCTATCTAATTTCTCATTCTTAGATATGCAGCTCTTTCCTCCTGGGATTTCAAAGCTCTGATGTATAGAGCAGACCTGATTCTGCGTTGGCAGACCTTTCACTACAGCATTTGACCTAGCACAGCCTTGCGTAGACAAAATATTAAGCAACATGACATAGTCTGTAAAGGCTCTTGTGATATCACTGGGTACAGGCAATCACACTGATGGACAAAAGCCCATTTGCTGTAAATCAGAGGTCTTCTATTGACTTTGGTGGAGCTATGCCAATTTATACCAGGTGAGAACTGCTCTTGCTATAATTAATGTGTCCTTACTCTTTTGCCCACATATTTTATGATACAAACAGAAGAAACCATGGAAAAGAATCTACCTCTTCAGTAATGTCTCATTGATCTCAACTAAACAATTTGTAGTATCAGAAAGGTAAGTAGGGGTGGAGGAGACTGTGTGTTTTTAAAATGTCAACAAACATCTGGTCCCCATTAGTGAGAGTTACTGAGTCTTCTTCAGTCCTTTAACCCTTTTGACTACATTGTGTCTGTGCTTGCATAGTTTATGTGTTTCATCTTCCAAATCCTTTCAATGAATGAAACTTGATATAGAAAATTAATCTTTTCTATAGCCTCTTTCATGGATTAGGAGAAAAACAGATTCAAAGAGCTCCCACCTCACACTCCTCCCTGACACCCACATTACTCCAGTTTAGGATTGTGTCAACATTTTCAACATAAAACTTTCCATTTCAGAGCCAGTACTCCCACCAGGCTGGGAACATGGTAGGTAAGGCGTCAGCTTGGGAGTAGCTTTGTGTCTGATCCCAAACACCAAGGGTTACTCAAGGTCATTCAAACCTCCCAAAAGCATTTGGGGGTGGGGAGGTTGTATAGGTTGTTTTTGTATGCAGGGACCAAAACTGAACACAATATTTCAGGTGTGGCCTCACAAGCACTGAGTAGAGTGGGATAATGACTTCTTTATCTTTTCTGGTGATGCCCTTGTTGATGCAACCCAGCACCCTATTGGCTTACTTTTCTACTGCAGCACACACTTCACTTATTGACCTTGTTGTCCACAGAACCCCCAGGTCCCTTTCCACAGAGCTGCTCCCCAGCCAGGCAGATCCCAGTCTATGCTGCGCTCCTGGATTATGTTTTCCCAAGTGCAAGACCTTACACAAGTCCTTGTTGAACTTCATAAGGTTCTTGTTAGCCCACTTTTCCATTTTATTTTACCCTTGCATATACCACTGTGTGCTGGCGGGACTGTGTGCATCAACTCATAGTCCTTGCAGTGCTGGTGGAAAATCCCCTTTCCTCAAAAGGGAAGAAGAAAACAAAGCATCTGGAAAGCTGATACCAGAGAAATGGAGATTAAACACAGAAATGCCTTAACAAATATGTTTTCAGGTGGTTTAGGTTGAATTCCAAGTTAAATTAAGTGTTTGGAGCACAGACTCCCCTATGGTCCCCCTAAAAGGAAGATACTGAAGTTAGAGAAGTAACCAGCACTTATATCAGCAAGGTGCTGAGCAACTGTGAAAATTTAAAGGGTAGATGTCCCAGGTGTGTGTCTTCTGGCAGTGAGGAACATCCACGACTCCCTATCCAAGGCTGTGCTCGTTGTTGCTGTATCAGAAGATATATCTTTATGAAAAAATCTACGTTTTTACTACTTTTTGAGGTGCCCTCCCCCCCAAAAAAGAACAAATCTTGTAATTTCCCCAAAAAGGATAATTTAGATGTTTTTTAACCAGCTGTACCGTAATTGTTAACTGAAGAAAAGATTTAGCCCTGGAAGCACAGACCTGCATTCATTAGAGACAATGGGATCAGGAATGTCCTTTAAAGGTCTGATTTGCAGACGGACAAAGTATCCAAATTACCACTGATTAGAACTGGAATAAGAGGAGCTGCACATCTATGAAATTCAGGCCTCAGATGACTATCAAATAATTAAGAACAGTTAGCAGCAGCCGTTAACATAATACTTCATCATAATTTCACATGCTGGCACAGACTGGGGAGTCTTAAGCAATAACAGAAACTGAGTTATACAATTAAAGCATATAGGGATAAATTCTGTTCCTGATAAAATCTGTGGGAAGATTGCCATTGAATTCAATATGACCACCAAGATGTGCCCATAATTATTAGCAGTGCATGAAACACTTTGGCCACTTGGTAAGGCTGCATAAATTAATTGCTGTGCTATAGCAGGGAGGAACTGGACTTAGAATGACTAGTTTGTTAGCTTTATCACAGGAATTGTCCACGGGACAGCAATTCCATTTTACCACAATTTTTGAGGTTTGAAATTTTTTTTCTCTCCATGGTGGAGAGAAGAAAAGGAGGAAAATAAAAACTTTTTCAAATATTCTGTCAAAGTAAATGACACTGGAACTTTAATGACACTTTTGTACTACCCATGTAACAGAATCCTGAGACTCTGCTTCTCCTTGAATACTCTCCCTGAGCAGAGTCTTGAACCTCAAAAATCTCTCCAAGAAAAGTGTCAACAAAATAGACACCTCTCTACAAAATGTTTCAGCTTCGATGCAACATGTTTTAACAAAAATATATGTAATTAACATCTCTAATTAGAATGCAGTGTGTAATTCCAGAAGTGAAAAGAAACTCTGCTGCATACCAAGAACCTTCCATCA
The DNA here is from genome assembly GCF_001431845.1 of Calidris pugnax. Taxonomy (NCBI): domain Eukaryota; kingdom Metazoa; phylum Chordata; class Aves; order Charadriiformes; family Scolopacidae; genus Calidris; species Calidris pugnax. The sequence goes on from NW_015090906.1 coordinate 3,269,033, forward strand.
CAAGATAATTGTCCTGGGGTTTTTTGGGTCCCCTGTCTTTCTCAGTTATTACTGGCAGTAGGTGTGGACACTATCAATGTCCTTGCAGAAACATAACTTTCAGGTCAACTCCAGAAGAGGTGAAGACATTTAAAAAGGAAAAATAAAGATCTCCCAAGAGATACATTTTTCTTCAGACTTTCCCAAGCAAGTATTTTAGAGATGTTTCTTGAGCTTTTGAGATTTATTAAACTTTGTACAACTGAAGAGAAAATGGGAAACCTATAGTGTGATGATGTTTTGAGACCTGAGCCTGGTAGGCTCAGTTGCCTACTCAGCCGGAAGATTTCACCATGACTTGCTGCTGTTTTTTTTTCATATCTTGTAAATTGAAGAAAAACACAGTGTTAAAGGCTGAATGTATTTAACTGAAGAGTATTCAGTTTAAGGGCAATATGGACAAGGTACTAAAGACATGTACTTAGATAATCACAGAATGACAGAATAATTCAGATTGGAAGGACCTATTGTGAATAGCTGGTCCACTCCACCTTCCCTCAAAAAAATAGTTAGCTTCAAAGTTGTGTTAGACTATTCAGAGCCTTGTGCTGTGCGTCCTTCAAACTAGCATTTTTTTTAGTTTTATAATGATATTTACTGTTTTTTCTTAAGGACTCATTTTCAAAACTAAGGACAATTTTGTTGGGTTTTTTGGGGGGGATTTGGGTTTGGTTTTTTTTGTAGAAAGGCATATTTTAGGAAAAACATGGTGTCTAGTTGATCAAAATCATCAGCAACTTTATGCCAAATATGGCAGTTTGGGAAATAAAAGCTTTTAAGTCAATTTACCTCAAAATGTTGCGAATGAAACCTTTCAGATTTCCTGTCTTCAAATCATGTTTCATTTTCAAATTCAGCTGCATTATGTCAATAAAATAAAAATAAAATACTTCATTTATGGCCAAAGAAAATATTTCTTTCTTCATAAGTGCATTTTCATTTTCATTCTCATTCTGATACGGAAAGTCCCACAAAGAAAAGCAACATTATTTCCAGGTGATTTCAGAATAGTGGTTTAGCCACTGAAGCTGAACAAACCAAAGCTACCAAGCCACTGCTATCTATGCAGCTTTTTTGGTTGATCTGTTTCTTTTTCTTTCCCTTTTTATACTTTCTGAGAAAGGCTAGAAAGTAGAACTCAGGGTGCCAAACCCAAAAATAAAAAGGGGAAAACCAAAAAGCCAAATATTTGGATTTTTTTTCAGTATGTCTCCCTAGCAATTTTGAGCTTTATTTTTTTTCTTAATTCTGTTGTTCTTTTAGCAAAAACCTGGAACTTCTATTCTCTGGACAAACGGAGCAGGAAGGTCAATCTCTTGCAGCTAGAGATACCTTGTAACTCTTCTTGAATCAACCAGCACCCCCAAGATTGACTGGGTATTTTTGCAGGCCCTTTCCATCAAGTTGTGCTTCCAGAAAAAAGAGCATTAGTCTCTCTTCAAGAAGCAGTCATGCTAGCTGAAGATGTGACTACCTCCCCACCATCCAAAGGAGCTCACCACTGCCTCCCAGCTGAAGGTTACTATCTCAAATCTAGCGGCAAAGTTGAAGATAATGTGCCTTCCCCCCCGTCTTTCAGTCGAAATAAGCCCAGTAGATCTACCGATATAAATAGGGAGCTCCTGAAAGATCCCACTTTGCCTGAGATGGTCGGAGCATGCATTCAAGGTTTCATACCTTACACCCAGAAAGGGGGAAGAAACTGGAGAACCCTAAGTCTCACCATGCTTCTTTTGAGGAACAAGCTCTTCTGCCAAAATTTGCCTGGAGCGATCCCTTTCCTTGAGGAGAACAAGGAGTATGACTGTGATGAGTAAAGTCTTGCAATTCTGCAGACTTTCAAAAGGCTCTCTGAGATATAAGAGCACAAATCTGATGGAAAGCTAATGAAACTTTCACTCCTAAATCTCTTAGGTCCTTTTGAAACTTTGCTCACTTATCTTCAAAGCACTGTTCAGGCATAAGCCTTGGCAATTTGCGTGGGTGATACTATATAGGGATTAACAGCCATTTTATAGATGAGGAAACTGAGGTGAAGTGATGTGCCAAAGGCCACACAAGAAGTCGTGTCAAAGAATTCAGATGGAGGAGGATTAGCAAAGTGAGAGAGGGGTGTTTCGTCACTTAGAGAATTTTAGAGAGACGCAAGAATGTTCATCAGATTTTTAATTAAAATTCTGGGCTGTTCAGAAGAAAAACACTGTTATCCTGTTAAAACTTCTAATTTTGAAAATCAAGTTTTTCTGTTCTTGGGTGGTTTTTTCCCCTCTCTTTCTATGTTCTCTTTCTTATTTCTGCCGCATTTTCTTTTCTTTTTTTAAAAGGGAGTGGAGAAAGACAGATATAAGATAAAGATACATATCCAAAAACGGAAAAGATGGAAAAATATTCTGTATCAGTGGACATTTTTCTTGATTTAATAAATAGAAAAGGTAGCAGAAAAGTATGCTAAAGTGGCCTATAATAATGGGAATATTGTAGCCCCATCGCTTGAGGGTGCAAAAGACACAAGGTTTACAGAAAGAGAAAATATCAACTGATATGGTTGGAAAAAAAATACCTCAAGTTCTGGCGCACTTAAATCTTTCAGATCTGAAGCTGGCAGTAAACTTCAGTCTAACTAGAAGCCTTAAACATTTGCTGTGTGCATAACTTAATTATGTTAATCATCTAAACAACTGGAGAGAAAAAGGTGGCTCATGAGTGCAAAGCAGAAGCGGGCACCATCGGGGCAGAGGTGATAAGGTTTTACTCCCTCTTGGACACCAAGAAGCTTCGGTAATTGCCTATGGAACTGTGAGGGATTATCTGGCAGTGTGAGGGAAATTATAATGTGCAAAAAAAGCAGTTATGTCTTTAAAACAGCCAGCTCAGGTTCCAATAGCCAGTGCAGCCCAGGACAGCTCAGCCTAATTACGAGCCCACACAGCGTTCCCTGAAACTACAGGTATCCTACCAACGGTACTCCAGCAAATTAATTTAAAGGCAGCTCAGGGATACTTGCATGACCTTCAGGGACTGCGGTATAAACATCCCCAACTGTGGGTCGAAGAATGGCAGCGAAGAATGGGTGAGTCACCTGCTGAGACAGGAGTGTGCCAGGCAAAGCCTTTCCAGGAAAGAGTGGAAGGAACCAACTTGTCTCCCAGTCATTGGGCACTGGTTGGGCTGGGGTTGGCTGGTAGGATGTTGTGTGGGAAGTAGCTGTTCAAAAGCTAAAAGCGCCATCCCTTCCTCGCTGGGGAAAAACTTACAGCTTGGTTAAAAGGTGTGTATGTGACTGTGCTTGCCTGGTAAAAAGTGAGTAAGCAGCAAGGAGACTGTACAGGTTAATGTGACATCTTCAAACTCTTCCACAGATCAGAGTACCATCCCTCCATGAAGCAACTGAATGCACTAACCCCTGCTTAATGGGAGGGAGCTGCTAAGAGTGGCTAAGTAACTTGCCTGAAGAGAAGCTAAATAACTTGCCTAAGACTTCAGGAGGCCTGAATTACTTGCATGAAATTAGGACTCCCCTCTCACTGGCTGCAAAAGTCAGTGGGAGTTCAGGGTGGGATGTGTTTGGTCATGTTTTAAAAGTCCTTTGACACTTAAAACACATTTATGTTTCTTAGAAAACCTCTCCAGCCCAGATCCTTGGAAGTACTGACGCACCCAACTCCCACAGACATCATCCTTGTCTTTAACGGGTGGCCTTTCAAAATCTGACCCTGATTTGGTACTTCAGGGCCCTTGGCCTTGTTCCTCAGAGGCCTTGAGGGATTTCTGCTGAGCATCAGGTCTTTCATCACCTAACCCTTAAATCTCTATCCTCAGCACTTGGGGCTAGTGGCCTGGTCCCAAGCCTATCAGTGCCAATAGAAAGATTTCCATTGGCTTCAATGGGCCTTGGAACGGGCTTTAAATCCTTAAATAACCTGCTCTGAAAGAGTCTATCCCCAAAATTAATCAAGGGAAGGAAGGTCTGTGAAAACACAGCCATCTACGTTCCCAGCTCCCTCCCAACCCCTCCCTTCCCCTCCCCCACGTTTCAAGCACTTCTGCAGGTGATTTCTGTAATTTTAATTAATTTTAATTGCCTGATTAATTTAATTGAAACACCACGGAAATTAAATGCACATATTATGCTGTGTAATTAACATTAAGGCAATGACACAAACTGGCCGGAGTGGAGCGAAGGTCTGTATGCTCTGTTAGTGATTCATGCTCTTCTATTGCTGGTGCTCAGGAACACGAGCTTGGAAAGAGTGTGAGACAGGGGCTGGTTTTGCAAGAGGTGCTGCTTGCTGGGAGAAAGCCACAGCAGGCTGGGATGAATTATGGGTGGCATGGCATGAAGCCTTGTTGATGAAACCTGCCTTGATCCAGAGGGTTTCGTCATGCCACCTGGTGAAATGAATGTGGGGTATGGGGTGGAGTGAGGGAGAAGGAGTATACAGAGCTTTCCTCAACAGAGAAGAAAACCTCCTCAAGACAATGTAAAAAACATCAATAACTGGGATAAATTTTCCCTTTTGCAAGAAGTGTAAAACTTGCTTTTTTGGAAGAGAGCTATGTTCAATCTTTTCATCTATGCCAGGAACCATGGATGTATTTGCATGTCAATTTTGAGTGTTCATTAGAGTAATTTTTTTATTTTCCTAACCTGAGGCCTTTTTTATTATCAGGAGGGTGGATGGATATTTTCCATGATAAGATCTTGTTTGCTGGGTTTTTTCTTGTGTTGTGCTTTTTATTTTTTTGCCTTTTTTTTTTTTCCTCGCTTTCTTTCTCTAACCTGGTGTGTCAAATTCCAGTCTGTGTGAAAGGTGAGGGCGTGTTAGAGAAGACAATGAAATGTTCTGCATATGCAGGGAACTCTGGAAAAAGCTCAGGGCTTTGCTCGTCCCACCCCACTCCACCCCTGCCACTCCCGAAGAGCAACACAACACTGATCGGTGAGATCATTGCTCTGAGGGGGTAATAAAACAAAACCAGAAAGGGCAATTTAGCAACACTATATATGGAAAAATTGGCCAGTTTTGTGCAACCACTGACTACTGCAAAGATGCCAAGCTGGCAGAGGTAGACCAGATAGGATCTTTCAGATCACTTCTGTTAAAGGCAGGGAGACTCTCCTTTACATGTTTTATAGAATTGACACAAATAAATAATTTTTGCCATTTTTAAAATCTCTTTTACAGAAGAGTAAATTTAGAATAAATAATAGTTGAATCATCCTCAGCTTGAAGCTGGTGCAAATGGAGAAGAATCCATCTCAAAGACTTTACATTTCTACCTCTCACTATCAGCATATCAAGAGAAAATTTAAGAGAAAATTATGGAGGTTTTCCCAAGATAATAAAATTCTTCATTCTCTTTTCATAGTTAAGATTTAAGAGAAAATTATAGAGGTTTTCCCAAGATAACAAAATTCTTCATTCTCTTTTCATAGTTAAGAGTTCTTCCAGGCCCGTCAAACTTTTCTCTGGCCATCTCAGTAGCTCCCTGTCCACCAGTCCATTCTCAGAGACAATATTCTAACCTGAACCATTCTGTGATCCTATAGTATGCCCAGCTGCACATACGAGCATGTTCTCAACACTTTCCAGGGTATGGCATTGCCAGTCAGAGGAGTGTGAATAATTGTCTGTTCTGCAGGTAAAAAGCCCTAATGCAGTGGTTTGTGACAGAAGCAAAAACAAACAAACAAAAAACAGAAAAAAAACAAGATTGTTGTACAGAAAAGAGGATTAGAATGTCACATTTTGTTCCGTTCTTTGCAAAGATTGTTATACAGAAAAGAGGACTAGAATGTCACATTTTGTTCCGTTCTTTGCAGATGAAGAATGTCCCAGTGGATCAAACAACGAATGGTGATTTTTCCACCCTTTTTAAGAAAAACAAGGTCAAATGATCACCTCAGCACCCAGTAGCTGAAGAACCATTGCATGCCCAAAGAACCAACCCATGCCCATAATTATAAGGTAGTGATAAGAGTTTTCCTTTAAGTTTTAGGAGACCTGAGTTAAACTCTCTCCCCCCTCTCCGAGTGGATTCAAACTCATGCCTCCCACGCAAGAAGAGCCTCCTAAGCAGGCAGTATTAAGTATCTCCAATCCCTCCCAGTTGATGCTGTTCCACTTTGCAGCCCTAACCTGGATCTGGGATCCAGGTGCCTCCCTCCCAGGAGAGCAGCCTAATCAGCAGACTGGTGACTCACCCTGGCTCTTTGTCTGTGTGAGCTCTGAGTTATTGCCTGCCAAGTGGAATGGCTCCAGAGCCGGTCGGGATCACGCTGCCCTCGGATACCCTCCAGCCCGGAGGCTAGGCCACTCAGCAGCTGGTTGGGAAACATCTGCTCAAATCCAACTTTCTTCCTGATTCAGCTGCCTCCTCACCGAATATCCTCCTCACCTCCCTGGGGAGTGCTATGGGAGCATGCTGCTCTTAATTCCTCCCCTTGGATCTGTTCCAGTCTGGGAAAAAATATTTAAATACTCGTCCATATAGAAGGTAAAAGGACTGATTGCTGAGGGTGATGGTTAACATGTTGTCTTTGGGCTCTCTGTCTGAATATGCATATGAAATAAGACATTTTAGACAGGAGGGGTTGAATACATTCACTCTTCTTCATAGCCAACAGCATGGACACACTCCAAGAAAGAAGGAAAACTGAAGCTGAGTTTGCCACTTATGACACAAAAGTGCCAGCAGCTGAGCAATAGCTGATGAAACAGATCTGCCCTTTTCTTATTTCACTTTCAGTTTTTGGTGATGTTACTTCACAAGTGAATCTCCTAGATTAAGTTACCAGTAGATTTGACCTGAAGGGTGCAAGTAATTTCATGACAGCTGCAACTGCATTTCACAGCAAGCCTGGCCTATGAACAAAAAGAAATAGTAAAATAATGGTTCATAACTTTGAATTTCATCTTATCCAGGTGCAGTTTTAAGGAGGAGCTGGAGGAAGCTTCAGGTGCCACCGTTAGGTCTCTCCTCTGCCCCCAGGCACCCAGTGATTCACAAAGGCCCAGCAACTGCCCTGCCCAGTGCCACAGATTCTCCTGAGAGCCCCAAAGCTAGAGGAAGAGAAGCTGCAAAGCTGCTCTCCACATGCACACGTGATGTCCTAGCCTGACCTCAACTCCCTTTGTATTCCCAATAAAAAAGGAGAAGGGTTCTTGGTATGGGGACCAGGGAGATGTAGCAGGGGTTTAACCCTGTCTGTGAACACAGGATCACAGAATCAAGGAATCACAGAATGGTTGAGTTTGGAAGAGACCTCTGGACATCATCTGGTCCAACCCTTCTGCTCAAGCATACCCAGTTGCCCAGGACCATTTCCAGATGACTTTCAAACACTTCCAAGAATGAAGACTCAACAACATCCCCAGGTAGCCTGTGCTAGGGCTCAGACACACTCACAGTAAGAAAGAGTTTCCTGATGTTCAGAGGGAACCTTTGGTGTTTCAATTTGCAGATTGCCACTGGTCTTGTCACTGGGAACCACTGAAAAGAGCCTGGTTCTGTCCTCTTTGCTCACTCCCTTCAGGTGTTTACATAAACTGATGAGATTCTCCTGAGCTTCTCCTCTCCAGGCTGAACAGTTCCAGCTCTCTCAGCCTTTCCTCATGTGAGATGTTCAGGTCCTTTTACCATCTTTGTGGTTCTTTGTTGTAGTCTCTCCAATATGTTCGAGTCTCTCTTGTACTGGGGAGCCCAGAAATCGACACAGTACTCCAGGTGTTGCTTCAATAGTGCTGAGAACAGGGAAAGAATCATGTCCTTCGACCTGTTGGAAATAGTTTATCTAGTGCAGCTGAAGACACCATTTGCCTTCTTCGTGGCAAGGGCACAGGCACATTGCTGGCTCATGTTGCACCAGGTCTCCATCCACCTCTGGGGTTTTTATTTTTATTTCCTTTATTTGATTATAGCAGGAAATAGAGGAGAAGAGCAGCAAGAATAATGAAGGAAGAGAACAAACACTGATCACAGTGCTCTGCCAGTTGGCCCTTATTGCGACCAGGAGATTTTTCACTCCATCTTCAAGGAGAGATCATTTGCCCCTGTCCATTACCTCTCAGCTGAGACCATCAGCAATAATTGTGCATAGAATAACTTATCTGAGCTGGCCTGAAAAGCCACAACCATTGTTACTCATAGCAGTAGTGGTGGTATTAATCAATAAGGATCATATTACAGTTGTAAATAATAATAGCAATGATCATATTTTAAATAAAAGCAGGAGTAATAATAATAGTAGAAATAATAACAATAATTGGATCTGCATTCCACTACCCTTTAGAGGTAGTAGAAAAGGTTATAGTCAAATTGTGGTAGAGGTTACATGCTCAGACAAGAAAACCTGAAACGCTTCCCATTTTAACTGACTGGGTAAAAAACAAAAGTGTTACAATTCCCCCTGTGTATTTGAGAATAATAGGCCAAAGCCAAAGCAGATTGTCAAGGATGTCCATTTTTAAGGGGTCTCATTTGAGACCTCTAGGGCATGACTTTTCTAAGGCCTTAGCATTGTAGAAAGTTTTCCATCTTTCAGACATCGGTCCCATTAACACTAAATGTCACAATAATGGCTCATCACATGTGCAAATCAAGCTGAAGAGTCCTAAATAGGGATCCTAGGGCATGGGAAAAAAAAAAAAACCTCCAGGAATTCATTCATCTCTCCAAGGATCCTAGCAATATCAACAGGGAACCAACAAGTTCCTCTTTCCAGATGAGCAGTCACCTTCCTTAACTGCAGGCCCCTCCTTTCTATTCCTGAAAACCCCATTCTCATTTTCTATATACCTTCAAATTTCTGTGGCAAACGTGGTTTTACAGGAGAGGCTCTTGCTAAACTGGAAACATCCCTAAAACAGGGGAATCTAAGTGTTCCTCTATGAGACACAGATCCTGGTGAAATCTGGAGTTCAATTTTTTTAATCAAAAAACGAAAAATCCCTTGGCTGTCCCTGTTGTTGGCAATGAAATATATTGGGTCATTATTACCAATTCTATGGATGATTTTCAGTCACATAAAACCTTTGACAAAGATGATGATATTACAGATTTTGTCTAGACAATTAATCACTTCCGCAAGAGAAGAACCATATCCACTGCAATAACTGATGAAGATTCTGACCAAGGCATTAGATAGGAGGAGGACCCACAGCCCATTGCAGACATTGACAAATACTTGGGTTAATACTAAGCTTAAAGCTGAGTAACCTTTCTGCATATACATTGAACGGGGGGTTTGTTTTGTCAAATTAAGTTATGCTCTGAAGGCAACTTTCAGTTCATATTTCTCTGAAATATACTATATTCTCTGAATTCAGAATAAAGTGGAAGAAAGTTTATCTAATTAGGTACAGATGCATATATAGGAACAAAAAAAAAAGGAAATATGTATTTCCGCAAACTTAGTTTGATACATAAATCTGATTGAAACTCAAGAACCCAACCAAGCATGAAAACATGCTCGCATATAATAGTCTACTTATGCTTACATTCATATTATAGTCAATGTTATATTCTGGGGCAAAGAACCTGCAGTCATATAAGGCAGCACTTTCAGGCATATACACAGGAGGCCAAAGGTCCAGCTGGATTATCCACTGTGTGACTTTCCAACCTTAATATTGCATTTCTTGCTTTCTGAGTGCTTGGTCACCCAGGCTGAACCACCCTGAAGCTAATTACTTGCTTAGAAACAGCAGCTGCCATGTGGATGCACAACTGTGTTTATTTATTAGGCACCCTCTCCTGAATAATATTTGTCATCTTCCAGAGACACCCCAAAATATAATTATATAAACAAGCTAACAGGGGAGCAGGGAATGGCCTAAACCAAGCACTGGTCATTAAAATAAAAGAGCTGCAGTTCTTATAACTGATTTCATGACTTGAGTGGAGACTTTTTTGGAAGAGGAGTGCTTTATGTTGATTTGGCTCTGAGGCAGATGGCATAGACGTGCAGAGTTCTACAGTCCTGTGTTCAGTTTTGGGCCCCCACTTGTGAAAGACATTGAGGTGCTGGAATGTGTCCGGTGAAGGGCAACGAAGCTGGTGAGGGATCTGGAGCACAAGTCTTATGAGGAGTGACTAAGAGAGCTGAGATTATTCAGCCTGGAGAAAAAGAGACAGAGGGAAAACCTTGCTCTCTACAACTCCCTGAAAGGAGGGTGTAGCCAGGTGGGAACTGGTCTCTTCTCCCAAGTAACAAGTGACAGGACAAGTGGAAATGGCCTCAAGTCATGCCAGGGGAGGCTTAAGATGTATATTAGGAGAAATTTGTTCACTGAAAGGGTTATCAACTATTGGAACCGGCTGCCCAGGGAAGTGATGGACTCCTCATCCCTGGAGGAATTTAAAAGATATGTAGATACAGTGCTGAGGGACATGGTTTAGTAACTTGGCAGTGCTGGGTTAAGGATTGGACTCGATGATCTTAAAGGTTCTCTTCCAACCATAACCATAGAATCATCTAAGTTGGAAGGCTTTTAAGATCATTGGGGCCAACCATTAACCTAACACTGACAAAACCACTACTCACTAGTGCCAAGTACAGGGGACAATCGCTCCCCTAGTCCTGCTTGCCACACTATTTGTGATACGGGCCAGGATGCCCACCTGGGCAATGCTTCTATGATTCTGTGATTTTCATCGTTCTAATGTCAAGATCTAAATAGGAGCCAAGAAGACAAGTAAAAAGCTGTGAAACCACTTCAGCATCAGCCCCTGCACAGCGCTGAGCAGCGAGGACACCGACGCCAACCTGCTGACTGATGATGGGAGCCAGACTGTTTCCTCCTGCACCGTGCCCACAAAAGAGTCACGACAGATCAAGTCATGTTCCTCCTGGATTCTCACCCAGAAAAATGGACCGAACTCTGGAAAACCTTGTTCAGGTTTCTAGGCTTATGCGAGAGGCAGAAATGCCCTCTAACTCCCTCAAACTACTCCCTTGCTTCCCAGGGAGCACAAACCCAGGATACTGCAGGGCAATTAAAAGGCTTGCACTGCCGAATAAACAGTGACAAATTGTAGATTAAGAAAAAGCCTGTTATTTGTGTGAAAGAGGCAGCCTTTGCCGCCAAATGGATTCATCTGTCATTGCTACTGATTGCTCCCTTTCCGCTAAACGTCCCCTAAGAAAAATGTAAATCCTATGTAAATCCTTTGTTATCACCCGACAATGTGCGTATCACAAGCTGCATGGGTTAGAACACAGGTCCATTTTTCTCCAGACTATGCCACTCCTCTTTCAAATTTCAAGGTCTTAATGTCTCAAGAGTGAGGTGGCAGAAGGCGTTCAACCCCCCTGGGACATATTGAGGGAGGAAAGCCCTCACAAGAGGAGGAGAAGGGGAATCTCTTTATGAGTTTTGCTGTTGCAGTCAGCCCCACTGCAGTTTGGAGTCAGCTTACTCTCTTCAGAGAGGTGAATGGAGGCTGAGACATGGGCCCAGAGCTTGGAAAAGGAGCCTCTCCCCATGGTGAGGAGGAAGGCATAAGGGAAGAGGAGGGAGGGAAAGAGGTGCAAAGGTAAACCACAGGGGAGCTGTGCAGAATTCACCTGCCACACCATGTTTCTCAATACTTCATTCCTGTATTTGTGTCAGTGCCACATTCATGCCACATTGCATGGTAGGAAAAAGATAAAAGATAAATGGAGTAGCAGCCCCATGTCTACAGAAAAGCCAGCAATAGCTAATCAAATGAATCTGAGGGCTGTGGTCCTGGGCATTTGCTACAGAAAGATTTATCAATCATGTTTACTAGGCAACCTGTGAAACACTTGGCCAACCTGCCCACCAAAACCCAGAGAGTGTACAAGTCACTGAAAGCCACATTAGCTTATCTCCTTCTCAGACAGCAGGACAGAAACTGTAAGCTATTGTCCAAATTTTACCCTCAATACACTCTTGTGGCACCTGTGGTGGATTTCAGTCCTGTGAGTGCACACTGGTTGGAGTAACATCAGCCTAACTATCAATCCAGTGGAGGTCCTCCTACTTCTCCATAGGTCGGTACTCCCTTTGAAAAGTCAGTCCCAGAGAGCTGGTCGTGGAGCTGATTACAAAGATACTGAGTGAGGTGTTCCTGTTTGTCAGGTGGGCCTCAGCTTTCTGTTTTTCGTGATTACCTACTCTAATAGGTATATGGAAAATCGCTGTTATCAGATAATAATTTTGTTAATGCACACCATCATTAAGGATGATTCCTGACACGTAAGTCCAGCTGAATCCAGGGAGTTGCTATTATTATTATTATTGTTATTATTACTATTATTATTATTTACACGTCTTGAAGCTCAGCTTATTTTAAGGTCACAGGTACCCTGAGGTAAACTTGAGGCACCTTAAGGTTACTTCTCAAGGTCCAAATCAAGTTACCTCTAGCTCAAGCTATAGATATTTAGTGAACTATGGTAGATGTTTGTGTGCACTCATAGGCAGTGGTGAGTTGGGGTAATTTTCACAAACGCCATCCACAATTTAAGAGTTTTAATCTCTCTTTCTCTAAAGGCTAAGACATTTTGCTGTTAAGATCTACTTGTACTGCAACAAAGTAGGCTTTGGTCACTTGTCATCATAACTCTGATAAATTGAGATCCACCATGCAAACAAAGAATGGAAAAGGGTCTCCCAATCACTTATTTCTGCTCCAGTCCTCAACCTCAAATACAGCTGCAAAGACCCTGTCCTTTGTGTGTTGCTTTGGCTACATCACCCTTCTCTCTGCATCCTTTCTCTGGTTCTGACACATCACACATAAGCTACTTATCTTCACCTTTGCAGTCCTTAGTATTACTGATTTGGTCTCCTTCACAGGATATACCATTAAAAACTCAGCAGGTGTCCCACTGAATAAGAGTGGTATTAGAAACACCATGTTTTCTTTTCCACACGTAGATTTAGGAAATGGCTCCAATCTTTTCACTGTTTCATTCTAATATTGTTAGACTAATTATTTTTTTTAAGGGAGAGTACCACTTCTGAAGGAAGAATTCAACCTTGTGCTAATTACCTAATTGCACCAGCAGCATCTCTTTTTCCTCACAGCTTTTAAACATTTCTGCAAGATTCCTCCTGGCCAACAACCCTCAACTGTTTCTGTCACAGTCGAGTGCCATCTATATGGCTAAAGTGAGTCACCTATGAACAACAATGGTGACATGATACAACTCAGTGATGCCCGAGCTGGGAAGAAAGCAAAATTTTGATGCCTTTGTAGACATCTCTGTTTTGGAAGATGCAGAAACGTACATCAGCCAAAAGTCATCATTGGTCTAACAGTCCTTTGGCCAAGGTACTGTACGCAGAGAGAGTATCTTGCCTGCCTGCATAGCTATGGTAGAGGTACAGGCTAACTCCAAATTCAAAATGCTGCAACATTTGAAGAAATCATATCATAGGTCTTTTCAAATGTCTGCTGGTCACAAGAACTCATAGTTCAGCTGTGGACACCCACACTACTACACAGGCACTGCCAAGACAGACAGTATCAGCAAATCCTATCTGCCCTTATGGGTGGAAGATCCAAGACTGTTCAAGAGAGAAGCCCAAGATAACAGATGCTGCCACAAGGCCATGCAAGATGCCCATATCAAGATGCAAGATGTCAAGCATCACACAGGTCAAGCATCATAGGGTTCATGCCCAAAAGTTAGCACAGGCTTGGACACAAAGCAGAGTTTGGCTGAGTCACATGTAAACCTGAGGTTTTGTACAAAATGCACCAAAGATATGTACCCAGGAATGCTCAGGGCCATGTTTATAAAGATACCTGTGTATCAGGTATAAAGATACCTGCTACAAAGATGATTCAAGGATTGGAGCATCTCCCTTATGAGGAGAGACTGAGAGAGCTGGGACTCTTTAGTCTGGAGAAGAGAAGGCTGAGGGGAGACCTTATCAACGCCTACAAGTATCTCAAGGGAGGGTTGAAGGAGGAGGGAGCCAGACTCTTTTCAGTGGTTCCCAGTGAGAGGACGAGGGGCAACGGGCACAAGTTGGAACATAAGAGGTTCCACTCAAATATGAGGAGAAACTTCTTCACGGTGAGGGTGACGGAACCCTGGAACAGGCTGCCCAGGGAGGTTGTGGAGTCCCCTTCTTTGGAGATTTTCAAAACCCGCCTGGATGCAGTCCTGAGTAACATGCTCTAGCTCTAGGCAATCCTGCTTCAGCAGGGGAGTTGGACTAGATGATCTCTATGGTCCCTTCCAACTCTAGAAATTCAGTGAAATTCAGTGAAATTCAGCCATACACAGGCACCCAGTGCAGAAGTTTCTGCAGAAAGGCAATTAGGTACCTAAAGGTCTGCTGATTTCAGTACCATCAAGATCTAGGACTTAGTGCCTACATCCATGAGATTTTGAAAAGCTTTCCAGGTTCTCAGCTCCATTTTAAGAAGTCTGAATATTTCTAGTAATCTAACCCTAGTAGTCAGAGAAAATATATGGTGCAGTGAGGTACTGCAGAGGCTTCTCCCAAATTGAAAACTAAACCCTAAATCCAAAGAAAGGACTCAAGTGCTATTTTTTTTGGTGCCTGGCCCCAAAACGGAAACCCAAAGTGCTGCATTAGGCCCCTGGGCGCTCCCTGCCTGATGCATAAGGAGAGTTAGTTATCTCAGAGTGGAGAATTTCCACGCACCTCCTCTCTGGTCCTGCTACAGCCTCAAGCCTGGAGGCTTCAAACCAGGAAGTCTGCCACAACAGGGAGCAGCCCCGGGGCGAGACTCCGTGCGGTGCATCGGAAGCCACTGAAAGCAAGCCAAGTTGGAAATGCTGAGCACACAGGGTGTGTCCAAACTCCAACCCGTCCTCAGGTACATGAATCAGGTCTGCAAAGTGAAATATCTCCCTCCACGTAGGTTCCAGAGGGCCGAGCCCACTCCCGAGGGGAGACATCTGGAAGCACTCAAGAACTTGAGCTTCGCTCACTCTTTTTAAACACGGACCAAGACAGGGATGCACACACCTTCTTTCTTTCTTTTTTTTTTTTTTCCTATCAGGAGACGAGCTAGCGAAAGCGCTGGCCCATGAAGTGAGAAATCTGGCTTCAGTGCTTTCTTCAGCCTGGAGGGATCCAAACCACATTTCCCACCTCCCAAGACAGGGCCCGAACCAACGGGGGTAAAGTGAGGTTGAGATTGGGGAGATAGGATGTGCAGCCGCCTCCTCTTCTTGAAGCTGCGCAGAAATGCATTCCAGGGGGCATAAGGAGATCAAAGAAACCTCCCATAACCCAGACACACATAGACCACCGCTCAGCAGTCTAGCGGTTAAGCTCTCAGCTGGCCGACATGAGCTCTGGGTTAGAGTTGCACTAGTTAACGCCTTTTACATGAAAAGCAGTCATTGGGCAAAAAAGAACAGAAACGCATCTTGCGGTAGGGAGAGGAATCCAGTATCTCTCATTGCTTCTCCTCCCTGGAGGTGTCTGTGTCAAAGACTCAGGAATCCAGGAGCTGCAGAGAGTTTTGGAGTATCATTTTTGACAGGGTTTTTATGAATCTGTGGGCATCTCTGTCCTTTCTTTGGTTGTGGTTATGAACAAACTGGTAAAAGGTAACATGGGTCAGCTCACCAATTTGGTGTTCCAAGGCCAAGAACCTAGTAAATAAATCACAGATTAAAAACAGGTAACCATCCATGCATTTTGGTTTTAACATTCTATGGGCCCTGCAACCTAACCATAAGCAACATTTCTTTCCAGTGAGTTATGGGGGGTTTTTTTCTGGTTTTTTTGGAATATTTCCTAGACTCCCACAAGAGAACTTGCTGGAGGCATCTGGTCCTGCTGGGTCCATGCAGTGGGTCATGTACCTGGGGTAAAAGATAGGACATCAACCCAAAACTGCTGCCAAAGCATGGGGCTCCCAATAAACCTCCACTGACAGACTGGGCCAAACAGCCACATCTGGCTCATGGAGTTGGTGAGAAAGGACAGAGCTGCGTTGCCAGCCTACAGGACAGCAGCTTGTCTGTGCAGGAGCAAGTGGTGACCATGAACTGGGCTAGTCTTAGGCTCAGTCCTTGAGGCTCGAATGATCAATTCCTTTCTCACTCATCAGCATCCTCATTCATTCATTGTTTTTCATGGCTTTAACAATCCAAAGAGCTAATGATCCCTATACTAATGAAAGACAGGGTTAATACCCACAAATACATCCCTCAGCTTCTTCCTCCTTTGAGCCCAGGAAGAGAGAAACTGGTATACCCAGAACCAGACATCATGCAGCTGCAGGTGTCAGCCTTCCCTCCAGAAAATTCCCTTTTACTTGTTTGTGGACATTTTTTGGCTTTCTTTGTGG
Organism: Calidris pugnax; assembly: GCF_001431845.1. Lineage (NCBI taxonomy): Eukaryota > Metazoa > Chordata > Aves > Charadriiformes > Scolopacidae > Calidris > Calidris pugnax. Next base: position 3,285,389 of record NW_015090906.1, read on the forward strand.
TTTGGGGCTGAAACAAAGAGAGGGTATTAGTTCACAGTCCAGCCAGTATTAGGAACTGACAACTGCAGTCAAATTCTCTAAATACATCCATGTAAGCATATTTGCACTTACCACTGTGGGCCCTGCAGATGGAAATATTGGCTGTGGAAACATTAACAGCGCAGTTTTGCATATAAATATCGGAAATGCTTGTTCAATTTTTAATTGCAGTGATTGAAGGCCCTGGTGTCGTACAGGAGCATGTGTTTCCATATATGCACGTATCTGGAGATGCCCTGGTAGCTCTCATATTTAGCAGAGAGACTGCCTTAACACAATCTCTGGCCTTACCACCTACGCTAGATTTTTAGGCACGGAAAAGGAGCAAAGTTTAAACATCCCCTCCAAGGTGGAACATGTCTAAGCAGTTCATGGCCTGCAACCTAGAACTTCCCATTGCCATGATATGCATTCATTGTGCTTTCTGAAACGAAATTTCTCTTACTTCTCTGCATATTTTAGCAAATTCTCCCAATCTCATTTTTCACATTTGCATCTATCACCATTCATCTTGCAAATTAAAATATTTCTGCATGACACCCTGACACACAGGAGAGAGGAAAAAAAAAATACACAGCACAAAAGCATTTCTCAAAGTAACAGAACTACAGAGCTTTTCAAACTTCCTGTTTCATAGCACTGATAGAAAAAGTACACTGAGTTCCTATGAAGCACCCTCCTGACATTTCCAGACTTATTAGCCAGTTTTCACACTGACTTCAATCAACCTCTTTAATCCTCCAAGGAAAGAGCATTTTTAATTCACCGATTGGCTGATAAGCTTGAAGCCAAAAAATGATTTACACGTAGATGAATTGTGCTTACAAGATGGAACTTCGAGCATTAGAAGCGGATCTGAATTTCCTATCTGTCATTTTATTTGCCACATTCATTTTTGCTCTGCCATTACCCTTGCTGATTATGATCTTTCAGCGCTATTGGGCTCCTGCTTCCACAGTTTTTAATCTGCCTTTAATCCCATAGATTTTAAATATTCCCCGGCACCGAGAGACTGGAGGCAATTAACTGCCCTTCTGATGCTCTCCTTATCAGTTGCCTCCTTGTATCTCTCAGAAGCAGCCTCAAGACACTTCCAGGCTGACAAATACTACCAGCATTTCTGATGAAGCAGCCGCAGCAAATGTAATGTGAAGTCCAGCTGCGTAACCTGATTCTAAAAAATCTAGTCATTCAAAAAAAAAAATAAAAATGCAGCACAAGCATCTAAACTCCCGTTCCATTTTGACTTGACACAAATGGAAATAAACAAAGCATCTCTTTAAGGTTATAGGTTGTAAGTTGTTCAGGTTTTTCCTTTGGCTTTGTTTTGTTTTCTCCCTCTTTTTTTTTTTTTTTTTCCTGAGAACTAATTTCTACCTCTTCCAATCTGATTGCTGTTTCAAATTGAAAAATGAGGCTGTTTTCCTAGATCTGTCCGGGCACTTCTGATGCCCAGAAAACAGATCTACTGGGCAGCCAAAGATCCTTGGATTGAAATCGGCATCTTTTTGTTCTCAAGCACTAACAATGAAATATCGGCTGCACTAGTTCATTTACCACTAGTTGATGCAGTGTAAATTTCCCTACTTTTCTAAGGGGTGTCCACTGAAATTTGGACTGTATAAACTCAGCTTTATGCATTTTTCCATTACATCAAAGGTCTGATACTACAAATGAAGAATCAAATCAGTGTGACACAGCTCATGAAAAGAAGATGTTTTTCATTAAGGGCCATCTGTTTATTCACTAACGTATACATTTACACAACCATTCAAGAATGCTAAACTTTCACTCAAATAGGCCACATGGCAATAGTTGGGAAACACAGAATTAAATGTAAAGGGCCCAATTCTCCACAGCTTTGCGCCTAAGGAAATCAATAACAATACAGAAAAACAGGGAAAAGGTGTTATTATTTTCATCTGCTTTGTGCAGGCACAAATTACTAACTCTAACTGAGATAAGAAAATAATCTATTTTTCTAGTAACATATGTATATGTTATATATGCATACATATATGTATGTGGATATATTTATATCATAGGTATAGACAATTTAGACTTCATCTTTAGTCATAATACTTTGACTAAAGTATAGAAGACTGGAATATTCTACTTGATTCCTAAAATTACCATTACTGCAGCTCTGTGAACTAAAAGTATTGTATGGAGTTGGAAATTTACACAGAGTAAAAATTGTCATTCTTGCCCTGCTCCTAGCTGAAAATAGGTATGTGGCATTTATGATCTTCTATTTATTGTCTTAAATGCTTTTTTCCATTTAAGTGCTTAAAATAAAGGGGAAAGTTCGTGTTAGAGTTGGGGAAGAGGAGGCAAACACCCTGGTGAGGAAGAAAAAAGTTCTGGTTCATAATTAATTTTTTGGGTAATATAAGAACAGCAATGCTTGGCTGGAGCAGAGGTCCTCCCAGTTTAGGATCCTGTTTTAAGAAAGGCCGAAAGCAAAAGCGTGGAGAATATAAGAAAAAGTGCGGACACATGACGGTACTTCCCAAATATGCCAGCAATTTGCAGATCGAGACTTTCTGAGCCAGAGATCATGTCCTTATATTTAGCAACTTTAAATAGCTTTCTCTTCCATTAACTTCTCCAGGGCCCCCCCTAAACCGTGTAGATTTTAAGAATTCACAACATCCCGTGACAGTGAGCACGCCAGCACATCTACATGGCAGAGCTGCTGATGTTTAGAGAAGATCTGTGTTATATCACATCGTGCTGGTTCATTCCAAGCACTGGATATATCTATCAGATCCCAAAAAGGCACAGAAACACAAATTCTTGGAGTAAATTTATATTCCTCTGCTCAATCGAGTGAAGGCATTCCAACTAAGTCAGAGGAACTCAAACGATTCCTACTTGCTCAGTAGCTTATCTGAGGTTAGTGGAACTATGCTGATTCTCATTAGCTGAGAATTTAGCTCAGTATTTTATTTTCGAACGTGTCTTACAGAATTACAAATTCCATTCCAGCCGAGCTGATATATTGTGCTCACAGCTGCAGGAGCTGAGCAATTAAATTGATAATATTTGATGATAGTGTATGTATGTGTGTGGGGGGAACACATTCAATTTTGTTTGGCTCTCGAAACAAAGTCTCTGATTTTTGCAAGGTTGCAATTCTGTCTCTCCATGTGCAATTGAACCTGTCTTTCCCTTCCAAAGGGAGTGCCTGCATGCTGGAATTAAAATTTGCTCATGACTATCAGGCAGCAATCTATGACCGATTTGTTCTCACAATCTTCAAGGCAGGAGCAGAAGAATCAGCATCAGAACAAGTTTCTCTTTCCATATGCATCAGTTTGCAAAGGCTGTTCTGTAGGTCAACAGGTAGCTCACTCTTTGTGCAATGAGTTTTTGGCATCTTAACACAGAACACCTCAACAAAACCCGGGGAGGAGTTACGTTCCTTAGGTGGACACATCTCCCATCAGAACTAGACCGTGAGTAACATCTTTATTTCCCAGACCCCTCACTAAAAAAAAAAAAAATCAGGAAAAAAAAATTACTTTTGTCCGTTGCTGTCCGAGGCTGGGTTTAGACCAGCAATATCAAGGTAGAAGTACCTCATTAAAAGGCTCTTTGTTTCCTTTGCCTCTTGTGCATTCCTGATTAAAGACAAGAAGAAAGCAGCCAACCGACTGTCTTGGATCCTGAGCCAAAAGCATCCGAATCAATGAAAACACTTCCTATTGATGCCACAGCCTCCCAAACGTATTGCCAGTGAGGTGGTGTGACATTTGCCTGGACTGCACTTTACTCGTTACGAACCCTAGCAGAGTATTTTTGAAGATGGAATAAAACACATGCAGAAAAACTGTTCTTCTTTGCTATACATTTGTGCAGTGTCTAATGTAGTCATAACAGTGGACTAATATTAAAAATAAATCATAATTCTGCCGGCAATGCGTAGTTCTGCTGAGGAGTTTTCTATCTGCAGGGATCGGCATCAATTTCCACCATACAAAATAATTGTAATTTTTGTTAATTGGTGTTCATTATTAGCAATAGTAATAGATTAATTTTTTTAGTGCCTGGGATAGCAAATAGGTCTACAATATTTTAAAAGGAATATACAAAATATTAATCGGGATCTGTTGGCCACTGACCTGTAGATACTTTGGGGCCGAAATGCACCCGCATAAGAGCAGCATAGGACAGGGAAAAAGAAAAAGCGCTAAACTGATCCCGAAATAATTGTTGCTAGTTTTAAATTAAAAATATATATGTATATACATATATAGTCGAGTGTTTTCACATATCAAATTCAGCAGAGGGGCTTGTATTAAAATAGGATGGGTTTTTAGGGGAAATAACAGAGCTTTGGTTAGATTTGGGGTTTAGCTGTTGTTGCCCTTCTTTTGCGCGAAAACATAAACAATTACCCAACAAAACAGCGAATTGTGGTAAGGGCAAATAGACTGAAGGAAGAAACTTCGTTATATAAGACGAAGAACCTGTGGTAACCGTCCCCGGCGTGTGTTGTTTGCTGTGACTTACAGCTTTGCTTAAGCATTTTAAAGATTCTTGCAGGTCTTTTTCAAGCTGCCAGCTCTAGCCTAGGAATTATGGTAATGTGCCACTTCTGAGCCCTCGGCAGGATTTGCAACAGAGAAATCACATCAGCCTATGCTGATTAACAATTCCATTCCATCCAGAGATTTATATAAAAAAACTATCTTACATTTTGCTTTTTAATAAGAACGATCGCTATCTCAAATTGAGTCCCAGCAAATTTTAATAAAGGCCCAAGGTTGAGTGGCATTTTGCATGCTGATTTAGCTGTGATTGCTTGCTTTTGATGAGCACCAGCCGGGCATGTATAGCTTTCCTCAGAGCAGGTTTAAAGACCAGTAGTAAGGAAAAGGATAAAAATAAAAACTTCCAACTGAAATTCGAGGTCTTTTCTCTCTATGATTGATTACTGAATAAATACCTACACATATCTCTGCATTCAACCCACAAGTAATATTCCCTACAGCAAAACAGCTGTTTTAATGGCTTTTAATATACTCTCCTGTCGAAATATGTTAAGTTTGAAGGCTGCAATTATTAAAAAAATATTATATGATCAATCTATTTATCTATCTATCTTCGTGACGACTCCTCAATTTAATCAGCTGAGTGTGGACTGGAATAAACCGATGCTTTTATTCAGGCAGTTTTGTATTTATATGAGGGTCGCTGTTTAGCACATTCTTTGCCATTGTTTTGGCACCTTCAGCACTCCGAATAATAGCAGCATATAAGTAAGATAAGGCTTCGGGTTTCTGTCATTATGCAATAGAGACTGTCTCTATCAGCAGGCTATTAAAAAAGAAGAACAAATTGTCAGTGTATAAGCTTTTGTAGACACATTTTCTCCTCTGTGTTTTGAGTAAAAATACGCATTGGAAATATTTATTTTGGGAAAACTGTCCTTTCTGAAGATATGAGGGGAAAAAAGAGATTGCACAAAATAGTTGAAGTGAAAGCTCGGTGGTAGTGTGTGTATGTGTGTATGTACGTGTGTGTGTGTGTGTGTGCGCATTATGAAAGCAGCAATGCCATAAAAGTGATCAGGTAAAGCATTCCATTTGTTTTGATTCAGCTTTTATGGTTCTTCTTTTTCATCCCTCTCAATAAATTGTATTTCAACTTTTCTCATTAAAATAGTAACCCTTTCTTGCTCCAACTTGGGGAACAACAGAGGCAAGAAACCCTTTCATATAGGAACCATCCATCATCATTAGAAATAATGATCCTCCCACACAGTAACTAGTGCAATGTACGTGAAGGAGCAACTAATTCCCACCCAGTTTCCTTTGCCTCTTTCTCTTTGAGGGATTGCAAATGATAATTTAAAGAAACAGTGTGTGAAAGACGCCTTCAGTGACAGGAAAGCTATTTCCATGTTGTAAACTGGGAAATCACGGTAGGTGAGACAAAAAAGGATCCTGTATGATCTCAGTGGAGACATGGCCCTATTTCCCAGATTAATGTCCTTTGTTGCTTTAGCACACACAGGGAACCACTTTTACAACAATGTTTTTGCTTCACAGGGAGTAACAGAGGGAAACAAACAAAAGCGATGACCAGTCTCCTGAGAGTTAATTCCCATTTTGCAAAGCAAACTGCCTTCATCCTGCCCCACGTACAGCTGCAGTCCCTTGGTTAGGTGGACCTCACTCAGTAATTCAACTCCAAAAGGGATGAGCTGGCAATAGGAGCCCAACTGCTTGGTGTTGGTGCTAGTCTCAAAGCTCAAAGTCTTGTCTAAGGTCTCAAATCACTTAAGCATATACTTAAGCCCAACACAAAGTGCTGAAGCTCACACATCATTTTAAGTGAATAAGTTCAGGTCGGTATTTGTTCCATGTAACCAGGGCCCTGTGTTAAGGCAATTCTGTAGCTTCTCTCTGTGCTTTTGAACAGAAGAGCATATCCTGGAGGAGGCTGCTGATCCTAGATGGGACAAAAACCTCACTGATGGTGTCCACCTCTCCTCAGGAGGCTGCCCCTCCCCAAAGGCCTCAATGTTTGCTGGTGATACCTGAAAAAAACAAACAAATAAACAAACACACAAAAAAACTTGTGGGAATTTCAACATCCAAAACAATCACAGTCCCCAAGCCCCTCCTTCCAGCACCTAACCCTGGAGGTGCCTTGGCTCGTTGGGTGCCTCCTGGCTTGGTTCAGGCAGCCCCACTACCATCCGGCACGACGAGGCAGAGTGGCACCGGAGTCCCCCTGCGGGGCCCAATCCTGGAGGTGTGCTGGGAACACACCTACCCCTCGCTGGCAGGATCACACCCTTCAAGAATGCAGTCATAGTTGCTTTCTTCTTTTAAATGCAGCTGGGGGAGGAGGAGACAGCAGTGCCAGTGCCCTCCACTCCTGTAATCACCTGGGGATTAAAGCGCTCAGCCAGGAAGCGGGACAGTGGGCTCCGGGCCCTCCTCAGCCCCAGGGGTTCAGAGTTTCCATTTCCCATGAAACCATCTGAAATGCCAAGTTATTGGGTGAGGGTGAGATGCAGGGCACAGGGAGGAGGGGAGGAGAAAGCATTTATTTCCTCATTCAAGCCATGCCAAAGAGTAGAGAAAAAGACATGAAAGAGCCATGGCACCCCAAGGTGACTTGCAAGTTAAGCGTGAGTCCATGCCCTAGTGATTGAAAAGAGGATTGTCTTAAATTTGAAGTTTTACTTTTTTTGCTTCATGGGTATTTTGCACTACAGAGCTATGGACTGAGATTTGAAGGACGTAGAGGGCATGAATCTGTAGGAAAAGACGCTTTATTCATAAAATAACTCCCGCTCCCAAAACTGCCACTTCCCTTTCCCAAATCCAAATCTCATACTCCATCTAGATAAACAGACATCAGATCAAAAAGAAAAGGGGAAATGCCCCGGAACCCCAGCATCCCTTTCTCTTCACAAGGGGTCGTGGGAATCTCTTCATCTTTCCTGCGCAGTCCCACAGCTTGACCAAGGAATGCAGAAATGCTTTCTCCACCCAGCGTCACCTGCAGTCTTGTGGTTGGGGTACTCCCATAGCAATTGGGAAACGTAGGTTTGAACCTCCCAGGCAGAGGTAAACAGAGAACTCGTCTTGCTTTTCTTGGGCAAGTGGTTTTAACCACCGGACTACAACATAAATGGTGAGAGGCTCCTCCTTTTCCTTTGGTGACTGCATTTTTTGATGGGAGCAAAACAAAGCTGCCTTTGCTTAGTCCTTTGAAGACCTGCTCACAAGAAGCCTGGGGCCTACTTGTCCCAGCCATACTGTCCTGCAGCACTGATTGGGGCACTTCCACTTCGTGTTTTCTTTCTTGACCACTTACTGCTCAGTCCGGGGCTGTGGGGTGACTTTTCTAAGGCATTAAATGATCTCCACATGCTGCTCTGAGGTCCTAACACTGAGTTTGAGGTCCATTCTAGCACACGTGCCCAAGAGTTAGGTACTGCCATGAGTTGTCCCACTTGGAATAAACATTAAAAGCCCTTTTCAAGCTCCTGTGTTAGGACCTTCTTCAAGTGACAAAGCTTTCTCAACTGGTGAGTGAATCATTCAGGACTGTCTACTCTCTTCTCCAGGTTACCCCTTCAAAGAAGTCCACAGAGCTAAAACCAAGCACAGTAAGAGAAGGGCCAGTAAAATACCTCAACCCACGTGGATGACTTCAGCCAGCTCTAACAACTGCTGTGAATGTAGTGCCTCCTATCCTGGTCTGAATCAGGCCTTAAGGACAGCGTTAAAACTTCAATAAAGGTTTTTATGAAGGAAGGAGGGATAACATACCACAACAGAGATGCCATTTCAAAAAATTTAATGACTTAAGGCAGATACTCAGAAACCATAGAGATGACTGTGGGATGGCCTGGATCCTCAAAATGCTCTGCACCCTGGCACAGACCCAGACGGGCAATTCAACATGTACTTCTTTTATGGCATATAATCAGGTTCAGTGGGACCACTTCTGCCTGTAGTCAAGAGTGGGTTTAAGTGCGCAGCTGGATGCAAGCCAGAACACTCAATAGTAATTTAGCTTAAAAATATATAGTAGGGTATAATGGCTGGCACTGGAGGTAGCAGAAAAGTGAAACTTCTTATCTGCTGGCATTTTTTACGATAGTAGTATGGGCTTGTGACTTGTCCCAGATGTTAACTTAGGGTAGAGAAGAGTCCTGAAATGCAAGTAAATATGTAGGTGAAAAATGAATTCATGTGGTTTTCTTCATTTGAAGGGAAAATACATTTCTGATATCACTATATCGCCCTGTTTTACTGCTGTAATGTGCCATGGGAGAATAAGCCACCACTTTCCATTTCTTCTCTTTTGAAGTTAATTTCCGATCCTAACAGTAAATCAGAGTTGTGTAATCTTGCTGATACATTACAGGGCAATGAAAATTTAATTTTTAATAAGATCTTTACTTTAAAAAAAAAAACACTTGCAAAACCGAAGAAAGCCGTGTTCAATCAAAATTGGGGCTTTGACATGCGATGGCTAAGTTTAGAATGAAAAGTAACATCAAAGAGATGTCTTTTAGTTTAATTTCAAATAGCACACGCCACCTTGGAAGGGATAAATTCTGCAACATTTCTGTAAAATCTAGAAAATGCCACTTAAGACTAAGGAAATCTAAATAATAAGCAAAATTTAACTCTCACTACTGAGAGAACACAAGGACATCAAACTCTGTGTGGTCTTCAAGAAGAGTATCACGTATATGTATAAGTAATAGGCACAAGATTATGCTCAATGTATGCAGTCAAAGGATGTTGTCTGAAAATCCCTACACACATCTCTTGCCGCCTGACTTCCTATGGTATTACTTTGAACAGACTCCCAGAAATCTTTTTGTATTTGGCCGATACCTCCTGCCACATATCATACAGGGGTTTTAAGCATCTTTTGAGCTGTAAGATGAGGGTCATCCAGCAACTGGAAAAATGTGCATGCACAAGGATTCCTCAGTTGTGAATAGCATGCAAAATTTCTAAACCCAGACAACTCACTCCACCCTGATGGCCACGTATGCATTTTCTGCAGGATCTGGGCTATATATGTTGTGAAATACATAGGTCCTGGCTGCAAAGGGAGCATGAGGAGAGATTCAATTGGATAATTCTTAAAATCCATGCAGGAGAGTTGATGGGCCTAATAACAAATGGAGTTCGTGAACGCCGTTTTGCACACAACAAATGTGTCATTGTTCCTACTTCTCAAGAGTCAATTAAGGTCAGCAATCTGCTTTCATGGACGTTAGTTCTGACTCAAAACACTTTCCAAGAGAAAAAAAGCCCACTTCCCTTCGGTGTGACAACTATTTTTACGACAGCACTTTCACAGTAGCATGAACGCCTTCCTGTCATTTTTCAGGCTGAAGAAAGCAGCAGCCCTCGGGCAGGAACCCATGCAAAGTCACATGCCACCCTGAAGCACCCAAACCATGATTCCAAAAAAGTCCATTTCAAGCAGCAATTGGAGTCTGGACCCGTTTGACTTCAATCCTTTCTTATACTGGAAAATCCGCCTCGTGTCGAGCTGAGCAGCAGTGTCAGAGAGATGCTGAAGAGTCCCCTCTGGAAGAATTATCCACTAAGCAGATAAAAACTAATGTCTGTGACAAACAACAACCTTTTGTCAAATCAGCACATTCTAAAGACCACATTTTTTCTCAGACTAGGCCGCAGTTCCTATTTGTGCTTTCACACCATTGCTTTGAGACCGATAAGATGCTATCAACTGGCCCTCTAAGTACTCGAGAACCACTTTAAGGGGAATCACTGGGGCAATTACCATAAGCAGTGAAAGATATGGTATTTATTGATGGGAGATTAATATTGGCCACAATGCAATTGATTTTTTCCCTGCAGCCTTATTTTCGAGTTCTTACAGTGTTTTGTGGCCTGCTGTGGTCTTTCAGGTTTCTTTCTCTTTTAGATATGAATTTATTTTTAACTATCATTCTAATTGGCTGGAGTTCTTCCAAGAGTCTCCAATTTACTCTTAGTATGTTTGATATAAATTGCCCTAATTTAATTAATAAGAGGAATGATGAGTTGAAGAAGCTGGGAAGCAGGATCTTCGTGTTACTGGGTTTTGATGTAAACATCCTAGGTGTAGTAAGGCAAATCTTTTCCATCTAAGGCTGATGTTTTTGAAAGTGTCACAAAGCTAAGGGCTAAACCTAATGAAAGGACTTAGGTATGTACAAGGTAGGTGCTGTAGGGCTGTATTTTAGGTGCTTGAGACTGAGAAAGAAATCCAAAACCAGGAGTGTGGCTGCTTAGCTCTCATTGTGGAGGTGTAACACTTTTGGCTGAAAACAGATCAGCCAAAAAACCTGACTTGCTGAGCAGTTTTAAGCTTTCCTGTAGAAAAGTGGAGCACGATGTGAAAAACAAGGGAGCAGGAGGAAGGCAAGACACAATTTTCCAACAAATTTCTTCCCCTAAGTTCTTTCCTAGGCTGCAAGAAGCCAAAACTTGGGATGTTTTTCAATGGATAGGTGAACATGGAGATGTGCACACTATTAGAAGGCCACCAAGTAGTTGGAGCAACTGCCCATGAGGTAGACAAAGAGTTTTGTCCTTTCTCAACTAGAGAGGATGCTGTGTGTCCCTCCTTCCTTAGCCCCATGTGAGATGATGTCCTGCAAGGGATGTTTAAGATCCACTTGGACCTGTTCTTGGACCTGATGAGCACCAGAGGTCACACGACGGGTGTGAGCACTGAGTGGGGTCTGAAGATGTGGGGTTTAGATGTAGGCACCTGCAGTGGCACTTAGACACCCTTGTCCTTTGTTCTTACTAAAGCTTTGGAAATGCTGCTTATACTTGCTCCTGGGCAGCCATAAATCAAAATCAAGTAGATCTTCAAGGATGAAAGTACAGAAATGGAAATTACTAAAATGTGATGATTTTTGAGTGACTTTGTTTTTAAATGTCTGTGCCAAGAAGCAGTCCTGGTTTTCACTGCATGGTGCTCAACATATCTTAAAATAGAAACTTCCTGGAGTGCCTTTAGCCAAAAACAAGGTGCTTTTTTTGTTTGTTTTAAATTAGACCTAGAAAGCAGAAATTTAGATATTAAAACCTAAAACCACTATATTTTTGTTTAATTATTTTGTAAAAATGTATTTTTCTTTTTATCTTAGCATATTTTAACTCAGCTGTCTAAGAAATACTGAGGGAAAACAAACATCTTGCTAAAGGCACCTTCTAACAGATAAACCCATGAGTTTTGAGAGGTTTAATAAAATGAAGGAAGATATATTTTAACCTTAAAAACCAATTTTTTTTTTTAAACACAAATCTTAAAGTTCTTTTAAAAATAAAAAGGGGTATTTTCAGACTCACTTAGAATTAAGTAGAATTAAAACCAGGCAAAAGACAATTTTTTTTTTCCTTTTTTTTTCTTTTTGTCCTTTAAGTGCTTCTTCAGTTCTGCTTGTCTTTGAAAAATGCAAAACATTCTGTTGCCTGCCAAAAAGCCCCTTGTGGCAAGCACAATGCCTTTGCTGGCCAACATGCGGACGTATAACTTCCCAACCTTGCATTCTTTCCACACGCAAAATTCCCATTGATTTCAGTGGGAGTTCTGCACAAAAGGAGGGAGTCTTTGGGTTAATGCAAGACTATGAAAGGGGAGAAAGTGCTTACTGTACTGAGAATATGCATCTGAATTGGTTTTATCACAGCTGGCAGGGCAGTAAAAGAAGTTTATGCGCAATAAACAGCTCTTGTGGTTAGAGTGACGTTGTTCATTCCTAGCCTAGAATTTGGAAGGAGTTATTATTTAATAAAGTTTAATTTGATGAAGAGAATATTTTTAACGCCCTAAACTGCACTCTATGAAGATGACTGATAGGCCCAGCCCACTCACAGAAAGAAATGCAATTAATTGGTTTAATGAACTCACCACATTAATTAGCTAATGTCTGTGCAGTTTTCAGAATGGGCAAATCCTGGAGAAGTTGTACTCTGGACTAATTCCCCCCAAGGTCCCTTTGCTGCTCTCCAGCTGTAGCAAGTGGTTACGAAAACGGCCATGCAGGATAGACATAATGCTTCCCTTGTGTGCAGAGGTCAGAGAAGGAAAGGTCTGGTCCATTCTGGGTTACTCAGAACATCCAGTCTCATAGGGAGAGGGAGGATCGGTGGGAGAGGGGCTAATCACAGAATCATGGAACCATTAGAGTTGGAAGGGACCTTAAAGATCACCTGGTTGCAAGTCCCCTGCCGTGGGTAGGGACACCTCCCACCAGACCAGGTTGCTCAAAGCCCCATCCAGCCTGGCCTTAAACACCTCCAGGGATGGGGCAGCCACAACTTCGCTGGGCAACCTGTGCCACTGCCTCACCACCCTCAGAGTAAAGAATATCTTCCTAATATCTAACCTAAATCTCCCCTCTTTCAGTGGTTGATGGCAGAAAAATGTGTATTTCTTGCCCATACAATAAACAGCAATTTTCTTTGTGTTGCAGACCATGATGTACGTGAGAGCACTGGAATATGAAAGCCCAAATGCGGCTTCTCCAACCACCTGGCTTCCCCTTGGCCAGGTCTGCTCCTGCCAGGATGCACCGAGGGACACGTGCCAGCGTATTTAATTACACGACGTGACTCAGTCTGGCCAGTGGTGTCAACCCAGGTCTCAGCGTGTGCTCAACTCTGGTTTTGTGGACAGTACCCTTCTGTAGGTCCACTCAAAGCTTCATGGCATGGACCTCAGCTCAGCCCCAGCTCCAGGTGGGGGTGGACAGGGCTGGATAGTGAAGCCCCCTACATCTCCATGACCTGCACTTTCCCATGGAGGGAAAGGCAGGCTTAAAACAGGGTGGGCTCAAGTGCTGAGTTGAAAAAGTGGAAGAGAGGAGTTAAATGAGGCGCTGCGATGAGGAGGGAGACAGATTTAACAGATCTACCTTTTGCCCGCCAGCTCCCACTTCAGCCCTGAAATACAGGAGCTGGGAATGGTTAAAAAAACCCTGGCTAAAATGACACTAATGACATTTATGACCAGCTGCGACGAGGGCTACGTTAGCTAATGTCTGCAGGTTGCTTGAAGGTCATCTGATAAGCAGGTGCCATAAAACATATTTTGGTTCACTTCCTTTTTTAATCTCCCTGGTGCAAAGTATATTTAGAAGAGGGAAACCCCACAGAAGCAGGACACTAATATGTGACACAACTCTGCAGCCTCTCAATATCCTACAATTTTATCAGGCGATCAAAGAGGAAGCAGCGAGCAGGGAGATGGAAGTACTGCTCATTCACCTCATTTGGCTGCCTCGTAGTGGGAGTTTTGCTTGTGTGAAGACTGACGGATCAAGGGGAAGAAGGAAAAAAAAACCAGACACGCTCGGTGTTAAAGGGAAGCCTGTTTATGCCTATAAGTAAGAAAGCTTGCTCAAGAATAAGTTAACTCTTGCTAGAGGATTATACCTGTAATGCTGGCAATTCTGGCCTCTGCATGAGCTGTAATATCTACTTGCATTACCTCACAGGGTGTTATGGGCCTTAATTAATTAATGTTTGTAAAGCGCTTTGAAATCCTCGGATGAAAGGCACTATAGAAGTGCAAAGCAGTTATTAATATTAATATTGCATAAGTGGCTTGGCTCCCTTCGCACCGCAGAGCACACCAACTCCTGCAAGGGCTGCAGCACTGAATCAGCAATCTTCATACCACCAGGCAGGAGCCTCCCTTCTGCCTCCTCCTCTGATCTCCTTCTTTAGGACTTCCACAGCCTCTTCTCCATAAATTCCCCAACAGCCCTCTCATGCCTTCTCTCACGCAAGCTGGACGGGCAGTGAGAACTCAGCCCATCGCCCCGCGGCGGGTGCTTTCCTGGGCAGAAGGCTGTAGGCTGAGCAGACCTCAGAGCAATTAAAATCTCTACATTTGAGAGAGGTGGAACCTTACGGTTCTGTTTTGTTTTTTTTCCCTTCAATGCAAGACATTCAAAGTCCCACTTCTGCAATATGGAGTAGAACCTGGCCAAACTTCTCTGTATTTTATAACCTTTAATATAAAATTGAGATCACTTTCAATTTTAGTCATTAGCAGAGAACAAGCAAGCCCCTCAGCAACGCTGGTGCCACTCCAGGTTTTCAAAGAAAGAAAAAAAGTATTAAAATATACAGGTTCTTTCCAAAAGGTTTTTTTTTTTTCTGGTGAAAATTTCCCACCCAAAAGCCATAATCATCAGTGTAAATTGAGAGTCCTCCACCTCTCACAGGAAACATTAATGCGTTGGAAGAATGAATCCGTATAATAAACTACCTGCATATTTTTGTTAGTTAGATTCTTGTTTGGTGAGTAGAAAGGCTGCGCTGGTGAATAACAACTACACAGGAAATTGAAAAGAAGGTAATTGTCACTTTATATACAAAGTCCATGAAACCATTTCAAGATGAGTCAATTCAAAGAGGATGGAGTAGCTCTAGGATGAATTTGGTCAGTATAAATTCTGCCTAATTTGTCTTGAAATATTACCTCTGTGATGAACTCTGAATAATAGTGATAGTAAAATAACAATAAATAATAACGATAATATCAAACATACTGTAGAGAATCCCACTCATGTTAACACATGCAGTTCTAGGAGTTTATTTTTAACTTAGATGTACAGATAAAAATGTATTGGTGGGAATAATTTAAATAGTTTTTTTTTAAGAAAGACCATTTCTATTTAATTACAGAAAAAAGGAGACATTTGGTCATCAGAACTGAACGGTTCTCCTGGCGATGCACTAACCAGATCACAAGCCAGTTCCCTCTGCAGTAGCTACACTGGCTGTATATAATGTTAGCACTAGTTTGAACTTGTTTATGTCAATGAAGTAACATATAAGTTAAAAACAAATCGGGCTTATGCACTTCAGCAAAACTCCTATTGACTTTGAAGGAAGTTTTATCTGCGTACAGAAGGCGAGCTCAACTCCAAAGTGAAAACAATACCCTGCCAATTCCACGTATCTGCCTTCACAAAGGAGGCAGGGAGAGCTTCCCAAGCTCCTTACCACAAAGACTATAACGTTTGCAGAGATTAGGAACTGCTGAAGGCAGCTTCAAATCTCAGTTTGTTACACGCTTTTCTGCAGTCTTGCTGTAAGGCAAAAAAAAAAAAAAAAAAAAAGAAAATTGTTCAGGCTCCAAAAGTTTTTTCCTGCCCCTCCGTAGTAGTCTCACAGAGGTTTTCCTCAACATCTCTTTATTGAGGTTTTTTTTTAAAGCAAAAAAAAAAAAAAAAAAAAAGAAAGAAGGTGCTTCATTGCACCGAGCGCGTTTGCTGGAGCGAAGGAAATGATGCGTAGGATGTTTTACCAAAAGGAGAGCAATTTGGCCCAGCCACGAAGGGAACATTATTGCCGGGTGAGCACAGCCCAGCCCAGGAGTCAGGGCACCCGGGTTTCTTTCTTGGCTCTGCCACTAACTTCTTGCGTGGCCTTGGGCAAGCTCTGCAACCTTGAAAGCCTGCTCACCCCCCCAAAAATAAGGATGATTATAGGAATTAGAAGGCAATTCATTAATGCATTAATTAACAGGCGGCGGGATGTTAGAGACAGAGCTGTTCTGATTCACCCTGGCAGCCAGACAACTCCGGTCCTATCAGCACCACTGCAGGGGCTCCCCTCCCCAGCGAGACCCCAGGAGCAGGGCAGGGGGAGAGTACCAGCGAGGCGAGCGGGGAATTCAGCCTCAGCAACTTAGAGCTGCCCTTTTCTTTTTTTTTCTCAGGCAGAGGGAACTGGGAGAAGGGCACGGATCTCCATTTTTATTTTTTTATTTTTTTTTTTGCTAAAAAAGCCTGTCCCGCGAGGCCGCTTGGGCTGAGATTTATTTTTGTTGCCATTTAAATTAAGTATATAGGCAATCCTGAGGCCGTTTGGATCAGGTCCAGCGTGTGCAAGCACCATGTTTGGAACAGGGTGGGAACTCTATTTGCGTTCAGACACAGAGGAAGCACTTAAAGCCGTGTCTATAAGACAGATGCCAAGGTCCTATACTGGAAGGTGCTGAGCAGGCATGGGTTGACGGGGAATAGGATTGCTCTCTATAAATACATCGCAGGGAGGGGAAGGTGGGCAAGCGCCACGGAGGGAAATGAGCTATTTAAGCAAAAGGACAATGTTGGCTCAAGAACAAACTGGCCGTAAGGCTGGAAATTTGGAGATTTCTAAACATCAGAGGAGTGAAGTTCAGGAAAAGCCTTCCAGGGGGGAGGAGACGGGGCAAAAAAAAAAAAACCCTAATTGAAAGGCACTGGCAGTAGGTTAATGGCTGTGACCTAAGAGTTGGTTGCTGGCAAGAGCAAGGGTGCGGTGGATTTCAGAGCAGAAGCTGACCCTTCCAGGAATGACTGGGAAGGGCCCTGCAGAGCTGGGCTTCGTATTCACCGCAACTCCACCAAAGTCGAGAGAGTTTCTTTGAGTTTACACTGGACTGGAAGTGGGCAGGATTTGGCTTGGCATGCTGAAGCCCTTTACCCATACAATATTTCCTTACGCCGACAATCGTTTTGCTGCCGCTGCTCAAGGGTCTCCCTGGGAGAGGCAATAAACACCAGGCTAAACGGAAACCTTGAGAAACATTGTCACTGCGAAGTGTGTCCAAACCCTTTTTTCTTTCTGAGTGCAAAGCTTTCAGTCTGTCCATATTTTCCAGAGGAAAACATGTGCTAAGCCACTGTTGTTATGTCCTGGGTTTTGCTGTGGAAGGACAAGTTGTGCTATCAAAAGGTTTTTCTGCACCGGGAACACTGTGCTGAAGGAGTGACCATGAAGGCCAACTTCCTCCTCTCCAGATATCAGTCTTCTGAAATCACCAAGAAGGGTATGAAGGCAGAAGAGCAATAGTGACACCAGAGCAAGAAAGAAAAACTCTAATCATTCATTTGGTAGAATTTCTCAAGGGGATGTTCATTTCAGAGAAGTGCAGACGTCCCTGGAAGGTGGAGATGCTCAGCACCCCTTCAGGATGTATCCATTCACAAGCTAAGTGTCAGTAGGAACCTGCCAGAACCGAAGTAGAGCCCTTTCATTTGAATAAAGAGGTGACAGGTAGAGCTGCTAATCATCCCAGTGATAGCCAACTGGCTGGCACCACAAAGCAACCTTCCATAATAGCTCAGGTCTCATCACCTGAGCATTTGTGTAGAAGACATAAAAGCAATAGTTGCTTGCAATTCATTTTACACCCCAGCGCCACTCGCAGAGGTTGCTTCTGGGGCTGCTCTCCCTTCAATGAAAAAATGTTCCGGAGCAGTAATTCCCACTGGTTTTCCAGTCGAGGCTGAAATGACTCCATGGGTGATGGTACACTGCCTTGTACGTGGAGCCTAGCGATGTGAAATTGCTGTGTGCCTCCTCCCCCTCCCAGCCACATTTATAATGCTTATTAGGAAAGCCAGCTGCCGGGACGGCTGTAAGTAACTCTGTTGTTGGTGTCTCTCCTGAATTGCCTTGGCTCGTGTTTCCTACTCAGGCACCCACGGGCAAGGTTATGGGGTTCACTCGTATACAGCCATTATTATTATTGTTGTTATTATTATTATTATTATTCATTACTAATATTAATTATGCAGCATGTGGTAGTGCCTAGGAGCCCCAAACCATGGCCCAGAACCGCAGTGCACCCAGTGATTGTTGTAATATAATCACCCAATGACTTTACGTGCACTGAACAAGAAGACATTCCCTGCCCCAGAAAGCACACGAACTTGTAGTGGAATAACAGAGAGAAGAGTTTGCTACCTAGAGGCCAAATTCACCGGGGCATGAAGAAAATGCACCTCCTTTTAAACACGTCTTTACCCCATGAAACACGTTTGTGTAAACTGGAGCAGAATTCATGCCTTTAAAGGGCAGAGACGGCATGAAGACAGAGCATGAGAGGCAAGAGTTGTGGGATTTTTTTTGTTATAATGATACACAGAATTTTTTGGTCTGGGACTGAATAATTGGGTTTGTTTTCCAAATCAGAAGTTTTATCACTATCCCTGGTGAAGGCAACTTTGTTCTGTGTCCCATAGCCTGATGGTAGCATGAATCTTGTGGTATCTCTCAGGGAGTGGGAGTCCCGGGGTCGTATGAAACCTTGGCCTCTGACAAAACCAAAAAGAGCACACTTCCAGCCCCACACTTGTGGATAAAGATTTTAAAGTCACACTGCTCAAAGATCTAGAAAAATCTTTTTTTAGAAAAAAAAAAAAAACAACAACAAAATTTTCTTACTTTATAACAACTTTGCAACATCTTTGCAACATCTTTCTTATTACACTATGAAGAGAAGGTCTCAATGTAGCTTCCATACTGCTTAAAAGCTAAGGCATACAATTAGTTTGGATTAATGTATTTAATTATTTTCTTAGGATTTAGCCTATAACAATGGGAGAATATGAGTTTTGGCTCGGAGCATTGCACAATACCCTATGACACTCACTACTAGCCCAAAGAGCTGAATCCTGCCTGCTTCTGCAACAGACTTGCTGCATAAACTTGCCAAGTTACTTCATTTCTCTCTGCCTCAGTTTCCTCCTCTGTGAAAAGGGGATAAGCGTAATTTATTTTTAATTCCTTGGTAAATTGTTTTGAGATCTGCGGAGCCCTATGATTTAAATGAGTGAATGAAGTTTCACACAAAGAATAACAGAAAAATGACATTCGCAACTGTGTGTGCACATTCACCTGCAATACTGAAGCTTGTCCTGTATTACAACATTATGTCACTTGAAAAATTGCTTTAAATATCAATTTAATTATTACTTTAAAATGAAAGTGCCAGACATTTCAAGGTGTGGGAAGTCTCTGTATTAATGCCTCGAGGACTAGGAAGCTTTCAGCCCTAGAGACTGAGGGTCAGTTGAAAGGTGGTTTGGCACCTCTTAATGAAGGGAGCATGTGCTTTTACATCTTTCAATGGTTTAAAGATCGTTTGTTTTTTGGCTTCTCTGGTGCATAATTGAACAGGTTTTCATGTGGAAACTAAGCTTTTCTGCTGCTTTTGGAAAGCTTATTGAGAATTGCCGGTGAACAATATGATTCAATTTTTCTGATTATTTAGAAATAAATATCAACCCATTCTAATAATAACTTTGGAAGTGTGCGCCTCCCTCTGAGAGCAGATGAAGCCCACTGTTTCTGGTACTACCCCTCACGTGCTTAAAATCTGGCCACAGCTCATACATTGCAAAGAGGGTCAGCTACTGAAAAAGCTCAGAGTAGTTGCCAGGTTGTACTGATTTTCAGGTATCAGGGTGTAGGTGAGAGCGTTTTATATTTGCCATAAAGACTTCATAGAGTAATCAACAACAACAACAGCAAAATCAAAAACAAGAAATCCTTTAAGCAAAGAATCTTGGCTATTTTCCCTCCTTTTTAGTGGATGAAAGTGATTATGAGTGAGAAGCAGTTTCAACCTAAGCCCCTTTTCCTTTCTTAGCTCCATCAAGCAATAAACACCTTTGGCTACAGGAATAATTAGAAAATAATCACAACAACAAATGGGAGGGGGTATCCACTTACCTTACATGGAGATGAAGTATCATGTTGAGCACGTAATAATAATATCATTATTGCAGTAACACCTACTTTTTTACCCAGAACACCAGTAAGAGGCCTAATACTAAGCAAATCTCATGTTTAAAAAGTTAGTCTCTCGTGGTTCCCCATGTAGTTAACTAAGTGAGAAATGCTTCTCTAGGAGATGAAGTTCCTGCCTGCTACAAATCATTACTACTGAAGGACCTGAGATTCTTCAAGTGTCAACAGCAGTTTCAAAGCAAAGAAAATAGACACTATTTTACAGCTGGCAAAGAACAAAAGGATGAGGAGATGTGCCTTTGTTCCTAGTCCCGGTGTCCTAAACCAACACCCTGCCTGTTGGGTACCACAGCATCTGAAGGGACAGGCATCTTCTCTTAAATTCATCAGGTTGGCAGTAGTGAGTCCAAGTCCCTCTCCCCATAGATGTTAAATTTCGGGGCAGTGGGAGTTCTTGGACGTTCTTAGAAAGCTAATACAGAATTTCTCAGCCAGGAAAGCTATTGGTGCATTAGCACATCCTAATCCTACCCATGTTTCACTCTGTCTAGTTCCCTCAGAGTGGAATAGCTACAGCTGATGAAAAAAATCAGTGTAGGTGGTCTTGGTTCTCTCTTACACATACCATGGTTGAGTTCCTTTTTGGAAGCACAAAAGCAGCCCAGCCCAGTGGAACTGTTGCACTACCAAAATTTAGGTGTCAGTCTGACCTGTCAAGCCTCTACAATCAGTGTTCAGCCAACAGAGAGATTCCTCCAAAAATTATTTCTAAACTGAACCACCCCAGAGAAAATTACTATTTGCAATGCAGAGCCTTAGGAGAACAACTAGGCAACTTAAGTAGCTTAGCTGAGAACTTAGTTATGAGCTTCTATGAGAAGGAAGCATGTGTTTAAAGGAAGAGTCCCCTCTCATTCAAATAATTAATCCAAGCCACACGTGGAGGCTGCCTCATACCCCAACAGGATTCAATGGCCCAAAATCATGGGGATAAAATTCTACCTTCTAGAGAATCTTCTAATCAAACTTGTATATACTAAAACTGAAAGGGTGTCTGAAAAGGCCAAAAAAGGAAAAAAAAACCCTAACCCAAAACACAAGGAATGCACTGAAACTCAAACCACAGAAACCTCAAAGAGGGAACTAATAGGCACAGCATCACCCAAATTCCAGTTGTGTCTCATTAGAGCTTTCCTACACAGGAACATGCAGGAAAGTGAAGGCAAGTCAGCTAACTACAGGTGTGAAGTCAGTGCCCATAAATTAAAGCACATGTGCATGTTCTCATTTAGGATTAAAATTCCTTTAGTGCTTAATCCTCAGAGGAGGATTAAGCTACAGCAATGTAAGGCAACTTTATTCCTTGAATGAGAGCATCTCCACAAGGGCTAAATGTCTTTAGCTGGTTCACATTGACCTCACACCTTTCCTCATTCACCTTCCTGAGGGCCCCTGCAAACACACAGTCTGGGAAGGTTTGGCTGCAAAGGGCCAAGCAAGGGCAGAGCTAAGCTGCTACTGATGCTGGGCCCATGCTGAAGCTCCAGCCCTGGAGCTGGTTTGGTTTGCACGTTGCAAACCCGGCTGTAGGAAGGAGTTTCTTCTCAAACGGTTGCAAGCGGCCCCGTGGCAAAGTACACCCAGCTACATACTCGTGTAACAAAACATGCTGGGCTTTGCATAATCTGAAGAGATTCTTTTGGTGCACCGCAGTGAAGCTGATGTGGCAGCTCTGACTTTGCTTTCTGAGTGTTGCACTCTTCTGTTTCACATGGTGCAGCCACCTCTGTTCAGATAGAAAATATCTCACTCCCAAGAAGACCGATGAAAATTTGACTTCTGTCCCTCTACTCCACACTTATGAGATCTTACCTGGAGTATGATGTCCATATCTGGAGACCCCAACATAAGAAGGACCCAGACCTGTTGAGCAAGACCAGAGGAGGCCACAAAGATGATCAGAAGGCTAGAGTACCTCCCCTGTGAAGACAGGCTGAGAGAATTGGGGTAGTTCAGCCTGGAGAAGAGGAGGCTCCAGGGAGACCTAATTGCAGCCTTTCATTACCTAAAGAGGCCTACAGGAGAGATGGGGATCATTACTTAAAGAGGCCTACAGGAGAGATGGGGAGGGACATTTCATCAGGGAGTGTAGTAACAGGGAGAGGGGTAATGGTTTCAAACTGAAAGAGGGGAGATTTAGGTGACATATTAGGAAGAAATTCTTTACTCTGAGGGTGGTGAGACACTGGCACAGGTTGCCCAGAGAAGCTGTGGATGCCCCATGCCTGGAAGTGTTCAAGGCCAGGCTGGATGGGGCTTTGAGCAGGCTGGTCTGGTGGGAGGTGTCCCTGACAAGGTAGAGGGTTTGGCACTTGATGATCTTTAAGGTCTCTTCCAAGTATAACCGTTCCATGATTCTATGATTCTAAGACTTTCAGTCTTTCTTGTTTTGCTTTTGTTTCATTCTACTCCCAAGTAATTGTGGTAAAGTGTGTCTAATCTGTAATGCACTGTGGGTCTGGAGCAGCTTTGGGTAAAAGCAGTGTGTGTGGTAAAGGCCTAAAAGGTTTGTTAGGGGAAGGAGTAGACAAGATGACTGGTAGACACAAGAAGGGACTGAATTTGATGACCCAAAAATTCCTCCCCAGTCCCGTTCATTTAACCTCGCAAGAAAGGTGGGGACACTGAAAGTACGTGGTTGGTTTCGATGTATGAAAAACATGAGTACTAAGGCCCACTCACTCAGTGATAAGAACAATCTGCCTTTCTCCTCCATTTCCATGTCATGCACAGTCTAATCTTAACCCGAACCACAGCAGTGAGTGGTCACCTGTAGCTTGGCCCAAAATGCAAGCAACCGTCCTCATTTCCCAGGTGGAGAAACTGAGGCTTGTAGCAAGGACAAAAGGCAGGACAAAGCTGACGCAAAAATCTGCGACAGGGATGGGAGAAAACCCAATTTTGATTCCTTTTCTGTGCCCACTGCTGAACTGCCTCATCCCTTTCTCACCAAATCACACAAACAAATCTTCTGGCCGACTGGCTTCCAGGTCCTTGGCATGGCTCTGCTCGAAACCCAGTGTGACGTGTCCCACCTTTGCTAAAGCAAATAAGGAAACCGACTGCGAGAAGGGAAGGGGATGGGTCTGAATGGGGGTAACGGCTTTAACCACGCCAGGAACTGAGATGCAGTTCCCCATCGTCAGGGCAGGTCACAACCAGGAAGGTAGGTGCCTCTTGTACGCCGTTTGCCACTCGCTGGCACTCGGCACGTCCCGGCCACAACAGGGATCAGAGCTGCAGCTCTGGCGCCTTGTCAGCTACGGTGCAAAGCAACCAGGACCTCCCCCAGATCAAAAACACACACCGATCCCTTCTTCCGCTGCAGAGCAACCACAGCTACGTCCTTCGGCTGCGCTCAGAAAGATTTCGGTTGTACCACAGGCGCCCAGCACTTCAGGAGAGTGGCAGATAAACCTTTCTGCCCGGGTGAGTGCTCCCTCGAGCTCTGTTTTCGCAGCTGTCTCACGAGCTGGAGGGTTTTGGCAGGTGGCTTTGCTGTAAGAAAGGTGGCACTCTCATCCTGGTTACCTTGCACAAGTCTCAGTTTGCCTCCTTGAAGACAAAGTTTGCTGGCACAGGAGGGAAAAAGCACTTTTCTCTAGCTGATGGTGGTATAGGCATGAAGAAACGTAGCTGGGATTTGCAATCCACCCAACAGCTTATGTGTTTGCTGGGTAGGGAACCCAGCTCCATTCCTTAGTCCTAAGTGCCCACCTGCACCTGAATTACAAAAGGGCCATCCCCACCACCGCAGTCAGTTGGTGGAGACAGGAGGAGTCCTTCAGTCCCCTTAATACCTGCACGAATCCCGGGACGCTACTTGTTTTCTCCTCAGCCCTGCAGGAAGCCAACAGTCCTTCCTTACGTGCCTAGGTTTTGCTGAAACTCATCTCTGTTGAATGGGGCTTGAGTTCTTCTACCTGCTTTCAAGGCCCTGCGCTGACATCAGCTAAGGAAAAGCACGGTTTTGCTGTAGCGATGACAACCTGGCTTCTTCTAGGGCAATGTCCATCGGGGTAAATACCCATCTTCAGACTTGGTCTCACCAGGTCGTGCTGACAAACAGCAGCCACCAGGACATGACGGGCCACTAGGGACAAACCTCAACCATCTCCACGTGTTGGGGGTCCCATTGCCACTGGAGTCTAGCTGTCATTTACCTCATTTATGCAAAGAGCCAGGAAGAAGAGCTGTAGACCCCCCGCTACCATGGCCATCATCACCAGGATCTCCTGCTGGTAAAGCAGGAAGTCTGATGTCCTATGCTGCCAGCTCAGGACTGCAACACCACGTTTTTGAGTCTTGAGTTTAATGACAGGGGAAACTGGAGTCTGCAAACCCTTGCAGCTGAGAGCACATGCCATACATAACCCACCTCCAGTTCTCCAGAGGCAGAAGTGAGGCACAAATGGGCCATGCTGGTGCCAAGAATGTCCAAAATGACATCTAATAAAAGCAACCGAAAAGATTGCAGAGACTTTCTGGAATGATCCATTAACATTTTTATGATGAAATTTAGGTGTGACAGGTCCGAACCGTCTCCTCTCACCTCCTTAGAGTGGCAGCGGCTGTAACACCTGTGGACGCGATATTGCATATGGCAACGTGCTCCCTCTGCCAAGAGACACGAAACTGTGTTGATTGAAATATGAAAATAACCGCACCTTGAGCGGATCTCGGTTAAAATGGGGAAATTGCACCTTTTGGTTTTCTTGCATGGAGAATATTTGCAACGGGGGGAGGGAAAAACGTGTGGGAGTTCACAGACTCCTGTTGAGTTCCATTCAGTCAGGAAGTTGGCTACGTTTGCTATATGACATCCCATACCCAAGGGAGTACCAGTGAAGGCAAGAAAGGAGAAAAGTTGAGGTCTCTGGGTCTTTCCTTTAGGTAAAAACAAGTTACTGGACTTGTCACTTGTTGAAAAACACCAGCCTAGGATGTAGAAGAAGTTGTCCCAAATGGTCTGAAGGTCCATTGTGGCCATAAGAGTCTGTGGCTGAGATTTTACCTCATCCTGTGAAGATGGTAAATGAGAAAGATAACACAGATGTGGAGACTAGACACCCTTGTGGGGATGCTGAGTGCCTGGGTGGGAACTGAAGAGATGTGATCCTTCACCCAGGCTGGAGGGAATGAAAAGGGTGGTGGGGAGAAAGAAGGAGGAGAGTTCATATAAGCAAAGATCCCATTTTGTTTCCTTTCAGTTTCATTGCAATTAAGGCTCCTAATTGAAACCAGTTTTACCCAAGGTTTACTGTGGTGGTTGTTTTCTTTCTCTGCTGTTAAATGCAGGTGTTCCACACAGCAGGAAGTTGGCACGAAGGGGTAAATTTCCAAAGTGCTGCCTGTACCATTCATAAATTAATGCCTGAAGAAATCAGCGTTGCGACGAGCCCAGCTGTGCAAAGGAGGGCGGCTGGGAGAGGAGGACAGGGGAGAGAGGAAGAAGGGGTGGGGAAAGGATGTTTGTCACAGCCGATGGATGGAGGCACTGTGGTGAAGGTGTGAGGAAAGAAAGTCAAGTAGGATCAGCCTTGATCCACTGCAGCATCTGACAGCCTGGGCCCAAACCTGCAAAAATAAAATTTCTGCTGGGTTTCCTTGGAGGCAATCTTAAACGCCATCATTCTGTGTTGGAGCTCCGCAGAGCAGAGCTGGCCCAGACCATGGAGGACCTCCAGGGAGCTGTTTACCAGCTTGGAAGTGGGCTGCAACTCTGTACGTGCTGCTTTGCTGATGTGGAGTGAGTGAAACATGAACCAAAGCAATATTGAAATCATAGTGTGCTTACAGAGCCAGGGGTGTGTGTGTGATGCTTTGCAGACAAATAAAATTCTGAAGGAAAAAAATATACATATTTTACCCTAAATAAAATACCTTCACAGAGGCCTGCATTTACAGAGGGAGAAACCCTTGGAATAGAGATTTTATACGGCAATTGGACTGTATTATTGCAGACTCTTCCTTCATCTTCCTCAGTATTTGAAATACAGTTTAGTAGTTCTTAGGGATGGAAAAAGTAGATATATTTATAGACAGTGAACCTGGCAAACTCCTTATATGGCTACTTGGGGTTACACAGAGGATGAGAGAAAACAGCCGTTCCCAGCTCAGGGGAGGATGTGGTGGTGATTTTGGATGTTACCACAGGGGAGGCTGAGCCCAGGTTCATGTGACATCCTTCTCCAATTTTGATATTATTTACACCTGGAGGAAAGCAGGGATGGCGTGGGGGGAATAGTCCTTGAACTTATGAAGAAGCTTTAGAGGAGGGACACAAGGTGTGGGGAGGTTTTTGCTAGTGTATTTCTGGCTGCTCAAAAATCAGTCCTGTGGATGCACAAGGGGTTGGTGATGCAAAAAAAAGGTCCTAATGCAGAAATCAGTTTAGTGCTTGGGGCTCAGTCCTCCTCCGCAGTTTGTATTTCCCTGTAGAGCCTTGGCCTGGAGGAAACATGGGCGTTGCAGACCAAGGTGGCTGTTCCTCAAAGCTAGGGTCCAGACCTTGTCTCAGATGGACCGACGGCTGCACATCTCGGCCATTAGACCCAGGCACCCCTCCTTGAGAGATGGAGAAAAGCACTGAGGCAAGCAAAATGAATACTTTGGCTAGGAAATAGGTCAGCGAGCTTTGGTTTTTAACCACAAGGGCAATCGTTTTCCTATCGCATGGCGGCCTCTGTGCCCTGCACCCTCTCCAGCAGCTGCTCAGCAGGCTGGGGCAGCCTTGGTCACCTGTCCCAACCCCAGCATGGTGTGAGGCAGCAGCTCTCAGCCCCCATCTCCTTATGGAGGAATTACCCCCTGCTTGATTAAGCAGCACCTTTTGGTTGCGCGCTCAGCAGGCAGGCTAATGTGATAAAAAACGTGTTTATATCACACACAATTAAGCTGTGTATCAGTCAGGTGCTGTTTTCAGAGGAGCGGAGCGCTGTCACGGGGTTAACCACCAACGGAAGCTAGAAGCTTCAACAGCCTTTATTAGCTCGGCAAGTGCTCCTAACCACACTCTTCCTAGTACAGAAGAGGCATCTTCTTTCATGAGCCTCCTCTTGGGCTGTGGAGGTGATATTTACCAAATAAAAACTGTTGCTGCACCTGTGTAGTTCTCATGTGGCTTTCACCACCTCCCGGGTTAACCCATTCTTCTCAGAGGCTGTTTCAGGAAGCATCCTTGCCTTTCATTTGGGTTTGCAAGAGGGAGGATTGGGGAAGAGCCTTCCTGGTGGCACCTCAGCTTGCTCCCTCACCTTTCTCAGCAAGGCGCTTGGCCGTTCAGGGCATGAGGGGTGCATGGGAGAGGGAATGCCTCCAGATCTGGGCAGAGTTTCTCAGCTGCCTTGGCTGCCGTGTGGCGAGGCGTATATATCAGAAAGGCCTCCGAGGGGTTGAAAATGCTTCTTTGGTATTACCACCCTGCGTAGGTCTAAGCATCACTGGGGTCAACGCCAACCTCCCGTTAGGCATGTGTGAAGATGAGGAGGTGAGGGAGGTGTGGGGTTGTGTGGAGGGAGTGTCCTGGGAGTGCCTTCCAAATTCATAAAGACGTTAAGTAAGCAGCTTTGTGATTCCACATGTTTCCTTAAGGGCAGCACCCACCCTTATCTGCATGCAGGTCCCTCACTCCTCATTCCTGCTTTGGTGCTGCTTTTGGAAGGAGAAGAGGCGTGGGACAGGCTGCTTTTTTCAAGCAGAGTCCAAATTGCTGTCTGGTTCACATTACACCAGCCCTGGAAGCCATATGGGTACAGCTGGGGTTAGCAATAGAGGAAGAAGGAGAGAGGACAAGAGTCCATTGTCACCTGCTACAGACACTTCACCCAGGAATCATGCCGCTATCAAGCTTCATATTATCCACATGAACAGGAGTGGTAAATAAACTCCATGTCAAGCTCTCTAACTGGTGCCATGCTGCTGGTCTGCAGAGAGACGTCCTACAGGCCAGGTCTCCCATATCCAAGGTGCCATTGGAAAAAAACCTTCCAGCAAACCTCTTCTGAGTGTAGGGCGCTGCCAGTTGATATACCCTAGCTGCAGTAAAGCTTCTCCTATTGTTGTGATTCCTCATATATAAGGCTGCTGTTTCACTTATACTAGACAAGCCCTACTAGCAGCACCTGGCAGGTAAAAATACACAGCAGGACAGAAGCTCTCGTGTTGGTCTCCAGAGATAAGAGTGACAAACTTTTGCCAATAGCTTACCTGGGTCCAATGAACAGCTAAAAAAATTCATAGAAGAAAAAAAACCAACACCCAAGGGCTATTGGATACAAAGGCAGCCCCTTTGGTTCAGAGGCAAATTGCTGACACCTGGACAGGTGTTTAAGGAAGTATCACTACATGATTATTCTCAGCTTTTTTTCAAGGTATCCATTGTTTGCCACTGTTGGCCATAACGTGCTGCTCTTCCCCTCGGTACCCATTCTTCTCAGATACAGGAAAACTGACACGTTAAACATACAAGGCTCCACAGGTCTGTCTTGAGTTCCTTTCCGTCCTTAAAATAACGAACATACAGCTTAATGCTGTGTTACAATTTCAAACAGAAAGACTTTGAGATTATGGTAGCAATGCCAAACACTCAAAAGGAAGGACTACATCTCTGCAGACCTTAAGAAAAACAGGAGATTTTACCAAGGACCAATTTTTTTTTCGCTTTCATTTGCTTTGTGATCCAGAGCATTTAGCAAGCCACATCATTAAACTCATCTTCGTCACTCTGAGAGATGGAAACAGGCTCTTTACCCAAAAAAACCCAGCTTTTCTTCAGAATTTATGGAAGTTAGTGCTCTGAGAATGTCCCATATGACATTCAGGGGACTGAGTGGCATGACAGGTGCAGAATACTTGCATTGACAGAAATGGCTATAAGGGAGGAAAAGGGTAGCCTGGATACTGTCCTGGACCTGTCTGATCCATTCCTTGAGGCCACCAAGGATAAACAAAGTCAGAAGTGTTTCTTGCAAGCAGTTCTCCCCTTTCCCCATAGTGGGTCTGAAGTCATCGCTGGGTAAATGCTCAAGCAAAAGAGGTCAGGACTCTTAAATCAGTTTATAGTTCCTGTTTTTCTTCACCAGGTGACTAATTGGTCCCAGATGGGGATAGTTACATTCCCCCAGGTGGGAAAGGTATCACATAGGAAACCTTATGGCAAAAGTTGTTCTCCAGAATTGCACTCAGCTGCCTTACTGTGAGCAGCTCCTCTCTCGACCTGTCATGTTTCATCTCCTTCATCCTCCCACTTTGGCAATACCTGGACCATGACAGCCCATTCTCTTTACTCCCCCAGCCCTGAGTTACTCCACAAACCCAAGCCTCAATGTCCAGTGAAGAAAAAGTCCTGTGAACATTAAATAAAATTTAAAAAGGAAAGATTTAGTCTTGTCACTCAGGATTGTATCCTGTAGCCAAGAGGGCCTAAAGATGTGGAACTAAAAGTTCTTCTTTATAACACAGACCACAAAAAAAAAAAAAAAGCAAAACACTCCACTGTTTTGGCAAGCAAAGAGTGCTAACAAGTTACTGGTGAAAAGGACACATGGCCAGATGATATTCCCTCAAATCCCCAGGTGTAGATGTTACCAAGCAAGGTGTGACAGTGTTCCAGTGCTCCAAGACCATAAACAGAACCTTAATCAACTAATTTAAGACAAATATTTTTAGAAATGAAACGTTTACTTAATCATAGACATAAAACTTCCACTTTTTAATTGTCTATCTCATTCTGTGAAAGTGCATTGAAAAACTACCAACATTATAAATAGAACTGCTCAGTTAACAACCACTTTGATGTCTAAAATGAAGACCACGTTGCTACTCCCCCTGTCTACCTGTCTGTTTTTTCGAGATTTTCTCTGTTTATACCAGTGTTCCTGGGTTGGTAGTGAGATAGATGTAAATGAGCTATGATGAAAGATTAATTATTTTTCATTGTAAGGAGTTTCTTACCGTGTACAAAAAATCAGAAAGGTTTTCTATCTCACGAACATCCTGAAGTAAAGAAAGGAGATTATAACGACAGGGGAAAGGCCAAGCCACCCCTACTTCCCTCTGACAAACCGGGTCTTTTAATCGTGGTCCCCATTTTCAAGTGCCACGGAACTTGAATATAGTCCTAATAACCTCCAAACTTTCTACTGGGCTGCCTGATTTCAGTATTTCACAGTACTAATAGTTCAAGGTGTGGAGATCAGAGCAATGCAAATTGCTCATTGGTTTCTGGTCCTGAGGTAGATAGGCACGTATAGAAGGTGGTCTGAATATGGCACCCAAAACTTCTGTCTGTCCTTTGCTGAACACCTCATACCCTCAAAACTGAGACTCCTTTAATGATATTTGGAATCTGAGACATCCAGATTTTATGTCAAAAACCTTATCGTGCCCTATTGAAAACCCAGCCCTGGGCTGGCAGGTGGGATGTGAGGGATACTGGCAAGAATTGGCTGTGCAAGCTAGCTGAGAAAGAGCCCACCCACATCTTGCCTGACTTAGACAAATAACATCCATCCCTCATGTTCATAATTCCTGAAGGTGCTTCCAAAATTCAATGTGTGGGACCTGAAAAATGCCTATCGTGGAGGGGGGCTGAGTGCAGATAAACTCCTAGACCTGTTGCCAGTACACTGGAAGGCTAATTAAATGAATATGGCTTTCAGTAACTTCCAAGCTAAACAATTTGCCAAAGCATTCAAACTTGCTAAAAATTGGAAGTGCTTTGCCTCTATTGGCTCCATGCTCAGGCATCACAGGATGGTTAGTTCTACCAATAATTCATGTACCTGCATGTTTTAATGACAACTGAAATACCCTGGCATTTCTGGGCTAGCATGTGTGCTATGATCTATGAGCCTACACTCCCTCTACCTTCACTTTGAACTGAACTGCTTTATTAAGCAACCCCACTACCCACCACTATCTAACATGCCAAGACCTGTGAAGTTTTCTTGTACAGTGTTGCCTTTGAATCCCTTCCAAGACCCAACCAGTAGCACCAGTATTCAGACACTGTAGGATGATACCCATAGCCAATGAACTAAAACTTCCTTTGGGAATCTGAAAAAACCCAAGGAGCCTGTTTTTTTTAATGAAGCCAATGAGAACCAATTGACACACACACTGCAATCATTAGGATAGGGAGCTAGAAATGAGCATATCTGCAATAAAAATCTCTTTACACCTACCTACTTCCCCAGGAGAGAAAGTTGCCTGTCCTAGAGGAGCAGAACAGGGCACTCTGTAAAGAGGAATATATCAATAAGGGGTTCCTCTGCCTTATCTGTACTGCACATGAAGCTGCTTCAGAAGCTTATTTCTAAGGATTTTTTTCTGATATTTACTCTTTCATTGTTACAAAGCAGGTAAGATATAGAGTCTTAGATACCCAGGGTCAGACCCACGAACAAACTCATGCATTTCAAGTGGCATTAGGCATTCAAGTTGGAATTTGGAATGAGATTCAGTTCACAGATTAAGGTATCCAAATTCAGGTGTTTATGTGTTGATCTGTGAAGTCCCACTGTGGCTGGTGGGGAACTAGCAATGTTGTCAGTGGCTTCTAAAAATTTACTCAACTCACCTTAAAGCAGATACTTTTATTTGGTCCACCAATCAGTTTTCTTGATCGTAGTGACTGTATTTCTAGGGGCTTCATCCAGCTGGCCACATACCAATACCTGGTACCTGGAGTTGAAACCCTGGAGTATCTATAACATTTACGCCAGATTGTCAGACATGATTTGGGATCTATGGATGACCCATGGTCTTCTGAGCAGCATCAAGAGGCAAGTCAGCATTCTCTAGAGCATTTTAAAGGACATTCAGCCTATATATATGTGGAAAGTGAACAGAGCAGAGGTGGCAAAACTGTTTGGCAACAGGGGACAGAAAGAGTCTCTCAGGTTGAGTCATTTTGTGCCATTCGCCCTCAGGGCCATGGTCTATTTATTGTCATAGACGTGTCCTTTGAGTGTAACCTTTTGACTCTCAGGTCTCTGAGTCTACCGGATGACTGGTTAGTACGTTGGTTACACAGCTCCTTGGTACCTAACTACTGTTAAGATTAAACGGTGCAACTGAAACATAACAGAAAGAATCAAAACAGTCTACAAAGAACCAACAGTCTACATGTTTATCAGGCTGATCTAATGTCCTCTCATCTTGGGATGAAAGGGCAAGGACAGCTTTGCTTCTTCTGACCACCAAACAAAGGTTCTTTATGCATTTGTTTGCACATATATATTTATTTATATTAAGGTACTTCATAGTGAACTGAAATGGTTCCTGGCCAAAGTATGCACAATGTTTTTCAGTTTGGTCTCTGTGAATAGCTCCAGAAATGTCTGGAGAAAGTTTGGAGCAACACCTACTGCTTCTGTTTTGCTGGGTCCTAGCAAACACAAACAGGATGCAGAATTGGCAAGAGTCAGCAAAGGAGGATCTCTAGTAGTGTTTTAACACCTACTGCAGTTGCCATGGGATCCCGTCTCTCCAGCTGCTGTTTCTTTTTACCTGCTGATTTTCTTAGAGAACACTGAGGATGTGCACCATGGTTCCCTGGAGCCCTGATTCCCAGGTGCCAGCATCAGGGACTATCACTCCCTCTGGTCCCCATGACCAGGTTTATTTCCCGTGCAAGTAAATGCACATGGGTTTCCATGCACATCTGAGTTTTCCCCTGATCTAGGATCATGATGTGGCCATGGCATGCATCCAGCCCCAAGAGCCCAGAATTTCTCCTGAGTTCAGTAGTTTAACTTCATACCTATATAATCAGACAGAAAAAAAAAATCCCAGGAACAAGGTCTCACTTAATGAATTAACATACAGCTGTCTCCTTCCAGCCAACACCCCCAAGCCACTGCAGTCTAATTCCCTTCATGTCCCACGTCGGAACTTTTATACCAGCAGATCTGCTCTGGTAGGTGTGAGGGAGGCAGGGAGCAGGCAAAGGGTTTTATTACTTTAACTATTCCAAGATAATTAAGCAGGGCAACTTTTGGGTGTAACCAAGGACTAAGCCCCCTTTTATTGCTCTAACAGAGTAAAGAGGCCATAAAAGGCATTTAAATTACCATTACCCTCAACAGTGAAATTCGGAGTCAGTCCAAAAGAAATTCTATTCATTTCAGGCTCACTGACTTCAGTGGAGCTGAGATTTAGCCCTCAATTTCACAGCCTTGGAGAATATAACCCTATCAAAACAAGACTCCTTAGCAAGCCATTACTGTAGCCTTTGAAGCAAAACACAGAGAGGGGACACTCAGACAAGTGTCAGGAGGTGGCTGCGATGCTGGCAATAAAGCTTGCTTGTGTCTGCAGAGAGCAGAGACATCTGAACCCCCCTGGTTGTACAGGGAGGTGGTCTCCTTTCACCTGTCCGAACCACTGGCATCTTCCCAGGTCTGTACAGGGACAGGTCCTTTCACCTGTCCGAACCACTGGCATCTTCCCAGGTCATTGTTTTTGAAACCCCCTTATTAAACCATGTCCTCCTCCTGAGCTTATACCTCCTGGGGGGATTTGCAGATGCTCAGCTTTGGCTGGCTCATCTGTTAGGCTGTAAGTTTGCTTACAGAGCCTAGTCCCTGCAGTTACTTGAGCAAGGATAGACTCTATCATTGAATCTTCAGCATTTCCTTTATCTGTTATTTAAAATGGTAAGGCTTACCAGGGAGATGAATACAGGAACAGAGGAGTTGAAAGCTTTTATATCAGCCCTGTGCAAACAAAGTTAATGTGTCTTCCTTGTGCACAAAGATTAACTGTGATTAAGTGCTCCAATATGAAAAACCAAGACGGAAAAATAGAAAAGTGTTGCAGTGCTTAGCCATCCTTCTTAAAATAACTACCATTGTGTTAGGCTTAAAAGGCATTTGCTAAAGATTTTGTGAAGAATTAAGCTTATTTGTTATTCTTTTAAGATAGAAACAAGAGTAAAGGAAAAGCTGTTAGTCAACATTGTCTTAGAAGATAAAGGTTTCTAGATAAGAGCATATATGGGTCAATAGAAGCTTCAGTAAATATCTTTCTTGATTGACAGGTCTCTTGAGATTTTTTTAGCTGGTTTAATGTCACCTTCTTTTTCCTTTTTTTTTTTTTTTTTTACACCTGTCACGATAATATTAGCTGATAGAGGCAGGCAAGTTATGTCACGTTTACATTTGACCAATGGTGACACCAGGAAAACAGTGTGAAGCCACCTAAGGGATGGTGTTTGCACCATGTTGCCTTTTTTTTTTTTTTAACACTGTCACAGTAATATTAGCTGATAGAGGCAGGCAAGTTATGTCACGTTTACATTTGACCAATGGTGACACCAGGAAAACAGTGTGAAGCCACCTAAGGGATGGTGTTTGCACCATGTTGCCCTAACTTGGGCATCTTATCAAGGGGTTCAGTTAAATGAATGAGACAAAGTCAGTCCAGACACTGACTTCAGCTTATGAATGTCTCCGGCAGGTGAGACTTTTCTCTGATTTAACTAAGCTCATTTAAAACCAGCCCTCAGAGCATGGGCAGAAAAGAGCTGTACATTGCAAACCCCAGGCCTGAGACTCACTGAGGGGACTCAGCATCAGTGCTTTAAGCTGTTTGTGGGCAAGGTGTAGCTGTCAGGTGTTAAAAATTGCAAGCCTGCCTAGAAGTCCTAAGGCAAAATATAAAATTCAAAGATCTTTTAATTTGCCTTCTGTGGCTAAGGTTATTTTTTTTCCAGTTTCCACACAGCCACAAAGATTAAAAACAACTTACACCGAAGAGGGAAAAAAAAAAAAAAAAGAGAGAGGAGATTCTCAGATGATAAACTCATTCCAGCAGCTGAGTATTTATAAGGGATTCAAAACAAAATAGGCTGAGCCAGGGTGTAGATGTGTCGGTCCCCCTGGAAATAACACCTCACTCGGCGAAGATGCCCTTTGACTTCAGTGTGTCTATCTGAGGAGTCAAGTGTTGTTCAAAGGGCTGATGCACACCACCCCTGAAATGCATCCAGCTGCGTGAGAAATAAGCTGAGACCACAGTGCAGCATCCTTTGCATCTAAGTCTTGAAAGATAGCCACCCCCAGAAGAGATCCCTGCATTGAACAGTGAAAAAAAAATAAATAGCTCTCCTTTGCATCAGGATGACAGGGTTTGGAGCGTTTGAAGCTTTCCACGCCGCTGCAAGAGGTAGCAGAGAGCATGTAGATGGGCAGGAGGGCAGGGAGGCATGGAGGTTTGCCTACAGTGGAAAAGCTGAGCCTGTTTAACTGCACTGATTGACCAGCAAAAATCTTTTTACCTCATGGACAGATCAAGACAGGAGCAAACATCTTCTGAATTTCGTTGGGCAACCTACCCCACCAAATTAAGGCTTTTAAAATGAACTTTAGACTAGTTACAGAGCGTTTATACCATGGATTTGCAATAGCTTTCAGCTGTGTCCCTGGGGCGTGTTGGAGGCAGCAGAGCCGGGTGTGTTAGCAGAAGAGATGCCCACATGTCTGGACATTGCCTGCAGCTCCAGCCGCACTTCGGAGCTGGCTCCCAGCCTGGTCCCAGCAGGCACCTTGCTGTGCCTCTGGCCTGGCTGAGAGCCCCATGGTTTGTCATCTCTCAGCAAACGGGGAAAGGAGTAGGTCCTCTCCTCAGTTAAGGTCACTTACTCTTGCAGAGCTCAAGAGCTGCCTTTGGCTCTCCCCAGCCCACCCTGATGGTGATTACATGATGGTTCAGAAATGCTGAAAACCACCATAAGAACCACCAGGATGAAGTCCTGGGCCCTTCAGTCAGCAAGATACTCCAGAAACCTGACAACCATGGAAAATAAAAAGATGGATGGGTGTAGGAGCTGGATGGATGCTTCCAGTGTCTTGCAACAGGACAAGCAGAGTAGTGTGAATCCCCCAGAAACATTGTTCTTCCCACTCCCCACCATGATGTCCCACAGGTCCTCTTTCTGGGGCCATCATAGCCCTGACCCATGAGTCAGGACAGAGCTACAGCATAAAGCTACCCTGGGACACATGCTACCTGGGCAGCAGAAACACAAAGGAGATTCCTCCTGGGAAAACAGAAACAAACACAATGACTGATAAAAGCCTTTGAAATACACTGTTCACCGAGGACAAACCTGAGGAGAGAAGGTGTTCAATGAGACACACAACATTTCCAGAAAAATTTTAACGTGTTTCAACTGATGCAATTTTCAAGGGGAATTAGTGCCAAATGTATGGAAGAAATTCACATATTAGCCTTCCCCACTGCTGGTGCTGGCTACAGCCAGCTCATATGATTTGAAGCTTGATTTATCCTCAGTGCAAAGTCCTATTTAAAATTCAGTAACCCATTTATTTATTTTCAGGCACAACCTATTTGCCTAGCCTAAAGACTGCCTGAGAGGCACCAGATAGTTCTGCCTTGAAATGTGATATAGCGAAAGCCTGGGTGATTCTGGCCTGTCTCAATATTGCCGTCACCGTTGGGGAGTGGAAGTCCTTCTCCCGGAAGATGCAAGGGCAGTGTGTGTGGATTATCACAGGCATTTCCTCACATCCATGTTGAGTAGGAGGGGTGCAGAGAAGAGCAGCACAAGTTTTTAGGGCTGGCAAAAGCCGCAAAAACCGTGAGCAGCTTGGTGAAGAAATGACTAAGTTGTGAGCCAGCCCCACCCAGTCTGAAAATGCCGGAGAGGTGTGAACACTGCAGAGAAGGGGGAACTGGCACAGGGTAGGAGAAGAAATCAGTAGAGACAATGTGTGAGGTGCTCTCTTGAAGGTCACAATCCAGATCTAGTCCCTCTTAGAGGAAACAACGGAGATAATCTACCCAAGCGTGCTCATTGTGTGGTATGAGAGATCAAGATAGAGGGAATTGAAAACAAAAATAACCAAGGTAGAAAGGGAGAGCGAAAACATTTGGTGAAATGCTTATATTTTGCACAGCAAGAGCAACCAATTGGTGGGTGGGTGATGTAAATGTTTCTTCATGTTTAGTTACAGAGGATCTACATGGATGAGGATGAGCTGCTTGGGCAGCTCAGAGCTTTGTGCTCCAGAGGTTTCCACATCAGCCACATCCCAAAGTGGCCAGGTCTCACCATACTTGACAACGCAGACTTCCAAAATATTAAGGAGGATAAACAACTAAAATGACCCTATCACTGATAAATAATGGAAAGAAAGTAACAAAAGACCAATTTAAAATTATTCTGGGCCACAACTTGGTAGATGAATCCTTCTCCCATGCATCTACCCCGGGTTTTCATCCTGAGACACTATGTAGATCCAGATGAGGTCTGCCTATGTGCAGACTTGAAGACCAGTAAACCCAAGGTCTCCGTCTCTGAACTCCCACTCCCCTTCCTCCTCTGCCACTAATAGCAAGTGTCTGGTTTCAAAGTATGCCACTAGAAAATCCCCTTTTAAGTTGTGGTTTTTATCTCCCTCTCCATGGTTTTTCTTTTTAATTCTGCACATTGCCACCACTTGTCGAGGGGACCAGGTTGTTTGCTCCTTCCTGCTGTTTGTTTTCCCCTTTTCTTTCTGCATGGGGGAGGATGGCAGAGGGTGGAAGCAAGTGTGCTTATCATCAACAAACAAGGGGCAGGTGGAGGTCAGCCCAGCATCGAACTGGGTGCCTGGTATGGACCTGCATGGGCAAGAGCCAGCGTAAACCCAGCATGGTGAGGAGAAAGCAAAGAACAACATATTTTTTGTTTAGGTTTGGTTTTCTTTGGTCAGCCTCCATGCCAAAAAAAAGTTAATTCATGTGGGTTTTCAAACTGCTGGAGACCCATGATGCTGAGGTGTGTTTAGGAGATTTGAGTTTGTATGTGTGACACAGATGTCATTAAGAAAAATAATATCCTTGGGCAGGGAAGGTTGGAGGGGATGGGGAAGGGGGGTAGGTGGAAGAGGAGGAAAGCTGCTAAGCTACGAAAGGATGAGGTAATGATAACATAATTTCCTAAACTGGCTACTAATTAACCACAACTCTGGAGCTTAGTACTGTGAGCTGACTCCATCATAACACAGAAATCGCTCTGTAACCTGAAAAAAGGAAAAAAAAAAGCAGCAGCACATTTTTCAGTGACAGTGCTAGCCAAAAAAACTAACTGCATTTTATAGCTCTTTTTTTTCTTTTTTTTTTTCTTTTAGTTTTTTTTTTTTTTTCTTTTAGTTTTTTTTTTTTTTTCTTTTAGTTTTTTTTTTTTTTTCTTTTAGTTTTTTTTTTTTTTTCTTTTAGTTTTTTTTTTTTTTTCTTTTAGTTTTTTTTTTTTTTTCTTTTAGTTTTTTTTTTTTTTTCTTTTAGTTTTTTTTTTTTTTTCTTTTAGTTTTTTTTTTTTTTTCTTTTAGTTTTTTTTTTTTTTTCTTTTAGTTTTTTTTTTTTTTTCTTTTAGTTTTTTTTTTTTTTTCTTTTAGTTTTTTTTTTTTTTTCTTTTAGTTTTTTTTTTTTTTTCTTTTAGTTTTTTTTTTTTTTTCTTTTAGTTTTTTTTTTTTTTTCTTTTAGTTTTTTTTTTTTTTTCTTTTAGTTTTTTTTTTTTTTTCTTTTAGTTTTTTTTTTTTTTTCTTTTAGTTTTTTTTTTTTTTTCTTTTAGTTTTTTTTTTTTTTTTCTCCCTCATGCTCTTAGGCAATAGGCCAAAATTTCTTGTGCACATAGAGGAGACAAGGCATGGGCATTTTTCGGTGTGAAGTAAAATGTGAGAGGCTGCAACTAAAGAATAGAGGATATTCCCTTTTGGTGCTGCTCTGGCAAAGCACAGAGATGAAGACTGTTTTGTCAGTCAATCAACTTTTTGAGCAGTCTCAAAGTGTTGCTCATGCATATGAGTAAGGTGGAGGAAAGCTGAATGCAAGCACCTTCTCTTGCCCAGCTCACCCTTCTTCGTGCTTTGAGTCACCCGCAGTAGTCAGGTACACTGATGTCAGCCTGAAAGTTCTCAGGAGGAATATTCAGTATACCATATACTGGATAGTGACAGAGGTTTGGGCTGCAGGTCTTGTGGTCCTGGACCCTTTCTCCCACGCCAGCAATATGTCTACACAAAATACTCCATCAATGGGAATAGCTGTGTAAGAGGCAGGGCAGGAAAGAGTGAACTCCCTGTCAGGTGCAAGTGGCATTCCCCACAGCCTGTTTTCTTCCCACTTCAGTGGTCCAGTCTTTATCCTGCCCCTCCATTATGTCCAGATTCAAAAAGGCATCTTTCTCAGGAACTACAATAAAAGAAGTCCAAATTCTCAGAGATAATAAGGTGTGGAGCAACACACATGCAAAAGCAGCCAGTGGCTCAGGAAAGTCAAAGAGCAAGAAAGAAGAGTTAAATGGCTAAATATTTTGACAAACTTGCATGAAGCTCTAGATATTAACTTCAAAAAGCTGATATGAATGCTGCGGGATGACAAGACAGGAGGGGATGTCACCCAAGGCAGGTCAGAAAGGGAGGAGAAAAAGAGGTCTACCAAAAGTTTCTCTTTTAATGCTGAACCCCAATGTATTGGTGGTATAGTATTGGCTGCTTCTGGCAACGGAGATGTTGAGTCAAGGGAGAAGTTGAAACGCTGAGCCAGGGCCATGGCAGTAGCAGTACCTCCAGGAGATGGGGAGACAAGCTGCTTGGGAACCCATGGAAAAATAAGGCAATATTCTTTCCAGGAGCCAAGGAAAGCACTATTTTGGGGGGTGGGGAAACGTCCAGCCTTGATGTTTTGGATACACAGGGAAAGAAGCCCCAGTGTCAGCAGAGAGGGCTGAGCCCCTCTCTTCCCAACATTATCACATCACGCATTGGACTTGTCCCCGTGCTTGCTCTTCTCACCATCTCTTTCTGCCCACAGCCCTGCTGAGGAGAAAAGCCACACAGCTAGTCTGGGAGCACAAGAGCTTTGGCCATAAAGGGAAGGAGATTGGAGGCTAATGAGGACATGAAGGCCCCTTCTTTACCCTCTCCTTGTAAACCCACACCTGTGCGTCCCGGCTGTGCTCACAGCCAGGGTTTTGACTGGGACCTTTCTCTTACGTGAGTGAAAGAGCTCGCCTGGATGGCATATTTGGGAATGCACAGATGAAATCAGCCTTGTGCAGCCGAAAATCACCTGGCATTTGTGCATTTGAGCGCGAGCTCATAAACCCTGCCAATCTTCACAGCTAAGATATTTCCTCCCCGTCACTCAGCACCGGCTCAGAGACACAGAGGAGAGGCCACGGCTCCTGACTCCAGCTCAGCTCCTCCCAGAACTTTCCAAAAGCTGCCTCCTCCACCCCAGAGGTCAGCCATGGTGTGCAGTGCCCCTCAGCATCCATCTCCAACTGCTGCTCGTCACAGGCGTCACAGAAGCAAAATGAGAAATCACAGCTCACAAGGGGATTGTCAAAGCACAGGGCTTGAGGAAGATGGAGCGTGCAGCAGACTTACTGAATCAGGAGAAAACAGGCTTGGTTTCTCTTTTTCACTCTCAACTTCAGTGAGTGGTGGAAAGAAAAGTGTTTCCATCCAGCAGGCCTCATGAGTGTCCTCTGTGACCTTCACCATCGCCATCATGTCTGTTTGTAGACAGTCAGATCCTCAGCTCGTCTAAATAGTCATAGCTCCCCTGCCTAGGCGAAATGACCTTCTCTTCTACCACAGCTTCCACCCCCAGACTCCACCTCGTCAAACTCCCACCACCAGTGCTTTCTGTAGCTGCCTGCAGCCTGACCCTTTCTCAGTCACATCTGTAGAGCTGCCTTATTTGTTACTAGAATTGATTTGGTGTTTTGGTGTTTTTTCATTTTAAAGATGGGGTAAATATTTATTGGAGTGTTTCTGCTTTTGTTCTTGCTTATCTTAAATCTGAAAAGCAAAATGAGAAAATGA
Source organism: Calidris pugnax (assembly GCF_001431845.1). NCBI lineage: Eukaryota > Metazoa > Chordata > Aves > Charadriiformes > Scolopacidae > Calidris > Calidris pugnax. Next base: position 3,326,385 of record NW_015090906.1, read on the forward strand.
TCATAAACAGAAGCTTCAGACACGTCCCCATGTCATAGAAAAGCAGAGGAGGACTAGTTTGCAGCTCAGCTTTCACTGAGGGTTGCTCAGTGAAAACAAGGGTGAGATTCCTGGCTCTGGAAAATACTGCCCTGTTTGTATCAGCTTTGGGGTGTTCTTACCCAGAATGAGTCCTACCAAACCTCATACACCACACATGAGCTTCATTTCTTTTCCCCCTAATCCAACTTCCCCTCTGGACATCTCATTTGTTGTCATCCTGGCATGTCTGTCTCTTCTGCCCGAGGACCAGATCCTGTCAGACACAACCCATGGGTACATCTTGTCCTGCCTTATGTAGAGGGCTCTGGAGCAGAGCAGAAGATACAGTCTGTGCTGGAAACCTCCTCCTCATACAGCAGACACCCAGGAGGTGGCACATCCACCACCCACAGACATCACCATAGCAGTGCTTCCCTGCGGGTCAGGAAACACGTGCAGATTGGTGATTAGGGCATAATTCTAGGGTATTCAGTGAGTGACTTATATGTGTTCCTTCCATTGGCAGACATCCCTGAAACCCTGCTAGGCACAAGCCTGATCCATCTGTCTCCTCCTAAAAGGCAGAGAAGCACTTGGGTCCTTTCTAGGATCTGGATTCCTGTTCAGAAATGGTTTAGATATTTAGGAACTGCTGGGATAAAACAGCTCAAACAAAAAGTGCTTTCATTTTAACGTGTCTTGAGAAAGAAAGATCAAAATGATGTATCCTGAAAGTTTTTCTTTTCAATTTTGAAATAGGAAATTTAACCAAACCAGTTTGTTTGGCTTTTTGGGGGGAAGTTGTGTTTTGGATGTTGTGTTTTTTTTTTCCCAAAACATCTCAGTTTGAATGAATAAGTGTTTTCCAAATAAGCTTCAAGTCAGGAATTTCTCACTGGCTGTTATTCACAGTCAGAGTTAAAACTGTCACAAGATTGCATGAAGTTCTCCCTAGAGAAGACATGGCACAAAATAATAGGTAGACTTAGCCGAGGAGGATGCTGACTCTGGTTCCTTTGACATCAGACAGTCCTGAGAAGATACAGGACAAGCAATTTCTGAATAAACTTTCCTTTAGTGACTGAGGGTTCTTCCCGTTATACCACAAGTGTACAGTACTTAGCAAAACCTGTGATTCTTTCAAACGTGTAATTTCCACTGGTAACAGTGGGGGAGAAAAGGAAAATGCAGACTTTGATGGGATTTGCATCAAGAGTAGCTTCAAATAAGCCTGGCAGATTGATGGATGTGCCAACCCTTTATTTGCCAGCAGACCAGTAAATTGGCCAGCAGGGCCAAATGATGGCTCTTAGGGGTCAGCAAAACCAGCTTTTGGAGAAAAGGCCTGAAAAAAAATTTTTCATGACTAAAACTCAGGAGGTGAAATAAAGCTGAGTTTTCTCATTCCCTCCTGAGCTTGTGAAAGAATCAGAATGCCACAGGTGCTGGTAAAAGCCACACGAGTCTCCCCCGTTGCCCGTTAAATGGCAGGAGGCTGCCATGGGGCCATCCAGTGCTTCAGTCACACCTCATTCACAGGATCTCCTTTCAGCACGACTGTCCTCGCCCTTGCTCTTTCGCACCCACTGCCCAGCAGACCTGCAGCTCCCGTGACATTCACCATGTGGCCTCCTTCACACCCTCCACACTGGGATACTACATCACTCCCAAGGCCAGCGAAAGATCCCTGCTTTTGCAGGATGGTGAAATCTTCTGCCACTGAGAAACTGCTTGACTCTCCCCGTTCCCCAAGCATGGGAAAGAAAAAAGGAGCAAAAATGTTTCATACAGCATCTCGCTTCATTTGAGGTAGGCGGAGCAGATGAATGAGGTTCTCCAACACCTATATTCAGTTTTTCTCCCTTTTTTCCTCCTTCTGGCTTTAGTAAGACCTACTAAAATGCAACACAACACTCCTTAACACAGTAGGACCTAAAAACCATAGCTTTTCTTGATTGGAAAGTGTATGTTAGCAGTGCCCATCTCAGTCAGGGCTTGCATTTTAATTAGAATCTCTAATGGCAAAATAATATGAGAATAATCCCAGTAAGTGTTTGCCTCTGGCATCTGGAGATGATACTGACATTTCAGGTATTTCATTTATTATTATTTTTTGTCCTACAGCATCAGCTACAGGTCCTCAAACCTGATAAACAATATCCTCATAAATAAGTATGATAAGAGAAGTTTATTCCCCTGCAGAGGGTATGGTCATGGCTATGTGTCTCACTGCCTACATTTAAAAAAGCTGATGGGCAGGGGATGAGGCGGTGAAGGAAGCTCTGAAGAAGCTTTTCTCTCTGCAGAGTTTGAAGGGAGCCCATGCCCCTGACTTTGGGATCAATTCTGGATGGCAGGGAGGTCCTGTTCTCCAAGGAAAGACCACTCTGTTCAAAATCTTGATACAGCCTGCACACAAAACCACTTCTCAGCTTTTTGGAGCGGGACCTGTCTTTGAGCTGGTTTTATACAACACTGAGCACAGTGGGGTTTTGGCCACCAGTTTGGACCACAGTAGACACACTGGAAGCACCAGTAATAACCAGTCATCCTCTGCTGCCCAGAAAGTACTACTGGGATATTTGAAATATATTGAGGTTTCTTCTTGGGGCTGATGTATGTAAATACTACTTTTAAAGCATTTCAGCCTTTTGAACCCAAAACCATTTCTAAGTCTAACTTTCAGTGGAAAACATTATCAGTGAAAATCAAACCTGCGCTAGGGCCAGTTGTGGACATGCAACCGCATGAGACATCAAAGCAGGGAAAAACTCATATGAGGATTTAAAGCATCTGCCAATGTTATCAAAGCCATTTTCCTATGCACACAAAATTATTAACAGTTTAGTTTTCTGATATGATAACACTGGAAATGAGATGTGAGTACACAGCTGGAAAAATGGGGGGAAAAAAAAAAGGAGGAGGTGGGGGGGAAGCCCAAAACAATGCCTACGCACACACTTGAAGTAGTTGCAAAAAAAAAAAAACAACTTTTCTTCACTGGCTTAGGCCAATCCCCCCTGCCAGCAAACTAGGCAGGACTGTGGTTTAACAGTTTTGCAGATGCTGTGAGGTAAAGAGAAAGAGCAAGCGGCTCCTAAGGCGTTCGAGCCGGTGGCCTCATCTCTCTCTGCCTCTCTTTCTCTCTGATCTCTCAACTGGACACAGCTGGAAAAATGGGGGGAAAAAAAAAAGGAGGAGGTGGGGGGGGAAGCCCAAAACAATGCCTACGCACACACTTGAAGTAGTTGCAAAAAAAAAAAAAAAAACAACTTTTCTTCACTGGCTTAGGCCAATCCCCCCTGCCAGCAAACTAGGCAGGACTGTGGTTTAACAGTTTTGCAGATGCTGTGAGGTAAAGAGAAAGAGCAAGCGGCTCCTAAGGCGTTCGAGCCGGTGGCCTCATCTCTCTCTGCCTCTCTTTCTCTCTGATCTCTCAACTGGAGCCTTCAGTGGAAGGATGGAGAAGCACGGAAGTGAAGATGATTCATCAGTACCTGTGCACGGAGATTGTAACGAACGAGGCGGAGGGAGCCTGAAATAAATTTACATGAAGTGAGAGTGAAAACCAACCTGAGTGGGGTGGGGTGGTCTGTTTCAAGCCACTTTGCTGTGCAGCATGGGCTCACGGGTAACAGAGAGGTCAACGAGTATTTCCTAGCTCCCTGCGAGTGCTGATTTATGCTCCCAAAGTGCAGTTTCTGCTGGATTTGTCCACCAAAATAGCAGGTTTCTGAAGACCTGCTGAGTGTTGGCTGACTGTTAGCTGAGCACGCTGCTTTCTTTGAAGGTGCCAAACTGCACTAAAAGTAGTTAAAAGCCACAGGAAATGTTTCCTTTTTCCATTTAGGCGATTGTTGTCGTTGCCCCAGGGATGTTATGTGAGCACGAGTGGGAGGGGACCCAGGCCCACACCGTAGGAGAAAAGTTAAATAGCCCTGGAGCTGGTGAAGCATCCTGCCTCTCATTCCAGCCAGGCGCTCCCTGCAATCCGTCAGCTGCCCACCGCCTGCTATGGACCAGCATCATTAGGTACATGAAAGGGGAAAACAAACATGCAAAAAACCCAAGAAAACAAAGCAAACAGGATTCATGGTCTAGTAGTTAAAAGGCAAACGCTGAGGAGTCAGGAGAGCTGGTTTCTCTCACAAGCTGTGGCCTCTCGCTGGTTAGCACCTCCTCCCCATGCCTCAGTTTACCCAGCTATAAAAAAGGGATGATTACCCCTCCCTGCATAAATTAGGAGGGCTCCATAGCACTCACAGCCTAATCAGTGTTACAGGTTATTCCAGCCTTGGCAACCTGGGAAAAATCAAAGCTGATTTATACAGTCGAATCTTTGCTGGCACTGACAAACTGGTAGAGACAGTCCTGTCAAGTGTCATATTTTGAACATAAGGTTTATACCATTCATTCCTGTCATTTTTATTTTTTTTTCCCATGCAATGGGAGATATTCATTGCGTACATCCCCTCTGCCTGTGGGTCAGTGTGCCAAAATTAATAAAGCCAGGGTGTTTCAGCCCCCGAGAGAGGCCACAGCAGAACTTCCCATGGCTGGGACCCCAGTGCAGCAGAGGTTGGCTGGAAGGAGTTGTTCACAGCTACAGCTTCCCAGTACAGCTCTTCCCTGGTTTTGTCCCCTGTGTCACTAAAACTGACACCATGCCACTTCACACATTGAAGATAACATCATATTGTGGTAACACCAATGTACACAAACAAAGGCATCAGTGAAAAAGCAGAAGAAGGGGGACCACCTCTGGCACATCTCTGTTGAGTAGACTTGGGTTATTTGGTTGCGATGTTTTTGCTCACACCCTCTAACCAAGAGAGCTAACACAGCAACTTTTTTCAAAAATCTAATACTCAGCACGGTGTCTGCACAAGTTAGTTTGTCAACAGGGCTGCAACAGTGACACATCAACCTCTTCTTACCTGTGACAAGCCCAGCAGCACCAGCAAACATTCAATTTCTCCTTCCACTGTATAGTGAATTATAGGCCTAAACCTTACCTATTTACATCTCCCTGAAACTTTGGCCCTTCTGGAGCATTTCATTTTAAGGGGTAGAAGGGATTAATTTGGGATCTGAATAGGCTTCTTTGCAGAGGACTTTCCTTTGGCGTGTTCTTAAGGTCTGGCCAAAATATTTCTCTCTTGACCATGACTACAGGTTGCCCAGGGAACTGCTTGAGTCACCATCCCTGAAGGTATTTAAAAGACATGTATATATGTCTTAGAGACATGGACTTGGCAGTGTTAGGTTTATGGTTGGACTTGATGATCTTAAGAGTCTTTTACAATCTAAATGATTCTGTTTCTGTGATTCTGAATTGACAGTTGAGGACTTGCACAAATTTTGTCAGAAGAGGCACGCACCTTCTGTGGAAAACAGGAAATTTTTGTCAAGAACATGAAATTCTTCAAGTTTTCCCCACGAACTCTGAAAGAATTCTGTCTGAAAACTCAAACTTTCACTTTTCCGTCTTTCTTCCTTTTTTTTAGCAGCAGAAACACATTTTCCATAGAAGACATGGAAACCCACTTCTTGGGAAAATTCAATCACACATACCACAATGGGAGCTGAAGGGCACTATTAATGTATAAAGTAAATTATAGTATATTAATGTCTGTCTTTATTCATGTCTTCAGGATCTTGACTGCCTGACGGAAAGGTCCAAATAGCCACTGGGAAAATCTAGTTTTTCTTTACAGGCTTATTGGGAAGATACTTCAACCTGGATTTATCCCATCTAATAGCATGGGCTTCACTTCATTGCCCACATGTGGATGCAAAGTACCACTTGAGATGCCTTGTGTCATGTTTGCCAGTCTCTGGCAGGGCCATTCAACACAGCTGTCTTAGGATGGTGGAATGGAGAGAACCAAGACAGCTAGCTTCAGCCTCATAGAAACATTTTCTGGGTTTAAAAAAGGGTCTGGAGATCATTTGGTCCAACCCCTCACTCAACGCAGAGTCATTCTTGAACTTAGATTAAATTGTTCATGTTCTCATCTGGTTGAGGTTTGGATACTTCCAAGAATGGAGATTTCACAGCCCCTATGGGCCTATCTTCCACTGTCTGACCACCCTCCTTCAAGGTGAAAAAAAAAAAGTCCTTAATATCTTATTAGAGTTTTCCTGTCTGTTGCCTTACTCCTGTTGCTGTGTACCTCTGAGAAGAGTCTGGTTCAATCTTCTATACACACCCCCCATAAGGTAGCTGGAGTATTTAATGTCATAAGTGATCTTGAATCTTCTCTTCTTAAAACTGAGCCAACCCAGTGCCCTCAGCCTCTCCTATATGCCATGTGCTTCCATCCCCAGCCATCTTGGTGATCCTCCACTGTGCTCTTTCTAGTATGTCGATCAAATATTTGATATTTAATGTTAGAGGGTATAAATTCCCCTCCACTCATCCTCTTGGTGTATAACCTAGGAGTCCTAGATACTCTGGGCAGTTCCTACACTCACATAGGATCAGCACAGACCTTAATAATGAATGAGTTTCCAAATAAGGTGTTTATTCAGAATAGCAATTGAATTTTAATATACACTCTGCTTCACAGTACTTCTTTTATGAACTCCATGTAGACAAGGGCACTCAAGGTCTTTTAAAAAGCTAATTTCCATTGTAGGTACTGTAGAATTTGTGACCATTCATGAGTAAAAGCCTCTAGGGGAATATGTAGGTAGGTTTGCTCCACATCATTGATAACTGTAAAACCTCCGAAATCTCCAGAGCAAAGACCTCATAGAGGTCACTGTAATATTATTCTTAAAAGACCATCTCTCCTGCTGTTGGAATCAGTCCAGCACTGTGTAGCTTTGAGGATGGAGGAAAGCATTGCTAAAACACTTTCTGAGAAGTCCCAATGGCATGACTTTTTCTCAGAAAAGGAGGTGGAAGTAAGCAAATAGGGGCGTAAACAGATAGATCACTTTGCATGGAAAGTGGAAGCAGAGAACTGTGAAAAAGCAGGCTTGGTAATTATATAGTAATTTTACTGCCAGTAAAAAATGGGAAAGGAGAAAAATTAAAAAAATGTGCCTTCGCTAGAATGAAACACTGGGTCTACTTGCCCACCTAAAGGGTAATAATAGCCATTCTGGGAGTGCTAAACTCTTTGAACTGTGTCTAAGTACCACTTCTGTTTATTTTAAGGAAGGAAACTGTCAGGTTCTGTTTGTTCGTAGTGAGCCATCCACAATGTGCCTGATGCATTCAGGACTAGTAAAATAGTGGTACATCAAGTATAGGAAACAAGAGGTTTATCATGGGATTAGTCTTACAGAGATAAAAGTAATCACAGAACTGCTCAGGACTTCTTGTTTGCTGTGAAACTTGACTACAGGAGGTGATGGGTCTTTTCTTTTACAGCTCTTTCTGGTTGAGGAGGGAGGGAAGTGGGGTTAAAATAAAAACCGCTCATCTCTCCCTTATTTTGTTCTTCCCCATCATTTGGTACTTTGCAAAAGGACAACTTTTTCTTTTAAGGGATCATGTTTCTACCTTGCAACAAATCCCAGTCATGATTTTTATGGGCTAATTGCATTCCTGAGCAGGTCATGAACTCTGGGCTGTTTTATTTCTATTCCTGATTTCAATTTTTTAAAAAAATGCTAAAAGAAAAGTGAACTGATGCAACTAAGACTACGCTTTTACTTGCAGTGCATATATTACGAGGCCAGTCATTTACTGTTTCAGGGATTCACGTGTTTTATAAACCAACTGGCTCAGCCTATTAGCTTGTCATCTTGTGCCAGGGTTCCTTTATTTCTGATGCCAAGAACAAAAAATTTGAAAAGAAAACTATTTTTGGAGGAGTTCTAACCTTTAATGCACAGTGGCAAAGTCTCTCAGGGATACCATTCACAAGCCAGCTCATTCTTCCACAGTTCATTTGTACTTTTTCCTTTGAACTGCTATATTGCAGACTGGACACATCCACAACTCTGGGGAAGTGATGTCTTATAGCATGTAGATGGATCTTCAGCCAGTACATGACACTTGCATGAAGCTTTGGACTACCCAGGCACCTTGGTGAGGGCTGGGATACATCTAGTCTTACTTCGTGCATGTATCTAAATCTGAGCTAGTTATACAAGAGCTTTTAGAGCCAGTAGAAAGAAATGAGGACCCAAGAGGGGGAATTAAACTGACCTGTCTTGAGCCACTCCTCTGGGCTCTGTTATAGTTTGACCCATGAATGAAGTATGGGTCTGGAGACCTGAGCTCTTATAGCTTTCTGTTTGACCACCATATGGTGGTAGTTGTATTTTACACACCAAAAGAGGATGCTCCAGCACTTACTGTGAGAGCTCTGATACAAGATACCCATTCCAGTGAAGTTCTGAAAATAAATCTTTACTCCAAAATGCAGTCAATGTAAAAAAAAAAAAAAAAGGGGGGAGGGGGAAAGAAAGCATTTTTATATTTTGTGCTGGTAAATGTCATAGTGCCATTTGATTCTAGTGATGCTTACCAGAAAGGTGACTGCGACTCTCCTGGTTTGCATTGGTCCTTTCAACTCTAAATTCTCCTGATCAGGATCTGCTTATTTAAAGATTTTTTGTTGGTGGTGAGCTCTGAAGGCCTGATAACAGCAAGCACAATACCATACAACACAATAATAACAAAATTGTACACATTCAGATATGTTCAGATATATTCAGATATTGGATATCATCTAAGTTGAGATGACAATGTTGGTGCCTACCTCCAAGTGAATGTCTAGGATACCATTATGATCCGAGATCTAATCATTGCAGTCATTAGAAGAAAACATTTGATTTCTCCATTTTTGAAGGAGCTAAATCACACCCCAGTCTCTACTGACCTCCATTTACTAGCAAGGGATCCAAGGTGATTTGCTCAAGTGGGGGTATCTAGTTTATAGATGACCACTTTTGGTCAGGTAACTCCCACATTTAGTAACACAGGGCAGCAAGGGACTGTACGGTCCACCCATTCTTGTCTCCACATCCTCTGGATAACTTCCAGAATGACTGCTAGGAGTAAATTTCAAAGCACCAGTGGGAAGTCTGAAAAAAGGAGTTAAAGTTGAGGCTCTGCTCACCCCATGATTTGTCCAAGGGAGTGGGATTGGTGTGGATGAGGATAGGGGTAAATGCCTTGGATAAAGGACTGCAGTAGCTTATCTCTCTCTGCAGAAGAAATATAGAGGAAACAGGATGTTCCAGCAAAATTCTGCTAAATATTGACCTAGAAACTTAACAAAAAAACCGTAGCCTCAATAACTTGTCCATACTCAGAGACCCGTGAAAGGCCCTTAAGGAAAAGATTTTTTCAAGTCCTTGTCCTAGCACATAGAAGTTCTTTGCCTGATAATAAATGCCTTTTTAACACTTGCACAAAACCAAAACAAACCAGGGCTAAGCACTCCCATAAATCACTACAAGTCAGCGATCTCCTTCCAATTCTGTGAACACAAGGGGAAAAAATGTTAAAGATGTCATGTTGACAAAACAATAAATTTAAGGCATAATATGGAATAAAACAATGAATGCAAAGCCAGTTTGCTGTTTACATGGCCAGATCACAATGGGAAAGGGATGATTATGATTTCAGACATTAATATTATGAAATAATGAATTCTTGCTCATCTCTGATCAAAAAGACAGACAAGGTAGGCAAGATAGACAATTCAATGAGACTCACAACTCCAGTATCTTCTGCTCCCCACAGTTCCTCTTTGCAAAACGATACAACATTTCTATGACTGATGGTACAGCTAGAACTACAGCTCTCCATTTTGAGAGAAATACAAAGTTTACTCTGATAAAATCTCCTCAAAATTAAAAAATGCAAAATATACCATGCCAGCCAGAAGACTTTTAAACTCTGCTTTGTGCTGTTATGTAAAATAGATACTGAGAAAAAATAAAGAAACGATTTTTTAAAACCTGTTTTGCAATTATTGTTTTTTGTGTTGACATCTTTACTTTTCTCCCTACTCCAGGGCATGACCATGTGAATAAATTTCCATAGAGTAGTATAAGTGTTAGGAAAGTATTTGTACTATGGTCTGTCTTGTCGTACTCCAAATCTGCAAGTTCAGACTTTTTTAGCATTGTCTAAAAACAAGCTCTTCTTGTAATTCATATTCTATGAATGATTACATGAAAAGCAACTAGGTGGCCAAAGGTGAAGTCCTGTATCCTATGGATGGATGAACAACACCCCATCAGGTAATCTACAGCATAAACTCCCAGTTCCTCTCCCATACTGTTTTTTTTCCCAATATGTACCAGTCCTATCACACGTCTCCAGCAAGGTACCTCACCGCTGGCATAGTCTACTCTCACTTATCCTCTGTGTTAGTGCTTCTGCTGGAATTTAATCTCACCATTTTCCCTTCATACTGTCAAGAGCTGCTTTTCTCCTGCCTGTCACAGACAATAGACATAACCTTCCAGCATCACACACAAAATCATATATTTTTGGCTGTTTCTCTACCACAAAGGCTCGTGAGGGGTCTTCGCCATCTCGTCCCCGAAAACCACTGCTCCTTCAGCATCCCAGCAGCACCAAAGAAGCCATTTAGTTGGAAATACCTATGTTAAGAAGATTATTTCCAGCCAAACATTCCACATATTCAGGCCATGCCTGTCTTTTCCAGGGAAAGCAACTGTTCTGCAAGCAGAGGGAAATCAGGAGAGGGAACAAAAAAAAAAAAAAAAAAAAACACCCGTCTGCTGAATCGAAAGCCAAAGACGGGCCTGGTCCTTCCCTTCAGAGGCCTGAAAGAGAATGAAGGGAAAGTCTGAGACTTCCTGCCTTTGTAATGAGTTTACTAATTAAATGTTAATTGTGGGCCTCGACTGACCAACATTTAAATGAGGCCTCGGAGCCAGGAATTGGGCTATTGTGGTCGAATTGTTTATACGGACAGGAAAATGGCTTTCTAAACATCAGATTCCTGCTCGCTGGCCAAGCTCTGGAGGAAGCTCCACGTGCAGCATTTCTGGGGATCGCGCCTGAGGTCCGCTCCCGTGGAGCTTCCCCGTCCTCAGCCAGCAGTGAGCTGGGTGCCTCCTGTTTCCTACAACAGGGTGGCTTTGATGGGGACCCAAAACGGGAACATCCCTGTTGGTTGTCACAGGGCCAGTTGAGCAGACACGCGATGTCGATGCTACCAAGGGGCATGCTTGTCTAACCTAGACAGGAGGTTCCCCACCTCATATAACGTGGGTGGTGATTAGAGGATATTTGTACCTTATACTGAGATTAGAAGTGGTTTGTGGCAGGAACTCTCCTTTTTTTCATCTGTGTTTGGTGCAGAGAGCAGCAGTATGGGACTGTGCTTCAAGTCTAGTGCTCACAGCCCCAACTGCCCAATAACATACAAAAGCCCTTCACGCTTTCGTGGTTCCCTCTTCCTGATAGTCTCTGCATATTCAGACTGTTGAAACACGTTACAGTCTGGGCTCTGATGCATCCTCTGTAGTTTGGGTTGAGTTCCTGTCTTTGGGACACTCAGCAGAAATTTGAACCTATCATTCTGATTAGTTTCCTCGTTTCTTCAACTTCCTGTTTATCTTTGCTTCCTCTGACGGCCTGAAGAGCCTTTTTCACACCCCTAATTCACATCACCTGCTACTCCTTATCCAAAAGTCCTCCTGTTAAGGGGAGATGGGTAAGGTTCAGCCCTTGACCCGCTTGGATCAGTTCTTCTGCTCCTATTGTTCCTTCTGGCTTTGCTTTGTGACACATCTCAAAACCAACACAAAATATGCTAAGCATCCTATTAGGGACTGTTTTCAGTCTCAGAACCACATGCCAGGTAATTTTTGAAGAATTCACGCTTTAGTCAGCCTATGTGGTCTTGCATTTCTCTAAAAGCATTCCAGTACAGTAGCACGATATAATGATGAGGCAAAAATGATTTTGGGGTGCCAGAAGCCTGGGAGTTATACTCTGTTTCCTGCATTTCCAGTTTTGCCCTGAAGTTTCCAACCAAGATGATTAAAATTGACCAAACCACCTTAGGCCTGTTGTCTGCAATTAAGACCCATCCCCACCAGCACTGATAAATTTGGCCTGGTAAATTCTAGTTGAACTTTCATCCTCCTGTTGAGCTTCCCTTTTTATTTGTGTGTTAAAGTCATACCTTTGTATTGTTGGTAGTTTAGATTTGAAAATGTATTTGACCATTATATCTCAGGGGAGGAAGAAAAAAATACTCACCTGATTTAACAATTAGCCTTCTATTTTATTTTAGAAATTGATGTCAGGGAAGTGAAGTGATAGCCTAAGCCATGCTGAAAGGTTCTATTAGTTTTGGGGTAGCCATGGTGTTAAGCAATTCCAGCTTACCTGGAAAAGGTCAGATGAGTCCCAACGATAATGCTCACAGCTGAATGTAGTGCTTTATTGTGGAACAGCTTCAAGCTGTATTAGCCAACAGTGACTTAAACTGGTAAACTGGGTTCCCATCAAGTCCAAATTAAGCTCTTGTACTGAAAGGTCCCATTGGATTTCAAATGCTGAGAAAACCTTCCTGTCATCTCTCCCCCTCAAAAGAAAACAAAAATTCAGGCTTTGGTTTTGTTTTTGGTTTTGTTTTTTTTAATTCTAGTTTAACAGTGAAGAACCAGTGCTTCTGTATGCGAGGAATATAGGGAAGCAAAACACCTCCACATTGCCCCTGCTCTTTTGAAAGGTCAAGAGGCCAAAGCATAGCGGAGAACATGATGAGAAACCTCTAGTGTCCCTCAGCTTAGGGATTTGGTTCTGCATCAGTGGCAGCCCTGTAGCACCACACCCTAAACTCCTACTTTATAAAACCATTTTGTTATCGTTAAACAAAATCGTAACCTGCTTCAAGCGGTTCCTCTTGTTTATTTTGCTCAGGTATATTCAAGTTTTGCATGAAGACACTCTGAGCAGCGTTTGCTGTAATACAATCTGGTCAAAATGTTGGCCAAATTCTCTGCTGAGATGAATCAATACAGCACCATTAATGCCAAGGAAGTAATTTATTGGGATTACTGGTTGTCTGTTCTCTTCTATTTAAGGAAACTTTTCTTCTATTAAAGAAGCTGTTTCCTATTTCCTCCCTGTTTGAGAGTAACACATTCATTTCAGTGCAGTTACTTCTGACTAAGCTTTTACAACTGCATCAGATGAAATGGACTACATATATTCCTATATATCCATTTTTTTCTGCAGCAGAAATAGCTTATGGATTTTATTAAATGGTGGCTTTCACAGTCAGGAGACACAGGAGCACAGGGCAACTAGGAGGAATTATTGCCACCACTGTACAGATGAGCCATTGACCTACTGGCGTCCAAACTCATCCCCAAAAAATTTAGATACTAAGGTGAAGCATCTGAGTGAGGTACATGGTCAGCTCACACTTCACCTGTCATGAAAGGAATGGGTGGAGGTGGCGGTGTCTTAATCAGCCATGGGTAGAGCTGCAAAATCCTCTGTTAGAGTCTTTAGTGGCAGCTGTGCTGTGGTAAAGAGGAATCATAAACTGCAGCAATAGCAGTTTGTTGTTATTCTTGTTATTCAGTGGCTGTCCCTTTATATTTTCATTGCCGTTGTTTGTAATTAGCCTTTTATTTTAGGGAAGGAGAAAGGGAGATAAAATATACATCAAGAAATGTTGACCTAATATTCCTGAATCCCATAGATATGTTTTTACTTATTTCTATGTAAATATATATATTGTGGTTGCTTAGGACATGATTCTCCTTGTGCTAGGGACATGTAAGTCTTATTTTCATATATAAACCTACCCATAAACTCAGTGCAGAATCCTGGGAAGGGTACATGGCAATGAAGAAAGGCTGTTCTAGCACTTAATGGGTTACCCTCTGTCTCTTGACACCTTACCTTAGCTTTCCAGAGTAGAGGGCGTGGGCCAGGTATCATGCATCTTAGTCCAGTGAGTTATTGCCATTAATGTGTTGCACTAAATTGAGTTACCTAAGCAGCACTGTAGCCACTCTCAGTGTTTCCACATGTTACACAATGCCCATTCCCAAGACCCATAAACTTCTGTCTCATGTCTTGATGAAGTTGCTGCTGGGATCTGCAACCAGGTAGAAGTTGTGCCAAAGGAGCTAGACCTTTCGGGTAGTGAAAGGACATTGCATTTTCCTTCCTCATATGCAGGTTGGCTTTGTAGGGCTGACTGTGAATGAAGTAAGAAAAATTAGATTTCAGAAATGTGGTGGTGGAAGAAGTGAGATTTAGAAACTGTCTCACACATCAGACAAAGGAGATCACAACTCAAAGGTGGCTCCTACGCAGTTAACAGTGGCATGTTCCAGCTTCTTCCAAGAAGAGCATGGGCAAAGGGAGACCTTGAGATAGCTGCAAGCCCCATAGCTTTGTGGAAGCTGGCTCAGATAAGGAGGCAGCAGACAGGAACCTACCACTAAGTGCCATGCTGGAGTACAATCCATGGACACAAACATTATACATGCTGTCAGTGTGCAACGCATCACAGGCATGCCACAATCCCTAGAGACAGGACAAGAAGATGGGATTCAGAAAAATCCTGCTTGGAAAGCACAGATTCTGAAGCACCTGAGCTACAGAAATGCTACAGAGCCTCAAAGCAGCCACTCCATCTAAGACACAGCTGAGCCATTTGGGTTCCCCACAACTGAGGATGCCTCTTACCCAGTCTGATACACGACCACCAGGCTAAATCATATTCTGCTACCTCAAATATTTCTCTTACTGCTTCCCAGTATAGCTAAGCTCAGAGACTCAAGGATACCGAAAGTATCTAACCATGCTGACGCTGTCACTTGTGCCTGAAGTTCAATATGCATTGGTATTCTTACAGATCTAATATAGAGAGCCTCACAGTCACCATGACACAGGGAGTTTTTAGCCCCATTTCCCAGATGGGGAGATGAGGCATGGGGAAATGGAAGATGGTGGCACAGTCCCGTATTACCTGGCGCAGCAGGAGGAGCACGTCTTTATCAAGGCAATGCTCGAGGCAGGTCAGGGAGACCCTCTGAGAAGCATGAACATTTCCCTGTCTGGAGCAAGTGCTCAGGGCCAGGTTGGATGGGGCTTTGAGCAACCTGGTCTAGTGGGAGCTGTCCCTGCCCATGGCAGGGGGTGGAACTATATGATCTTTAAGTTCCCTTCCAACTCAGACCATTCCATGATTCTAAGATATTCCCAGTGCTTCATGGCTTTCCATAGCCAATGCCATAGTTTGACACCCACTTGGGTACCTCTGCATGCCTCTGCCTTGGATTGAGGAGATATCCTGTTAAAGAAAACTATCAAAGCAAACCCCCACGTCAGTCTCCCATAATAATTTCCTAGCAGAAGTCACAGCCATTTCCAGCTAAAATCATTAAATCAAACACAATTGCAAGTAAGTAAACAGTTGTCACAGGACCCTTAATCTCAGGAGAAGGAGGTTTTGGCGGACTGCCAAAGAGAAGCCTCAGCAGCAGGAATTTTCCCTCCAGCGAGCGTAACCCTAACCCTGGAGAATTGTACCTCGGTTGGCAGACACATAAAGTCATATTCACACTGCCCACCACAAGGGCCTTATTTACATATCTCACCTCTGAGGGAGTGTAAGGTCAACAGACTGATGAGCAATTCAGACCACCTACCACCAGAGCTGTCAGACCCTCATTCCTCTTACAATCAGTGAAGGAAAATAGTCACATCTGGATCAAACAGACTATCGCTTGTTATAGATCAGCATCTTCCTTTGGAGTCCTCAGCACAAGAAGGACATGGACAAGTGGGAGAAGATCCAGAGGCCACAAAGATGATCAGAGGGATGGAGCACCTCTCCTATGAGGACAGGCTCAGAGAGTTTCAGTTGTTCAGCCTGGAAAAGAGAAGGCTCCAAGGAGACTTTATAGTGGCCTTCCAGTGTCTGAAGGGGACCTACAAGAAAGCTGGAGAGGGACTTTTTACAAGGGCATGTAGTGATAGGACAAGGGGTAATGGCTTCAAAATGGAAGAGAGTAGATTTAGATTCAATATCAGGAAGAAATTTTTCACTATGAGGGTGATGAGGCACTGGAACAGGTTTCCCAGAGAAGCTGGGAATGCCTCATCCCTGGAGGGGTTTGAGACCAGGCTGGATGGGGCTTTGAGTAACCTGGTCTAGTGGGAAGTGTCCCTGCCCATGGCCAGGGGTTTGGAACTAGATGGTCTTTAAGGTCCCTTCCAACTCTAACCATTCTATGGTAAGAAAGGCCTCCAGACTATGGTGTCCTACACATGACTCATGGACAGGGTCATGACGCCCTGCCTGGGTCAGACCCCAATCTGCAACCAGGTAGAAGTTGTGCCAAAGGAGCTAGACCTTTCGGGTAGTGAAAGGACATTGCATTTTCCTTCCTCATATGCAGGTTGGCTTTGTAGGGCTGACTGTGAATGAAGTAAGAAAAATTAGATTTCAGAAATGTGGTGGTGGAAGAAGTGAGATTTAGAAACTGTCTCACACATCAGACAAAGGAGATCACAACTCAAAGGTGGCTCCTACGCAGTTAACAGTGGCATGTTCCAGCTTCTTCCAAGAAGAGCATGGGCAAAGGGAGACCTTGAGATAGCTGCAAGCCCCATAGCTTTGTGGAAGCTGGCTCAGATAAGGAGGCAGCAGACAGGAACCTACCACTAAGTGCCATGCTGGAGTACAATGCATGGACACAAACATTATACATGCTGTCAGTGTGCAATGCATCACAGGCATGCCACAATCCCTAGAGACAGGACAAGAAGATGGGATTCAGAAAAATCCTGCTTGGAAAGCACAGATTCTGAAGCACCTGAGCTACAGAAATGCTACAGAGCCTCAAAGCAGCCACTCCATCTAAGACACAGCTGAGCCATTTGGGTTCCCCACAACTGAGGATGCCTCTTACCCAGTCTGATACACGACCACCAGGCTAAATCATATTCTGCTACCTCAAATATTTCTCTTACTGCTTCCCGGTATAGCTAAGCTCAGAGACTCAAGGATACCGAAAGTATCTAACCATGCTGACGCTGTCACTTGTGCCTGAAGTTCAATATGCATTGGTATTCTTACAGATCTAATATAGAGAGCCTCACAGTCACCATGACACAGGGAGTTTTTAGCCCCATTTCCCAGATGGGGAGATGAGGCATGGGGAAATGGAAGATGGTGGCACAGTCCCGTATTACCTGGCGCAGCAGGAGGAGCACGTCTTTATCAAGGCAATGCTCGAGGCAGGTCAGGGAGACCCTCTGAGAAGCATGAACATTTCCCTGTCTGGAGCAAGTGCTCAGGGCCAGGTTGGATGGGGCTTTGAGCAACCTGGTCTAGTGGGAGCTGTCCCTGCCCATGGCAGGGGGTGGAACTATATGATCTTTAAGTTCCCTTCCAACTCAGACCATTCCATGATTCTAAGATATTCCCAGTGCTTCATGGCTTTCCATAGCCAATGCCATAGTTTGACACCCACTTGGGTACCTCTGCATGCCTCTGCCTTGGATTGAGGAGATATCCTGTTAAAGAAAACTATCAAAGCAAACCCCCACGTCAGTCTCCCATAATAATTTCCTAGCAGAAGTCACAGCCATTTCCAGCTAAAATCATTAAATCAAACACAATTGCAAGTAAGTAAACAGTTGTCACAGGACCCTTAATCTCAGGAGAAGGAGGTTTTGGCGGACTGCCAAAGAGAAGCCTCAGCAGCAGGAATTTTCCCTCCAGCGAGCGTAACCCTAACCCTGGAGAATTGTACCTCGGTTGGCAGACACATAAAGTCATATTCACACTGCCCACCACAAGGGCCTTATTTACATATCTCACCTCTGAGGGAGTGTAAGGTCAACAGACTGATGAGCAATTCAGACCACCTACCACCAGAGCTGTCAGACCCTCATTCCTCTTACAATCAGTGAAGGAAAATAGTCACATCTGGATCAAACAGACTATCGCTTGTTATAGATCAGCATCTTCCTTTGGAGTCCTCAGCACAAGAAGGACATGGACAAGTGGGAGAAGATCCAGAGGCCACAAAGATGATCAGAGGGATGGAGCACCTCTCCTATGAGGACAGGCTCAGAGAGTTTCAGTTGTTCAGCCTGGAAAAGAGAAGGCTCCAAGGAGACTTTATAGTGGCCTTCCAGTGTCTGAAGGGGACCTACAAGAAAGCTGGAGAGGGACTTTTTACAAGGGCATGTAGTGATAGGACAAGGGGTAATGGCTTCAAAATGGAAGAGAGTAGATTTAGATTCAATATCAGGAAGAAATTTTTCACTATGAGGGTGATGAGGCACTGGAACAGGTTTCCCAGAGAAGCTGGGAATGCCTCATCCCTGGAGGGGTTTGAGACCAGGCTGGATGGGGCTTTGAGTAACCTGGTCTAGTGGGAAGTGTCCCTGCCCATGGCCAGGGGTTTGGGACTAGATGGTCTTTAAGGTCCCTTCCAACTCTAACCATTCTATGGTAAGAAAGGCCTCCAGACTATGGTGTCCTACACATGACTCATGGACAGGGTCATGACGCCCTGCCTGGGTCAGACCCCAATCTGTCCAGCCCAGTGTGTCTCTCCAGCCAAATCCCAAGCCAGAAGAGGAGGACACTGTGAGGAAGAAATAAAAAGCTTCACAGCATCTATCGTTTAAGTATTCCATGACTCCTACCTTGCTTCCCTTCTTAGTGACACATGGAAGAAATAATTCTGCATTAAACCTATTTGCTGCACAAAAGAACAAGTTTAGATTTAACAAATTATTTTGGGTAACTCTGGTTACTATTGTCAACTGATTCTAGTCTGGCAAAAAAACTTTTTTTTGGAAGTGAATGTGAAGTGACCCAGAAAATCAATTATTTGCTCTAATATAGAGCTATAATCCTCTCTAACAGTGAGAGTTTAGCTTAAGCTCTGAAGCACAAGGTTTAATATGCCTTCCAATAGTTTTATTGTCTTTAATTATGGTTTGTATTGTTATCCTTGATATCTGTATAAATAACCAATCCCTTTTTAATATGGTTTCCTTAGGGGATAAAGTACATGAGATGACACAGTCTGTGCCTTTGCATCTCTCTACCTGTTCCACAGTGAGAACTTCTGAGTCTGGGCCAATTTCAACCACATTGGACAGAGAAGTAAAGATACAAAGTTATTAACTCCTGGAAAGTTTAATTGTAAGAGCAGCCTGAAAGTAGGAGTCACCACTGAACGAATGATGCCAGGAAAGCTTCACAGAAGGCAAACTTCACAAAGGTCCAAATATGAAAAAGATTTGACCAGAATCTGCAGTTTATAATATATTAGAGAATATGCCTGGGAAAATATTTATTTTATAATCTTGTTAAAGACTGCACTTAGCAAGATTTGGTAGCAAGTTGTTCCCCAGATTATTTACATCTGGATAATGCAAGAATGATCATACAGATGTTTCAGATGTACCTTTTCTGTCCCAGCCCAGTTAGATAGCACATGGCTGATGGTAAAGGATAGAGACTTTTCCGTATAGTTCTGAAAAAATCCAGAGATTTTTTGAACCATATGTGGTTCAATAGAAGTCATTTTTGTGGAATGAATTTTATGTCTACAAAGAAAATTATTTCTGCTGTATTTAGAAGACAGAAAAATCAGAGGGATTGAAGAATTTATGGAAAGATGCATTTATATTGCATGCGCATTTGAAATCTGATTCATACTTTTTGCATTTTCTTGCATGCCTTCATTCACTTCACACCTGCCTCCTGTGTCAGTTCCGTTTGCACCTATTGCATTACTGTTCTCCTGCCTCCTTGTTAGCTTGCTCTCCATCTCTATTTTTAAATGCAGTGCACACATTTAGTAGGTACATGAGTAGCCTCAACAGAAGTTAATTTAAAAAACATACATTTGCATTGGAGGTCTCCCTTCCAAATACCTGCCAGGCCCAGTGCTGCTTAGTTTATATGAATTAATGACATCACTGCCTAAGGTGCAGCAGCTCTGAGAACTCATCTGCTGCACTGTAATGATTCCCTTCTTATTACACTACGATGATTAAGGCCGCAAGTTGAAAAAAGTGTTTAAGTGCACGTTAAACATATGCTTAAGCCCTAATGGTGATAATAATAACAACACTTCCAATAGTATGGCTATAAAATAGGGGAGAAAAACCTGGCTTACTTACTGGAATCATATGTTTTTATCCTAAATTAGAGTTCAATGAAGAATGAGATGAGATTAAATAGCTTTATATTAGCTTCTGTAGTACTAAGTCTCCAGTAGTAACCACAGGACAGTGCTTTTAATTCTTATATTTTAAAGCTATTACTAAAAAGTAAACCATCTGATTTGACTTCCGGTTCCATCTCATCCAGTTAGGCCTGTATCTAACCCAGTAACTTGTGCTGGACTAAGATATTTCTCCCTGGAAGGTGACTCAATTTAAATTAAGTAGCATCCATCAGGAAACGGAAACTCCATCACGGCTTTCTGTAGTTGCTTAATCAGCCTCATTATTAAAAAGATATATGCCTTATTTCTAAGATGAACACATCTAGCTTTCATATCCATGATTCTCATTATCTGTTTTCTGGCAGATTAAACTACCCTTTCGTATCTTGCATTTTCTCTGTTATGCAGTGTAATCAAAGTATTTCTCAGTCTTCTTTCATACAGGCTAAATAAATCAAGTTCTTCATTTCTTAAACCATCAGGGCATTTCCCCCAAGCCTCTAATCCTTTTGGTGCTTCTCTTCTGTGCTCCCTCCATATCTACAGCACCCAAGTCAAAATGGGAGTCCCACACCGCATGCCCAAATCTGATCTTCTGATCTGTGGGAGATCAGACCTCCTGATCTACTGTAAGTGACACTTCTAAAAGTTTCTCCCTTTTTTTTTTCTTTTTTTCAGACAACCTTATTAAACCCAGATAATATGGACAGAAACCAAGGGAAGGGAGCAATGACAGGAACAGTTATGCCAGCAGATGGGGAGGTGCAACGAGTGCTTGCAGGGGTACAATCACCTGAAGGATGAGGAGTTTGTACCTCAGCTACAGCCAGAATGTCCCATCTGAATGGGCCATCAGCATGCTCCATCAGGGCAGCTTGCCTGGGGAAAACTTGGGCTGGCCAGTTATTGTAAATTACATCAGGCTAATTAAGCTTTGATTTACAGATGTCATTTTACATAGTCATTTTATACTTGGTAGAATGTGGTTTGATTACCCCTTACTGTTGCCTTATCTTCAATAGCTACAAATGCTATTAGCAGTTGTGCAGCAACTTATTCATTTTTAACAATATAACAATAAAGCCTATACCATGGTTAACCATGCAAGAAATGTCACTTGCAAATTATCATTTCCAATTATTCAGTATTAATTTAAGGGACACGGTTATCAGTCCAGTTACAATTCTTTTCTTTATGTGACCTTCTATTTAATAGCTAAAGATTTCTTTTCTTTTCTTCTTCCTTTTATTTTTTCTTTTCTTCTCTATCTTCTCTTCTCTTCTCTTCTCTTCTCTTCTCTTCTCTTCTCTTCTCTTCTCTTCTCTTCTCTTCTCTTCTCTTCTCTTCTCTTCTCTTCTCTTCTCTTCTCTCTGTAGAATCAGAAAGGGTGTGCTTATTTCTTAGAAAGATTTCATACCTCTTGTCTAAAGGGCAAGTGTTACAAAATCCCAGAAATGGCCTAACCAAGTTCAGTGAGAGGAAACTGATGTCTGTTTAGGAAAGCCTGAAAAGCTTATTTCTGTACTGTGTGAGATTCCAACAATTGATTTAACCATCTAAAGATGACTGGCAAATAAACTGAGATTTTTTCTTAATAGAAGAGGGAAAAAAAATCCCCAAAACCCCAACTTGTTGGGACAGCACTGTATTAATCAGTCTGAAAGCTCTAAGAGTCACAGGCCACCAGCCCCAGAGAAGCAGCTTCTCTTCTGTCTACACTAATTCCGGAGTGCCCCATCTTAGTCTCTGTCCCCCAAGATCTCTGCCACCACTCACAAATTTGCCTGTGATTAATTTGGTAGCATACCTCTACCCAGAAGAGCTGTATGGTATCTAGGTCACGCTTCTAGGAGGGATAAAACCAGGCTCTCTCAGGGCTGAACCGTGAGCTTTCACTTCCTAAATGACTGTTCAAACCAGTGGGCTATTAAGCAAGGGAGATAATACACCACTGGCTGGGTTTTCAAAGCAAAGCAGCTAAAACGGCATTTTGTGAGGGCCCTGATCCTATTAGAATATTTTAGGCAAACTCTGAGAACACCCACATGGTCAGAAAACCAAAATCCTTCTCCACCTAGCCCAGGATCCCAATGGGGATTAGGCAAAGGCCAGCTCTTCCACTGCTAAATTAAGTGGCTAAGAAGAAATGGGATATTTACTATCTGGAATTGCCTACCTTCCTCCATCGACTACAGAGGGAGCCCGCACAACTGGCTTAGACCAAATGCCCAAAAGTATATAAATAGATAACATACAACCCCCTTTTTGAGTCTCAGTTCCCCATTTATAAAATGAGAATACTAAGATTACTTCCTTCCATCACAGGGTTATTATTAGGATAAACCTAACTGAGAGTTTCTTTCATACTCTTAGGATGAGGTTAGGAAGTATCCAGAAGCAGCATTGCTCTGGGGAAGGAAAAAAAAAAAAAATTAAAAAATCTATTCCTTTGCTCTAGGAAAAGAAGAGGGGATTCCTTCTCTATTTTGTCTTTAACCCACCAATTTTGCTGTCCTCTCTTCAAGCCCAGCTTGTTTCTCGGAGCCAATGAGCCAATGCACAGATGCAGTGGAGCTGAAATAACCTCTTCTTCCTTCCTTCCCACTGATAGATTAGAGGACATCACTCACCTCTGTAACAGCCAGAGGAGTCTTTCCTTATCTACACAGGGAAGAGCCAGGGAGGACCTTATTTGGGTGCTCAGGGAGATTAATACTAAGCAGATCTACAGGAAAAGCTCCCGTGAACCTGGAGAGATCTGGGAGAAGCAAGGGCAGCTCCAGCTTACGCAAGACCAGACCCAACTGAGGGTGTGCAGCAGCAGATGTTGCTCACCCATCAGCGAAGGGTGGTGGCAGGTCCCCTTCACGCTTTCTCAGGAAGTTTTGTATAAACATAAGCTCATTTGTGGTCACTGAGTTTGAAACGATTATTCCCACAAACAGACCAATAGAAAGCAGAAATAGACTGAATGCGTATTTTTCAGTTTGTGGTCTCCCCTGGGTTTAAATACAAAGAGAGAGTTAACAAAATGAGTGACAACATTACACCTGAAGACGATTAGGAAACAAGATAAGCCACCCCTGCGTTTATCTTTGACAGCCATTACAACATAACGTAGCCAATATATAGTTCAATCAGTTCTGATGACACTTTCTTTCTCTTTTTATGATAAGAACCGTTAGGTTTAAATCCTGGCAAGTAAAACCAGCCTAGATATTGGCGGCAGTGATAAGAGTATCTCTGCCTTTGGGCTAATAATAGTTGATACACCTATTGGTCATAAAGTGTTTTGCAAATGTTAATGAATTTGATTATCATTTTCTTCTAATTTACAAAGAGATATATTGAGGTATTCAAGGAACTAAATGTGCCACTAGGCACTAATGGATTTTTAAAAAGTCCTTTGGGCATTTAACTGCCAGTGAGAGTCAAGAGAGCACTTGAACCGACGTAGAGATCCTGCTAGGCAGCTACCACCTAAACACCGGGTGATTCATCTCTCACATACCCAACTGGAGGTAGAATATGCCTCACGCTGTCCTAAAACCCAGGAGCTTGTAGCCTGAGTGCACAATGGGAGGTAAGCAGGGTGGCTTTGGTCAGCACGGAACACCACGCCTGCACAGAGCTCTCTGCTGCCGGTCCCTCCATAATTAGATCTACGTCACTTCGTGTGGAATTCATTTCAGGTTGCCCAGGAAGCTAAAACTGCTGCTCCTACGTCAGGGGTTAAAGCCAAATTAGCAAGTTCTTTCACCAGTGACTCATTCCCACTTTCGTCCCAACTTTTCAATTCGCTCGGGCGCTGGCGAGAAGAACAGCAATACTCCTTAATGAACAGTGAATGAGATTTAAAAAGCAAGGAATTGCATCGCTGTCCTTAAATTGTGTGATTTTAGGCTCCCTCAGTGTCCTGGTTTGAGTGACACAGGACTAATTTATCTTCTAATGCTTGGGAAAACTGCACTTTTAGAAGACTCTAGTGTCTGAATTTGTGAAAATATTTTCTCTATAGCCAGCTATGGTACGTAGGATTCAAGGTCTCGGTGTTTTCCAGCCTTGCCAGGTGTAGGTATGAGGAGGAGTGAGATCCAGGCACTTGAATCAAGCTGCCAACAGGATTATTTCATACCATGAACATTACATTCAGTATAAATTAGAAAGTTTGCTGTGTAATCTTGTCTAGCTCTCTCTCCCTTCATGGCTGCCATCCTGAGAAATTCTTGCCCTGGTGCTGAAGCCCTGAGCCCTTCCCTTCCTCCTGATGCCACAGCGCTCACAGTGTCCCACATTAGCTGGGACTGCACAGCTTCCTACTGATGGAATGGGCTGAGTATAATCCTTGTGGTTTTTATATTGAAATTGGGATCAATAGCAGTTCTTTAGTATTATTAATATTAATTATTTAGTCTTATCTTATTAAATCTTATTTATCGTATTTATATTTCAGCCCTTGTGTTTTCTTGTTTTTCCGTCATTCCCCTTCCTGGGTGGGGAAGGGTCATCAGGTGATAGGATAATTGTCTAAACAACAATAAATTGGTGTGGGGTTCTCAAACCATAACACCCAAGCAGCAGCATTAGCACTAATGAGCTGCACAAGGGCAGGCGTAAGGCTGGAGCTGAGGAGAACATCCTGTTCTTTGAGGTGCCCATTTCTTCTTGCAAGCTTCCCATGGCTGCAAAGAGCTTAGAGTAGACGCCCAACTTCCAAGGACCTAAGGATAACTTTTATTCCTAGAGAATGAGTCAGTGAAAACCTAATGCAGCAGCTCACTCTCTTTCCACCAAATCAGATGCAGAAGGACTGAGGGGGAAACTGTAATTTAGCTGGTGTAGTTACACCCCAATAAACCTCACCCAGATAATCAGATCTAGTCATTAATGCATCATTTCAGGAGATTGCCAGGATGTTTACTGGCTAGTTAAGGCTAGGAAGGGGTTTTTTTTGACAAAGAGCATGGAAAGAAGCTTATCTGCTCAGTTACTTTGAATTCGAAGGTAATTTGCCATTCTCATTGCTATGTATCAAGAGAAGAGGCAAATACAGAAACTGTCATTTATTCCATTAATGGAATTAAAAATGAATGTAGTTCAGAGCAGTAATCAATGCCTTGTTCATAGTAGTGGATTATGACTTAACTAAACAATGTGACCTTTAATTGTCTGCAAATGTAATTTCCAGAAGTCTCCCATGTACTGCAGAGTTAACATCTCTCTCTCAGCCCTCCTCAGGCAGATGCAGCTTTTAATCTGAAATCATGACTCCCTGCCAATTTGACATCAGCAAGAAGGTGCTGGGCTGGTGTACCTGGACACTCAGTAGCACTGCTCCTTCAGATCTCATTGGTGAGGAACGTGGCCGCAGGTCTTACGTATCTGGAGGAAGTGGAAACTGAGCTATTTGGCAGCAGCGGAGGAAGGGAGGACCGCCTTCATGTGGCGTAGGGCTTTGTGAACCTGTGCACAAAGTAAGAGCTTTGCGAAAGCACACAGAAAGGCACTTCAATCCCACGGAGAAGTTAAGGCACATATGAACAGCATATCCTTCCGTAGGATGTTTTTTAGCTGGCAAATCTCATCTGGTGAGGCCTTACTCCCCTGCATGCAGGCAGCCCTAACTGACTGTCTCATGGTGGGTACGGAAATACAGTGTTGAACAAAGCATTGCAAGTAGGTTTTCCTCCCAAACCTAAATGAATGACCAAATATTTATCCCTTTTTCTTCGAGAGTTGATCAATGCATTTTTGCTTGAATCCATGAAAAAAATAGCCCAAGGGCTTTTGTAAGGTCATAAGCCTGGTGTCGGTATTCCACATTTGTCCCAGTCAAACTGAGAAGATCCTAACCAGATAAGGTCATCTCCTTAGTGGATTGGACTTGTTCAGGCATCAATACAGACTAGGTCCTATTGCTTCGTGATTCAGCTTTACTTGCCCTACTGAACAGAGAAAGAAACATGAAAGTTGTGGCTTATGGACTGATTGACACCTCCGGAGATATGGGCTCTCACCAAGGCTTTTGGCATGGCTTAGATGTTGCTTACACATCTCTCACAACATATGAACTCTCTTGTGTCTTATAATGTTGAGCTCATAGTTATGGAGACAGTATTGTGGGACCTTTCTCCCCTACTTGGCTGGTTTTGTTCATGAAGCTGGTATAGATGTGCTAGTTCCGATACACTTGACCAAACTTGGTTTAAAAGAAGGTGGTTGTAAGGAGAGAGGGAGAAAGAGATACAGATGGGCACACAGTAAAAGTGAGTGCCTTAAACTTTCTTTCTGCAGGAAAAAATGGTAGAAAGGAATTAAAAAGCTTATGAGATAGTTTGGGAATGTCTACAAGTCACGGGTCTTCAATCAAATATTTGATTTTTTTCTTTGTATTTGAGGAGTGGCAGACTAGCCTTTAAAAAAGAATTTACAGACCTACTGTAGCAGACATATGAGATGTGGTAAGTTTACAAATATGGTGTTGCTCATCCCACCTTCCTCTGAGGATGCAACAGCAAAAGCATGAAATCTTCTACCCCACCAGTGATCTCAGTGAGGTGCTAATCTCAGAGCCCAGTAAAAGTTATTTATGTGTCAAAGAGTCACTGAGAAGAAACTTGGGTTTACTTCTTTTGTATGATCCTAGTTCATTCTTTACCTCCATTTTTGGATGGATATTTGCAGTCCCAGAAAATCTCCAAAGTAAGGTACTTGGGTCACATGTCTCATAGGGGATGGAATCTGACTTTTTTCTTTATGTTCAGGTGAGCTTCATTCTTAAAGCTGGAATGCCTCAGATGCTTCTGCCAGTAAAAATTAATATTGGCTTCCCTTCTGGGCTTGGCCAGTGAAGGGTAACACTGGAGTCTTGGCAACTGGTCATTCCACATGTGTTAGTACAGTTGGTCAAAGAACTTTCTCTGCTTACTCATGAAAAAAGAAAAACATTTTAAAAAATGAAACAAATAAAAGAGAAGAAAAAGGAGAACTTATTTTATGTCATGTGGTAGAGCTGGGGAAGGCATCACAAAAACCCAGATTTCAAAGTTATCAAAGCCTCCAGTTGCTCTTCCAGATTTGTGGCTTCAGAGACCAGTTCAGGTAGCAAGAATTAAACTCACATCATGCAAACCTCGGTCCAGTGCCTTGCCCCAAAACCGAAATATATCCCCAGTATTCCTCCTAAAATGCCTGTCACAAAGCACAAAATACATTCAGCAAATAAAAAAAAAAAAAGGCCATGAAAACCAGGTGACCACATTCTTGGAAAGTGCAGCTGTTTCTTCCTTCTGTCGTTCACAGCACCAGGTGGAGGAACACAAAGATCTATTGAAGCAAGCAGAAAGACTTTGAAAGATACGAGATGGTGAAAAAGCCATCAGTTTGGAAATGAAGGCAAGAAATAGTGGCTGCTCGATCAAGATTTCTTCTTGAAAGACTCTTGGAAGACTAAGAGTCAATCAATACCAATAGGTACATTTAAAAGATCCCTTCACTACACATAGTCCCCTCTCAGTTTCAAGATTTTATCCCAGGTGGCTCTATGGCACCGTTCCTAAATTAGATAAATGCAAGTCAGAGATAATTCAAGCCAAATGTTTCACTGGGGATTAACAACTTTATTCTTTCACAAAATAGTGATGTCATCTCATCAATATTTTCCAGAAATTTAATTGCAATAAAATCTAAATATGAAAATTTCTTGCGTCAGGTATTGTTGCCATATTTCTACTTTAGTCCAGGATTAGATTGTAAATCAAAACAGACAAGTCAAATCGATGAAGTCAAACTGAAATTGTCAATTCCACTTACTGTACACACCATTTCAGAATTTTGGCTGTGCAGGTGTTTTTTCCTTTTCTCACCAATGGGAGACAGAAAAAAAAAAATCATGGTTTGGAATCTGCCATGGTACAATTTTCCTGACTTCCCATTCCAATGGCTCTATTCTTGCACAATTTTCAGCTCAGATTTCCATCAGCTGAACTCTTGTCCTTACAGATAAGGAGTGAATTTCCTAACTTTACAACTATGTGGGATAGTTCTAGAAAAATAATTATTCAGAATACTTTTAACTTCCTAAAACAACTTTCAGGCTTTTTACCAACCTTCAAGTTCCATCTCTAAACTCACATCTATCTCACAGTCTAGAGAAAACCTCGTTTGATAATGAATAGGAACACAGTGAGGCAAGGTTGCTGATAGAGCACAGAAAAGAATTGGTGCACACAGCTAATCTGTATTTATTAATTTTTTATCTGGTCCTTTCCTCTACCCGTTCTGAGCAAAGAACATAAGCATGTATTAAAATGGAAGAAGATTAGCAGATTCACTGGACTCTGGGAGGCTACACTCCTACTTAAGGTTGAACATGAGTCTAAAATTAAACTTAATCAAATCCAGCCAGATTTACAAAAGCTTTTAAATGCCTAAAGATGCAAACAGTGTGACCTCTCAACCCTTATTTTAAGTGCATCTTTTCTTTCCTTAATTTCTACCACGATGTTGTGCAAAGAAGACTGACTCAGTCAAATCTCTGCATAGCTGCACGTAGTACGCAGGTAGATAACCCTGAATTAATTTCAGTGCTGTAGCTGGGGTGGTCTCACTCCATCTTCCCTTCCTCCTCCTCCACTTCTACCTACATCCTTCCACCACTGCCACCAGCTCCCAGGGCACCTCAGGTCCCTTTCTGAGCCAGATCAGCTCTCCCAACTGGCAGAAAACTAACATGGCAATAAGACTAAGTTGTTTTCTGCCAGGTTATAGAACAGCAGTAGTTCTCCAAAGGCTCCAGAGCGTTTCAGCAAGTGAAGGGGCTGGATTATTTGATGGTGCCCAGAGATGGGAGGAAGGAAGTGAAGGGAGAGAAGGAAAGAGGGAATGCAATCACGGCTTCCACTAGCCCTGAGCTGCTAGATTCACAAGCAGTAACACTACGCCACACGAAAAGCGAATTGTTACTCACACCCTTGTTTCAGAGCAAAATTCAACCCGAAGAAGCTTTGTCTTTTGACAAAAATAACCACAAAGTTCAAAGGGGTATCTTTTAATGTTTTTAGAAGATGGTGCTGAATAATAGATGTGGCTTCATGTTTGAAACTTTGCCTGTTTAAACATGATATGACCACAATCTTGTTTTTGCACTTGTAATTCAGTTCGAGAAAGCAACACTGAGAAAAATAAATCTGGAAATGTTCATTAATGGCTATGTAAACAACAAATACTTGCTTCACGCAGCCATTTGCATGTTTCTTTTGCAAACACTTGGTGAGTATGACAAGCAATACCAAGTGAGCTGTTACTGCAGGGCCTGGGTATTTCTAGATGGATATTTTATCAGTGCTCTCTGGGAATTTGCAACCAGGCTCAGAAAGCTGTACTTCAACATGCATCAACATTTGCATATGATGCTTCAATCATTTTGGCATACTCAACACTTTCTATAAACCAATGGAAATAAAATAGTTTCTTCCAACTAATTACTCAGCTGCTATACTACTTAGTACAACAAAGTGTGCCACATGGAAGCCATAATTTAATTTTGAAAGCTGCCTAACAAAATTTTTCTAACACTTTTCCTCATCCTCCATAATGGTTTCAGAATTACAGAAGAGATCTCATTTTGTCTGTCCTCAGTGTATCCTGGTGCATGTTTTCACAAGATGAGACCCAAGAGGCTTGTTAAATATTTTCTGGGCTTTCCAGGTTACTTTTTGTATTTATTATTTTATATTTGCTACTTTCTGCAGTTTTAAAGATGACCACCCAAGCCTGTTGAACTGTGCATCCCGTTAGTTAGTAGAGAGTGCAGCTTGTTGCAGCGCCTAGAGGCCTTGGCACAGGACGTGATGGTAGCCATCAGGCCGAGCACAACCCATCCCCACCGCAGCTGCAGCTCATCATCTTCCTTGGGTTTACACCAACCACTTTTAAAAATCAGTCAAAGGGACTTTAAAGAAAAATATGCAAGATCCTGAGCTGGTGTAACCCAGTAGTGCTTCAATTACTCTTGCAGCTTTCTTCATAACTGTAGCAAATCCGCTCTTTAAAAAATAATAGAAAATCCTACTCCATAAGGCAGAAAAATTCCTTCTTCAGGATGCAACAAAGATGGCCTTCATTTGTGTCTGACCTGAGCAGGGATTTTGATCTGCCTTCTGAAACCAAGTTTCAGATGTAAAGCTTCCAGATGAAGCCATGCCAAAGGGAAAGAGGAGGGGTTACATTTTTCAGGCAGGGAAATTTACTCCTTAATGTTCAATCCATGTATAGTCCTTGAACAATGGGTTGACTTTTTTCTCCCTCTGGCAATTGAATCATGTTGTACTGTAAATAATGTGCTACAGTGCAGCCCTCCCCCTTCCTAAGGAAAGAGAAAAAGGAAAAATATAAACCTCTCCCATAGCTGGCTATGCTGATATTATTACTCATTGACTGCATCAACATAGGTCTACATTAGACACTTGTCAAAATCCCTGCCAAGAGAAAGTTTTCATTTTCATCAATTTATTTTTAGTAGAGCAGCTGGGAAATCCAATGACTGGCTGAGTGGAGACCTGGAGGTAGGAGCAGAAAACCGCTTTTTCAAAACCCACTTCAGGTTCCCTCTGCCTACAAATGAAAATGGTCCCTGGGATTTTATCTTGACCAGGCTAGGCAAGAATAACCCTTTTCTTCCCAGGATGCTAGCATTTGTCAGGTTCTAAACAAAAAAGCCCAGTTAACACTGGTGGTCAATTTAGCAGTCATACCTACCATGGTTGGTGATGGACAGTTCAAGTCACCTCCTGCCAAGTTTTTTTGCAGTGTCACAAAGTCGACTAGCCACTGGTCTTGAATTAACCACCATGTGGTTCCTCTCACTTGCTGCTTTCTAGGATAAGGGAGCAACACAGGGTCTCTCTATACTCAGTGGAGAACATGACACCCCTGAAAGGTTAGTAAGTCTGCCTCTCAGCCGTTCCATTTGGGATGGGATACTCATCCCAGGGGAGTGCCCGTTGCTCCTCATCAATTGTAGAGACCACCTGGACATCTAGCTCTACTTGAGCAGAGGGGTTCACTCTGAAGTATGCCTTGATGTTGTTGTCCTTGTGTGGTGTCAAGCGATTGTGGCAAAACCACCATTTTGCTCTACAAGAGTGAGCGAAAACTAGTGCCTAAAAATGATGCATAACCAACTGCTTTTCATGTACTCTGGGCTAAGAATATTTAGCTTTCTAGGCCAGTGAAAACTAAAAAACACATTAGCCTGGTTTGCTACTACTTATGTGAGTTCTCCAGTGTCTAATATCATTGTTCAGTTTAGACGAATGCCTTTCTCTTTGGGGTGATGTCTCGGTGAGAGCACTCTTTTCTCAGCTTTTGTAGGATGAGCTACTATTCCTCTTCGTTCCTCCTTTCACTCAGTTTAGCTTAAATTAGCAGGTAAATAAATGAGCAGCTCACTGACAGGGAAACTGAATAATTTGTGTTTTCTTATAAAACTAAACATATTTTTTTTTTAATAATAAGAAATAGATCAACAAAAGGAATAAATTAAAACATGAGAGAAACCCAGTTTCCTAAGTGAAACCCTTCAGACATGCCAATTTTATTTACAAACTTCCAGGCTGCATTGCAGTTCTTCATCCTCTCCCCAGAACCCAAAACCCCAGATGTAGTTGGCCAGTTATCAATTAACCATGTATACTATTTATATATCATGGTGGTGCAGAAACCACAGCCTTGTACTGTCAGTGACAGGGAAAAAGGTCCCATGGCAGGAAGTGAGCCAAAATAATGGCTTTCATATGCAGAAGAATATCTTGACCTGTCAACATTTTTGTCAATACTGATGGAAACTGCCAATAAGTACCACAGGACCTTCCAGGAGCACTCAGAGATCCAGCAGAAGGCTTCCATACCTCATCCATACGTATGTCAGGGTGTTGTATCTGCACAGAATAACTGAAATTAGTTAAATGTGATTAATTAACATATATGGACTTAGTCCTTTCCAAGATAACCTAAATCAACTGGAGAATTACTGTAGTTTTATTTTCTGTGTCAAGTTTGGGGAAAAAAAATTAAAACTTCTGTTTTGTGAGGTGCTGGGCTCTACTTGTGAAGTGTTTTAAATCTTCTGATCTTTTCAGAAATGCTCTCCATTTTCATTCAGAGACTGGATAGATACTTCAAACAGAAACAGAAAAGATACTTCAAAAAAGATACGACTTTTTTCTCTCAAATTTAGTCGATACAAGCTTCATCCAAAGTTTTAAGCATTCATGTAGGGCCTGACAACACTTGGATTTATACATGTTTAATTAGACTGTTAAAAGTCTTAGGGGTAGACAAAACTTTACTTTTTCAGAATCTCTGGTGCAGTGAATCAAATCTACAGTGTCAATGCCTCCATGTGATGAAGTCATTTTAAAAAAAATATACAAACAACTTTTGGTGAAATTACTGGGACAAGTGTTTTTAATGCAAGTATTCATTCAGTGCTGTAATAATAAAAGATTCGATTAAATCCAAGTGAAACATTAAGCAGAACTGCATTTATGTGTAGGAGGGATGTCCCTGGGGAACACACTGTGGTTATGCAGCATTCAAATAGACAGGACGTTAAACACACGCATACAAAAATGCAAAGTTAAAATATTGTGAAGACCTTGCCATAAACCTGCCAGAAATCAGAGAAATTCAGAATAATGATAATTCACTAGAGGCTTGATTCTACTCTCAGTCATGCTGGCTTCACATCAGTGTCTTGCACTTGACATCCTATCAATTCACACCAGTTTACAAAGAGCCAGGTTCTGCACTATTAACTGTTGATGTCCTGCTACTTAGCTGTGACCTCAGGTCCATATTTACCATTTAAGGGGCATTTTTATTTCAAGCCCTTGTTTTGATTAGATCAATATTTGGAGAAAAAAGACCCCGTGTGTGCAATCTTTCATGTTGTTCTTCAGTCCCTGAATTATTTTCATTATTAAAAAGTGACATGCAGTTCAAAACATTTTCCATGAGGACTTTGAGGACCCGCAGAGACCAAATGGTTGGACACCAGGTCAAGTGAGAGTATTTGATGAACTCAGAAGGGTTGCTCATGTGGCTGGGCTTCAGTTTCTAGAGTACTGAAGCCTTCAGACATGCACAGGGATGTATAAGACACCATTCCACATCCTACCTTGCAATGGATGAACAAAGCATGTAGGTGAACACATTTCGTGTGGAAGACCACACAGCATTCTCAGATCTGTGTTTCAGGAGTGTGAGGCTTGTTGGAATCTCCAGGGGCTTTGTATTGGGCTATCACTCAATGGCAACAAGCCAACAAGCCTTTAGTCGTTGCATGTTGTGGCACACAAATGGCATCGTTATCCCTGCGTGTGATGCAGAGAAGAGGCACGCTGCCCTGACGACCAGCTAGTCTCCAACAGACTGGTGCTATGAGCCAGTTGGAGAGTAAATGGAAATAGTCAATAGCTACAAAGCAAAATCTGCTGGACAGGGATCTCCAGAATGATGTTTCCCTCTAAGCCTTAGCTGTATATTTTTTAAGAAGAGAAGAGTTTAAGCTCTCTTGACTGTGGGCCTGATCCAACATTTAATTTGTCAGCAGAAATTCTTGGTGGAGTTTGGGCTAATTTTAATATGTTTCTTCCTCCTTGGAGGCCCCCATTAGTGAAGCTGAAGGTACCTAGATATGGCTACACAGGACTAGGAATCCCTGCATGGAAGTTTTCTAGCTACATAAAGTGATGCACTGCCCAAACTAATATGTCTTGCTTCTCAGCATATGCCTTCAACAGATCTTATTAGCTTGGGCAAAGCTCCATCCTAACATGATTTCTGGCTTCCATTTCAGAGCTGGCCTACATCCAGCCAGCTTGGAGTGTAGGCAAAATGAGCTTCATCCATTTGTGCCCATCTATGTCAATGTGCCCTAACCGAGAAGCTTTGAGCTAAGCCATCCTAACTGTCAAAGATCTTTGGAAACAGCGGGGATTTTTTTCTCCCTGAGAAAAATCAAAATTGCTTCCATGTGTAAGAGTGACTTGCGGTTTGTGATGAAGAGGCTCTGTCAAACTAATGGCCAACCAGTGATTAAAAGCCACTTTCCGTTCACTGTACTGAGAGCTAGTGTAAAGTAGCAGTTGGATTTTTTTATTGTGCTACAAATTTAAGAATCTTTTTTTCCACTATTATGAAATGCAAAATTCTGGAAAAAAGACCTCTGTGGTTTATGTATTTCTAAAAGTAAAAACTATTACTTGTAGGCATGAGACATTTATTATTAATTCTGGAGGGGCCCTTTGTGAACAAGTGCCTCTTGTTCAGGAGCTGGAGCTCTACACCTGCTGTCAAGCTAGGCTTTTGGAGGAATAAATGCTGGGGAGAAGAGATAAAAGGGAAAAGCTCCTTATAGAACATGCTGGGTACTCCCAGAAGCTGTTGTGTTCTTTTGGTTCTTAAGGTGGAATTTTTCAAAATCGTTTTTGGTGGAACTCACCTTTCTTTGGTTTGGTCATCTAGAAGATAGAAATGGGATTCAGCTCCAGACAGAGGCACCCAAATTGACATGCATGTACATAGATATTTATATGTGAATTTTTGCCTTAGTTCAGCTGCTCACACATAGGTGTCCACTATAATATTAGAAGTTGTAGGCTACCCAAGCCATCTATACATCTGGTAGAAAACAAGACACAACCTATGGGAAGCCCATGCTTCAAACAAAAAATACCATAGAGCACTTAAAAGAGTACTAAGCAACATTTTTGGGCAACTGAATTGAAGCACATATAAATTCACTATTGTAAATGGAGAGCAGGGGTGTGATTCATCTGCCTAAACATAGACATCTAATGTCACCTGAGATGACCTAATATATTGAAGTTTTCCATATAGGAAGTGTGGCATGGTACCTGCACCCAGGGTATCTGCTGGAGGTGAGGCCAGATCCACTGGGATGGCTCAGACAGCAATGAACACCAACTAATCTGCAGACCTAGAGGTATGCAGCTGACCAAATTCATCTCCTGCACAGTGAAATGAAACATAAGTTCCACAGACTGTCTTCACTACATCTCCATTTACTCTTAACAGAGATAAAGCACCTACCTCACATGTAGACTTCCAAAATTTCAGTCTCTAACTGAATCCTGGCCTAGACATCCCAAATAAATTATTTACTCTGGCTTCTATTAAAGTCATGAAGTGAGACAATGGGTGATTGACCCCACTTATCTTGGACTTCTGCCTTAGGATGGGATGAATCAGTCTCCAGAGCTGCCTATATCTCTCCACTGAACAAAGAGTAAGCCTACTCAACCAGATTAAATGCATTGCCTGACTTTTAGATGACTGAACAGCCCACTCTGTCCACTGGCTTATTTTTACTTTCACTGGTATCAGCGTTTACTAACTTAGTGGAAAGACAGCCCAAGTCTGAGCATTTCTGGGAAGCCGACCTCTAATATCTTAGAGTTCACTAATGTAGCTGTCTTTCCCTCATCCAAGAAACCTGCGGCTCAGAGGTTTCTTGAGCCAGAAATGTATCTGTGTAATCCACAGCCCTGGATGATCTTTTCTATTACAGATGTGTGCAGTTGTTTATTTGATCCATATAAACTTCTTAGTATCCAGGCAATTCACAGCAGCAAGGAATTCCACTGCTCAGTGACACAGCAAAAGAGGAACCTCTTCCTTTTGTATGCTCTGAAGTTGTCACCTACCAGTTTCATAAGGATGTCTACCAAAGACCCTTAGAAAACATAGTTCAGCTATGTATTAGTTTAATGCAGAATTGCCCTATTAACTCTAGCCAAAGTCTGCTGGGTGACTTCATCAAAGTTGTCATTGTTCATATTGGACCTGAGCATTCAGGGCAGAAAGAGGACAAATTTCTCATTGTTTCTACTTTGGACCCTCCCAGAGGAAAGGATTCACTTTATATACAATGAAATTCAACAAAATATACCAGTGACTCATACCAGATGCACCAAAGTTGTAATGATTTGCATTATGAAATCAAGCTCTATGGCTTTGCTCCAACTCAGATTCATGTGATTTTTCTTTTATTCCATAAAATGCAGTCAGAAACCTCATATAAGCAAGTGCTGTTGTGATGCTGGAAATGGGAGAAAGTTGGAGGAGAAACAAGAGAAAGAGAAGATTGTTTTCTAAAACAGAAAAAACTCTGAGACTTACTGAATTTATGTGATTTCTAGTGAAACTTTCACCTTAGGGTGCCTCTACTCCTTATAAGGCACTCTGCATATGTGCATGTGTACATAAAATCACTTCTCTCGGCTCTATCTTTATGCAGTGACAGGAAGGATGGTTTTGTGGTTGAGAGAGTGATGCGGGACTCGAGAGATCTGGGTATTATTCCTACACACTTCCTCTGTGATTTTGGACAAGACACATCGGTCCCGATCCTGAGAACACCAATGCACCTACTTAACTCTGCTGTCATAAGTGGTGTCAGTGAACAGGCCAGATTAGACATGGAAAAGCGTAGGCAGCAAAGAGGCTTTGATCTTTCCATACTTTAGTTATCCTTCTGTGAAACGGGGTTGTAAATTAATCCCCCTCTCGTTATCCTATTGATTCAACTTCTAAGCTCTTTCCAAACCCCAACCCTTTTCCTGTGCATTTGCACAACGAAGACATCATCTCAATCAGGCCTTGTAGGACCACATAAGATGGTCACCAGAGGTCTGTGATATTTCTATTGTTCCTTAGCTTTGTGTGCTCTGGATGCTATGCCCTCTATCTATCTCATCCAACTTTTCTTCTTTTTGGTGTTTCTACCAGGAACAGAGATGACTCAGGACATGCATAGTGCAAGGGCAAATATTTCCTAGACATCCAACACTCACACTTTTTCTTTCAGTATTCAGGACTAAGTAGACAAAGTTGTGTGCCTATTTGTTTTGGTTTTCTTTTAGATCATTATTTAAATGGCTGCAACAGTGCATGCCTTATGTTTAGTTTAGAAAGTACATTACATCAGTGGTTGTTTTTCCAGTCTTGCGTTCCTCTAAATGTCCTTTTTGCCCTTTCCTTGTCTGTTCTTTTATAAGCAAGCTCAGAAAGAGGAAACGTTTGAGTTACATTACGAGCTGTTCAGTCTGGCTGGGAAGTAGAGCTATTGTCACACAGCATGGTTTACTCACTTAGACTTCCTCTACGAACCAACAAATATTTGGCAGTGACTCCAGAGTTGGGTTAATTGTTAGTAATTCGTGGCCTCCCGATATATGTCATCTGGATAATTATTGCAGGCTGCCAAGATTTAAAAAAAGGACAACAGCTAACAGGCTAAGTCCAGAAAATAAAGTTTTTGTCAAAGGGAGGTCTTGTCTTGGACCGTACTCTGGCTACTGTGTTTTGTGATGCTGGGTGCATGCAATCAGAAAGCTCACCAGTTCTCCTATCAGGGGAGACCCTTGAGTGGCCATAGCCATTGTGAAAGCAGTTCCCACCATCCCCATAGACAGGGCTGAGGGCAGGGCCAGTGGACCTCAGTTACTGTTCCCAACTGGTTCATCTCACACTGCAGCTCTTCTACGTAATGTTAGAAGATGGGTGCATGTAACTGCCCTTGGATTGGGCAGCACAGAACCCACTTCTCTCTCTGCTCCATCTTGTTGAAATTTCAGCTGCTCTGTCACCCTGCTTGGCCCCTCCACTGAGAGATTCTCAAACACAGGAATACACATTGGATTGGATGGATTTTAAAATGTGGCCATCAGTCCAGTGGCAACAAGACCAAGAGTGAAAGCCTACACCCATTAACATCAAAGGCAAAACTCACATTAACTTCACTGGGAGGGTGACTCCACTTATTTTCCCCAAAACTGTGTTTTCTCCATTATACCAGCCAGTCTAGTCCATCCATAAGAAATGAGGTGACAGAATAAGAAATCTCTAATAATTTTAGTGGAGCTATTTTTAACATAACCAAAACAACAGTCTGTTCACATGCTGATATTCAAGCCCAAATATAGCCCTTCTAATTATAATATTTGCATAGCAATGTGATATCAGTAGCAGATGCGGTCACTGGTTCTATCATTTGGTAGATTACTCAGTAAATGTGAAATAATTGCAAACTGATTTCAGGATTCATTTAGAGACACTCCCCTTATGTCTTCTCCTGGTCTACTGTCCTTTCACTCTTCCTGATAGACTCACATCAATCTCCCACAACGCCAACAAAATGTTTCCAGTAAATGCACAATATTGTCATGAATTCTAAGGTTAAGTCTAACTTTTTTACTTTCTGACTATGTATTTTGCAGTAATAACAACAAAATGCAGTCACCTCTGAAGAAGAGCATGTCAGCTTTTATAAGACCACCAAACAACGCTGCAAAGCTCTGTCACCCACCCTCTGATATTCTCTGCTGCATTTTCCACCATCCAACATTTCTCAGTAAAGGAGGTCAGGACATTAACTCTGATTGAAACATCAGGGGGAAAAACATGCAGACAAAATGTTTGTATCTGGACTGGAATATAAACTAAGCCCTGGGAATAATAGACTCTCCAACTAATTGCAAAGCTTCTTGTAATTTTATAATGCAAAGTTACACCAAAAAAACCCCACTATTAAGTAAAAATATGATACTTTGCAACTCCCTAGCCTCCAGTAACCAAGGATCTAAAATCTCTTTATAAACACTATAAGCATGAATTAATTTAGACTGCTAACAGC
Organism: Calidris pugnax; assembly: GCF_001431845.1. Classification (NCBI taxonomy): domain Eukaryota; kingdom Metazoa; phylum Chordata; class Aves; order Charadriiformes; family Scolopacidae; genus Calidris; species Calidris pugnax. Next base: position 3,365,314 of record NW_015090906.1, read on the forward strand.
CCTGAAAAGTAGGTACTATTAATCCTTCTTAATGTATAGGTAAAGTGAGGCATCGAGTGATGAAATGAGTTAGTCACTAAGTGAATCAGTAGCTGATCCAAAAATAAATAATTCTAAGTAGCTTTGCTCTCTAAAATAAACAAGCTGGAAAAGAGAAAGTATGGGATGGCAGGGGGTGGAAATGAGAGGACAAGGGATAGCAGGGAATTATGGTGAATTATATTGTATGAAGGCAGCGCCTATTAAAGCACCAAACTAATGCATCATTATTAAAAATTTTTTTCCCGAAGTTTAAGGGATTTTGGGAGATGAGGAAGATAGTTCAAATTGCACAGGCTATATCTGTTCTTAAATGAACTTGTTTCTTCTAAGCTTTCAGTAGGGAGAACTTCAAGAGGAAAAGCAGAGGGAAAAAAAATTCTGGAATACTTTTAGAGGGAGAACCAAGGCAAAATGCATAGAAGAAGCTGGATGCGCTATCACCTCTTGTAGGTTGCCTTCATTGTTTAGTGAAGTCATCTAAGAGTGCACTCGTGACAGTTTAGCTGACCTCAAGGACTGTGCCGTGAGTATCAGCTTTTGGAGAATCCATTCAGGCTTCTCCAAAGACCTCTTGCTGATACATGAAGTGTCCATCCTCCCCTTCTGCCTGTGATGGGGCAGAAGCAGCGTGCCCAACTTCCCAGCTACGAGCTACTCATTGGAAATGTTCTATTCCCATTTCAAAAACTAATTTTACCCTCTCCAGAAGGAAAGGCAGGGGAGAGGATTCGCTCCAGCAGCTCAGTGATAGATTCATGCAGGCAGCCTGCTTGGAGAAGGAGGCAGTAACTCTGGAACTGATTAAGAAGTGACATTTATGGGTTTTGGAGGAAATCACATCCACTTCAGCAAGACCACACAAACAATGACCAGGAGAGGGGCACCTGTGTTTAACTGGGGTTAGTAAAGGATCCCTTAAAGGACATGTTTCCTCCCATACAAACTACTGATCACAACTGTATTTCAGGCCTCCTAAAAGATGTTGTTCTAGCATCATGCTCCCTCCTCACCTCAGAATAAACAGCACAAACAGCATGGGTCTCAACCTCCCTGTCCAACCCATCCCAGCCACCCCACCCTGCAACTGGCTCCTTCTTGAGTTGAGACAACAGTGAAGTCTCCACACTGGTTTCATCCTCGGGCTAGCTGTTGTGATAAAGAGCAAGAGGCATTTTCACCCAGGCAGGTGCATAGAGACATGAGTTTCTCAGCTTAGGCTCAGAGCCAGCTCCAGTTCGGGCTATAGATTTTGCAGCTCATCTACAACATGATGCTGACTGCACAACACAGCCTCAGGCTCAGTTCTTGTCCCTCATCTTGGAGCAGGGCAAGGTGATTTCACATCTGTGGGTGTCCAGTGGGGATCTGGGCTCCCTGATGCTCATCCTAGAAAAGGAGTCAGGAATGGGACAGCCTGCAGATGCCACACTGCTCTCCCTCTTCACAAAACAGCACCTAGAGAGGAGGGAAGGTCCAAAACCAGCTTTGGTCTTGCTGATCCAGCTCAGAGATCATCAGGAGACATCACACAATCGGGTGAGCAGAAAGGCTGAAGAAAGGAAAGGTTTGAGCAACACAGATTTGATGAAGGTTGCCTGTGCCCACTTCAGCAGAGGAATGCAGATGACATGGACCCTCCCTCCTCGACTGACTGGCTGCTGTGTACAGGATGTTTTGTTCTTTTCCTTTCCTGTTTTCTCTTCTTTGTGGGACAGTGTTTTTGTTTTGTTTCTTTTCTCCTTTTCTCTTTCCAAACCACAGCTCAAGCCAACATAAATTATTTTTTTATACATACATTTTTTTTAACTTGCTTCTAGGGCAAGCTACAGAGCATACTCTCTAGGAAAAAAAAAGGTTTTCACTCTTCATTTCTTTGTCTCCTCCACTCAACATCTGAGGGCGGTGCTGAGTTTGTGATCCCTGAATGTGGTCCCACAGCAGAGATATGGCAAAGAAGATATTTTGGATCAGACAGTGTGTTTTGCACCCTGCACAGCGAATACAAAGCTACTTCTGTGTTGGGTTGTAAGAGCAGGCTTGATGATACCAGCTCCATCACTACACTCACTTGGCTGCAGATTTGGTACAAAGGACCTAACTATCCAGAAAGATTCCAGCTCGAACCTGGTGGTGACATCCACCTCTGTTTCACCTCTGCCATCTAGATTGTCTTGGGTGGCCACACTCTGGGACACAAAGCAGACTCAAAGCATCACCCTTCAGAGGGCCCTGAGGTAGTCTGTTAGGTTCAGAGCCATCCCACTCAATTTTCGCCAATTCTCTGAGCACCTACCTCTCTCCTTCAGCAGATCTTTCTTATATTCACTTATAGAGACAGACTGAGAAAGTTTTGGTTGTTCAGACTGGAGAAGAGAAGGCTCCAAGGAGACCTTATTGTGGCTTTCCAGTATCTGAAGGGGACCTACAAGAAAGCTGGAGAGGGACTTTTTACAAGAGCATGTAGGGATAGGACAAGGGGTAATGGCCTCAAACTGGAAGAGGGTACATTTAAATTAGATATCAGGAAGAAATTTTTCACTGTGAGGGTGGTGAGACACTGCAACATGTTGCCTAGAGAAGCTGTGGATGCCCCATCCCTGGAAGTGTTCAAGGCCAGGTTGGATGAGGCTTTGAGCAACCTGGTCTGGTAGGAGGTGTCCCTGCCCCATCAAAGGGGTTGGAACTAGGTCTCTTTCAACCTAAATCACTCTATGATTCCATGATTCTATGGTTAGACAGGTTAGGCCTCAGGTTTATAGCCCAGATGATGGGCAAGCAGTGAGCATCAGCTGAGAGTGGATTTTGGCACAGATCCACTAATCCACTTGACACATGCTCACAGTTTCCTCCACCTGAGAGCAGTGCACTGCTGAAAAGCCACAAAACACATAAAACCAGCATGCAGTTTATCAGTAATTCCTGGTTGGTTTGTCCAGGGTACACAGGTCAGTACCTAACAGACAACTGGGACAAGTATTGTCTTGGATGTTCATGTATTTTCTGACCCTCAGGAGGGTAAAGACCACAGGAATTACATCTGTGTCTCCATCAGGCACAGGTGGTCTCTTATGGCCACTCCAGGCACTAAGAAACACACGGAACAGTCTTCCAGTCCCTAGCCAAAAAAAAAAAAAAGACAGCTATAAGGGCAGGCACCTACAGACACACAGAACAGTAGAGAGCACAGCGTGGATATGGAGACAGGAGGTTGTCCCCACCTCCACATGGGCTGGCTGCAGCTCTCTGAAGAACTGTGGCATTTTGGTGGCAGCTGCCTCTCCACCAAGAAACTGGTAGAAGTTTTCCCTTTATCTCAGCTCATAATGGTCCTTCGGATCTGAAACATGGCCACTCCTGCCCCCCTCCCAAGGGTGGCCAGAGAAGGAAAGGGACATCTTGCCTCACCCCTTCCATCTCCTCGCTCCCTATCTCGCATGGTAGTATTATGCATCCTGTTCTCATCGTCGCAGTTGATATTAATGAACGAAACAATCTCCTAGAACAATGGGCCTCCATGATATCTTGACCACCTGGTGTTTTTTATTAGCTCCGCAGCCAGTACCGTTTTTTTTTTTCCACCCCATAAAAGAATTAGTCAATCCAGGAGTGTAGCTCTGGCTTTTCACACTGCCACGGGAAGGGGTGGGGGGAAAGGCAGCTCTTCACCAGCGAGTGTTTACGACCTGCTTTGCCCCAGATGCCGTCACAAATGCTGCCAGATGAACCCAATCCCACGCATCCCTTTCACCTTCAAAGCCTACCCTCTGCATTTCAGCGCACGGGCAGCGAACGAGGTTTCCGTGAGGCACAGGTCGCACACAGGGATGAAGCTACACCCGCCGCTCCAGACCGTCAAGGCAAGAGTCGGTCTCGGTGCTTCAAGCGTAGACGCGAGCACAAAAGGCCCCCTCAAAGTGCCAAGATCAGCAGTATTTCTCAAGCCTGTTTTGAAGGTGCTTTTGAGTCTTCCCATGGCGGCGCAGATGCTGCTGCCTATCCCCATGACCACAATATATTAGCTCCAGTAGCTTTTCAGCGACTCAGCTTTGCCACAGCTTCCTGCTTTTGAGCATACCCTCCGCGCTCAGCTGGAGCTCTGCCAGCCACCAGTTTTTGCTCTGCCTTGGTTCGACCTAGTACAAGAGCTGGGGTTGTAAAGGGGAGGGGGGACTGGGGGGTGGCTTTTTGTATTGGAAAAAAAAATAAAATAAAAAGGAGTCCAAATGCTGCACCTGAAGACTATAGAAGAACTGCTGTTTCCGATGAAACCTCCTGGCTCCGGTTTTAGAGACAGTTCACAGACCTCCATGCACGGGTAGCTCTAGTGAATGTGCTCCTAATTATTGACAGCTTGTTTCAGGAACTTTCCCCTCTCCCTCAATAGATTGGCTAAATCCTTACCTGTTTACACCAAAGGCAAACTTAGGTTGAAAAGAGAAGAGATGGGTAGGCTCTGAAGGAATGCCCACAGTTATTTTTGCAATGCATTTAACTAATTGGCAGTGCTGATCTACCCATCATTCCAAGTGAAGGTGAGCCCTTGAGCTAGGTCTACAGTTAGGGTTTGCCTTTGCTGCTGAAAAAGTTGTGTTTGGGGTTTTTCTCTTAACCTCAGAATGACTGAAGTGCCTGAGTTATCCTGAGGTGAAACTAAAATAAAAAGACAACATTTTATTTTGACTGGGGTGAATTTGCTGAGGTCAGTCCTCCATCCCTGAACACCACCTCACCATGAGTTTGCCTTGGGGCAAAACTGAAGGACCTCTCTTCCCTGTATTTTCGCCCTGATTAGTCAGCTGAAGCAGCTTGGCTGGGCTTTAACATGTTTTATCTAATGCAAGCTTAAAATCCTAAGGACATCAAGAAGTGCTTTACCTTAGGCTGAAAACCAAACAGTTGCACAGTGCCTGTCCTAAAACTTCATAACTTTCAGTGAAATTCAGTGAAACTTTGCTAAAATAACAAATACAGAAATGTGTTTAAAAACCCCAGGATTAGACATGTCTTCACCACGTCTCCCTCAACAACAGGATGGGCTCAATAGAAGGAGAGAGAAACGCATTTTTTCCAGCACTAGCCTGTTTTATGACCCTAGGCAATAGTTTCCCCATTATTTTTCCCCCTTGTTGTCTTTATCCCTACAGCTGAGAGCTCTCTGGGGCAAGGACAATGTATCATCCCAAGGCAGGACCTTGAGCAAGGCTTCTTATGCCATGGCGGTGGAGCAAATTACTCAAGACGACGGTTGGGTAATTGATGTATGGTGCAAATCAGTGTCCTCGTGTGTCACACCCACGCCCACAGCGGTGGTTTGACGTGCATTAGGGACTTACCTCGTTTGCCCCTGTTGACCTGCAGGTGAGTGCAAAGCCAAGCTTTTCACCTTGGCTTTTGGTCTAGGTACGTGAGCAAAGTGGGAGTGAGGAACCTGTTCCACCTTCTTTATTTTGCAAAGATCTTTCTGGTTTCCCCTATACCAGAAGGTGTTCTGAATGCTGGGTTATATGCAGGACCTATGATTTTAAAGCAGGTTCTACTTCAGTTTTGGTTTTTTCTAGGAGGGTGTTTTGTGAGAAGGAAAGCAACACAATAAGGACAGAATTAAAGGTGGCCAAGATTACACCAGAATTTTGCAAATAAATGGTGCTCTTTCAGTGATTGCTTGAAAGGAAAGCATCACAGCAGCATTTCTCACTCCCCTGTGATCTCTCCCCATCAACATCTACCATCATTGGCAGAACCCTAAGTAATGTTCACCAAAGAAAATGCAAGAATGTGTTAGTAGTGAATTTATTAGAAGTAATGCTTTCACCAGGAGGCCAGGTCTGAGTTTGATCTCTATCAATTGCTATCAATGCTCTCATAACTTCAGTTAGGGGCTGTGGTCCCCAAAGACCTGCAGTTATACTAATATATGATGTGGCACTTAAGGACATGGTTTCATGGTGGACTTGGCAGTGCTAGGTTTACAGTTGAACTTGGTCATCTTAAAGGTCTTTTCCAACCCAAATGATTCTATTATTAAGTGCATTATGTCAGAAGAGCTTATACTTCTGCATCCATAGCTACTGCCCATACCAGCATGTAGCTTTACTTTGCTATGTCTTTGTCCACACAAGAGGACTACTGCTTTTAAACGTACATGTTTCTAAAAAGAAAAGTAGAGTAATTTAAAAGCCTTCAAGGTTGATAATCCCCAAGAGACATGTTCTGTTCCAGTCAAGGAACAGACAATGGACCATGTGCCCAGTTTGTTCAATCAAAAGAATTTTAAGACTGAATGAATGAAACAAAGAAATGTTAGAATGAAATAGAAATTTAAAATAATTGCTTTGCCAGCAATTCCAGATGAGATAGAAGTAGGCAAAACTCGCTGCTTAATATTATCCTAGGACTGTGCAAGTAACTAATTTATTGGTTCACTTGAATTTTTGAAATGCAGAGTTGGGTAAAAATTCAATTCAGATCAACTCAGAACGAAAATCTGAAATTTTGGTGAGTCAGCAGAGTTTGAAGATCAATGTAAAAAATGTTGATTTCACTCAAAATTAATGCAGGTGTACATTTTTTTCTTAACCTTTCAAATGTAATTTTTTAAAACTACATTGACGCATATTATGAACCTAAACTGCCTTTTAAAGAAAAGTGTCAATATACTTCATTTTAAAACATGAAAATGGAGTTTTTTGTCTATTTAATAATCCAAGATTTCTTCTTCTGAGCAAGTAGTGTGCCATAACCAATACCAGCTCACAAAATATTTCTGTCCACTTGCATTCTTTATGTTTTATAAAATAAATAAAAAGTTGAGGGCAAAAAAAGAGTTTAGCTTTAAGTTAGTTGTTCCACCGTCACTAGGCCAAACTCTAGACCTGAGGCAGGATCTCAATGTTCTGCTCCCAGCCCTGTCATTTTCCAAGTGCCAAACCCACCTCCGCCACCCAAACACAGAGAAAATTGATGGCTCCCAACTCCTCCTGGAGCAACCCAGGATTTGCACACAAGTGGTGTGATCTGGAAGATTGCATGGTGTCATGAAGCGAGGAGCTGAGAACGAGGCAATGCCCTACATCAACGTAAGAGCCAGAAGAGCTGCCAGCACTGAGGACCACAAAGACAAGCCTTCATGGAGGAAAGGTGGTGAGATCCTTACTCATTTGCTGAATATCTCAGCTTCAAGCAGGGAAGTATTTGGATCAATGCCCTCAGGAAAGCAATGAGAGAAAGCTGCAAAAATAGATCCTGCAGCAACAGGATCATACCAGTAAGAAAATACCCAGTCAATCCCATTTCAGAAGAATCCATTGCAGAAAAACAAACAAAAAAAAAAGCTAGAGCAAAACGGCAGTCATTCTATTATTGGCATAAGAAATCATCAGTGGGTTTGAACCATAACCTCAGATCTCAACTCTGATACTGGGACCCTGGATCTCCGTTTTTCTCTTTCTTACAGGTGCAACTAGAAAGAAATGGAAACATCTGCACACCCTGAAGTGCTTGGATCATGAATGCTTCACCTTGGGGTTGGGAATCCAGGTTGGGAGACAGAGTCTGGCCCTTGTGCTGTGAGCAACAGCTATTTCTATTTTCTGACCCCAGCTCTGCAGGAGAAGGAGCACGTTTCCAGGCACCTAGGCAGCGTCAGCTCGTTCCACTCCTCTCGCTCAGCGGTTGACTTCTTCACCTGCTTTAGAGGGTCGCAAAGGAAACAGCTAACTCATCACTTTTTCTTGTCAGTTAAAACTACAAAGAGACCCTAAAAAAAGTTTTATCCGCTCTTGTCAAACTTCAGTTGGGAGCAGCAGACAGAAGCTGCAGTTCGTTTTCTCTATTTCACCACGAGGGTGCTATAAATAGAAGCCTGTGTGTGGCTTTCTGGCTCTCTGAATATAAGCCTCACACCTTCTCCATTTTTTTTTTTTTTAACACCCACATAAACATTTGCATCTCACCAGACCCACAGAGACACACATTTTCCACAACATGCCTATCAAGAAGAAGAAAAAAAAAAAAAAAGACAAGAGCTCTTTGTATGTGTAAGCTTGTGCGTGTAAGGGTGTCTGTCCACGCGTGTGTTTGCATGCAGCAAGGTTTACGCTTGGGTAAATTGACCTTCAGCATCCCTTAAATTTTGACCTTTGGGATGCTTATAAATTCACTTTGCTGTCCTGAGTGTCACGTCTCGCCCAATGTGTGCTGCGATGTTTTTCTGTCGCTGGGCTGTGACTTGGCATTATCAATATCGCTGCCCTGCGTAGCAGAGAGGTTCCTGTGCTCTTTCCTTTGCACAATTTTTCAAGTCCCCAAAGTGTATGAGGAGGGAGGCCAGCCTAATGCCGAGCTGCTTTGCTGGCTGAGCTGGAAATCCACCCCAGGAGGTGGGGCGGCTCAGCAGAAGCTGTGACCATCTCCTCTGAGACAGCGCTGGGGAAGCTGAGCCAGGAAAACCTGGAGCTGCAGGGGCTGCAGCAGACCCGACCCTCCATAAGCCGGGCACTGGAGAAGCTGTGGGTGCCCCCTGCAAAGTGCTGAGCACTGAGAACACCCAGAGCCTTCCAGCATTTGAGGGACCAGTTCCCTGCCCCACGTCAGGGCTGCTTCCTGTTAGAAGTTTCAAAGAGGTAACACACGGTGCAGCTGCTCTGCTTTCCGCTTACCGTACCGAGGTGTAGTTCTGATTGCTCTGCCCTACAGCAGCCTGCAGAACACACTCTTCTTCGCATTATTTCAGGCTTCAAATCACTGTTTTCCCCCCTTTTTTTCTTTATTTTTTCCTTCTCCATTTTTTTTTCCTTTTCTTTTTAAATTTCTCCTTTTCATTTTCATACAGCCAGTGCATCACAGAGTGCTGGCGCAGAGCAAAACCCAACCATCAAGAAACTTTTTAAGTCACCCTGGAATTATATTTTTTTGCCAAAAGGTGCATTTTCCTTAAGTCCTCTTCTAGACTGGATTGTGGAAAAAAAAACAAAAAAGCAACTTACGATACTCAAGCTGCCTGAAGACCTGCGTACAGTTATAGACAGTTGCAAAAAAACAGGAGAGAAAAAAAATTGTGAGGTTTTTCTCACCCCCTCCCTCCCTCTCTTATTTTTGCACGGGTGTTCAAATTGCGAAGATCCAAACAAACCTTCGACATCAGTTTGAAGATGTGAGGTTACAAAAATAAGGGGGAGGGACTCTATATTAATTTTTTCCTGAAAATTGAAAACTTAGTGATGTTTTTATAGACAAAGTCCATTTAGACTTGCTTTACCACTCTCCTTACTGACCCAACATTACGCATTACGTATTACATAGCAGTTCATGTTTTCAATGACAGTACCTTGTCATGCAATTCTCCTGCCAGAGCCTGTTTTTAAGAAACTCTATAGATGCATACGAGCTTACAAGAATTGCTTCCTTTATTGACTCATGTCCATGCACTGTGGTTTAGGCATATATCATCTTAAAGGAAATGTGTACATTCATAAACAAGACTATCACTGAAAAATTCACAAAATGTTGTCCCGGGTAACCATGTTAACTTCCTTTAAAAGTAAGCTAAGTCGCTTTAAAAGGAAAAAAAAAGAAACACAACACACTTGACTCAGCTGGGTTATCGTAAAGCCATTATAAGCCAGCAAAAAAAGTGTTGCAATTACCTTTTCAGAATAAAAAATAAGAATGATGAAATCTCCTCTGCACTCCAGCTATGTGGCCAGCCAAACCTGAGACTGGGCAGAAAGTTTTTTGTGATACATGTCTAACTTCGTTAGTGGTTCTCAGTCGTCTCGAAATTACTAGCAGGGCGCTCAGAGGCGCAATGGCAGAAGAATCTGCCAGAGATTCTGCAAGCGATGGTATGACGTTAGCAGCAGCAGCACAAGCCTTGACAGAAACTACATGAAAAGTTTCTGTGTTCACCATGAAAAATGGGTTTTGGAAGTGAATTTCCCATGGCACTAAATTGATTGCAAGGGAAGGATACAGAATCACACCAGCCGAGGCTCTGGTCTATCATTCAATTAAGGAACTGAATGTATGAAATGTCTTGCTTTGTTGTTTTAACTAGGCTGCAAATGTGTTTACAAGATAAAATAAAAGGAAACTGTTGTCTGGTTTCTTTAAAATGTCCATCTTTTTGACCTTTCCAGGTGCCACATGGGCTCTCAGTAGCAATTGCTGCTATGTTGGGAAATAGCTGTTGAATGAAAAATTAACTTAAATATAGAAATACAAATAAATCCAAATGAATTCTCCCAGTTTCCACAAACAGTACTCCATCTTTTATAACATGACCAACTTTCTACTGTGATAGTTGCTGGAGTGAAGATGTAGGAAGACCGATATCTTTATGTAACCTCCATTCTCCTTCATATATCCCATAGAGAAGGTCCCTCATTGTTGACAGGCCAGACCACACAATGTATAATTTTTTTCATCTGGGCCTTTACAACATTATTCTGAAGTTTTTAAAAATTCAGTTTCCTTTTCACTCTCCTGAAAACGGTCAGGTCATTGTGGCATGGCCCGAGAAAGGGAGGAGGCTGCTGAGACTACAACACAAGTGCCCTGATCCTCAACCTCTGATCTTAGTGCGAACAGCACCAACGGTATTAAAAGGAGGATCCCGTCCATGAAGCACAGTGTAGCACCAAGCTAAAGCTTCAGGAGAGAACATGAAACAAAAATGAGAAGGCATATCATTGTGGGAAGTATTAACCAAAACCTTAGCAGTGCAGATGAGCTTGAAGTATCCTAGAAGAAGAAATTAGCCAAGAAAGGATTTGTAGCGGTCAGAGGAACAAGCTATTTTAAAAGGTGTTTTGGTGAGAACCAAAGCATGCAGTGATGTAATGGAAACCAGACAGGATAATGGTCTAGAGGTCAAACTGAGGGATGCTTTTAAACAAGCAGTAGTTACAATAGCTTAGAGATAACTGAGGAGTACTTTCCTGTTGGACTAATTCCCTAACTTTCAGATGTCCTGAGTCTGGGGATATGCAATGGGAAGGCTCCTTTGTGTTACATCCCAACATAACCAGAATGTAAAAGAAATCCTTACTTCCAGTAACAGCAATAAAACTTTCTGGATGATGTCAATAGGTACAAGGGAATACTGTCATGAAGAAGAATCTTTCTGAATCGTGATTAAAAATTAATACCAAATCAAATTTTGGTTTTGTCATTGCTTCTTTTCCCACTTCAGCAAGTAACCCTTATCATTTTCTCTCTGGGTACTTTTCTTTCCATCTCTGGCTAATCCTAAGAAGTAGCCAAAAGCTTAGAAAAAAAGGGGATCCCTTTAGGGTTTTTTGGCATAATGGTATTTTTCTATTATTATCAGCAGCATTTTTCAGCTAAAATATGTCTGTGTAGTAAAAGTCCTGACTGCCCTTTGGAGCTGGAAGATGTTCTGCAGGCCTGCCGCTTTGCTTCAGATCCATGAAGCTTTATTATTCATAAGGCAAATGACCTGGGAATCCTCTCTTTTCCTCATTAACAAAGCATGAATTACAATTAAATCTGTTGATATGGATTAGATACTAACTTAAAAGTAAGAGAAGACTCCAACCATAAAAATTTATTATTAATTTTTCCCAGCACAGCCAATGGAAAGTGTGTACATTGGACGGCTTGCTCATTATACTAATGTTTATCAATTAATAAATAATGGAATTAGTGGAAGTATCTAATAAAGCATGTTTATGAACCTGCAACAGCACATATTTGGACTGATACCTTCTATTTTTTGATCCCTGTATACTTTGAATTCCCAAACAACTAAATGCAAGGTAGATAAGTGTGGGAAATCATTTATCTTAACCCCTCTGAATTATGCATTTCATCTATGTTGGTCATCCAGCCATCACCTGGGTGGCAGGTACCTTCAGAGGCCAACTTAACTTTCTTAACAGTCCAACTTTGTCAGACTTACTCAACCTGAGTGATAAGGTGTCTGACTTCTGCCTAAAATGTGTCAAAATCTGAAAATGGACAGAGCAAAGAGAGAATCCCCCGAAGATGCTGATCCCCTAAATGTGTGAATCATGCTAGCAGCTTAGGACCCTTCATAAAATGCAGTCACATTGCTTCCTTTCTCAAAGTCAGCACAATCTATCCCTTAAAGAGAGCTCTAAACATTAAATAGTGAACAAAAATCCTCTTTGGGGCCCATAAGCCTCTCCTCAGCCACCACCGCTGCTCAGCAGGTGTTTTCAATGCTTGTGTTATTAGCCCATCCCAGGACGAGACCTCTGGGAGCCTGGCTTTGGAGACGGTCCAAGGAAGGCCAGCAGAGTACTTTTGTCATATGTTTGGTTGGGATGTGCGGTTGGGCAGTCATCCCATGCTCTTCTGGACTTGGCTGATTCTGAGCAAAAGTTGGATATGTGTAAGGTTGGTCTCCAACCCTTTGAAATGCAGGACACTGAGGAGTGCTGAGAGAGCTACACATGGCTTTGCGGGATATGTGTTTAAAGACTCTGGATGCTCCACACAGGTAGCTTTCCAGATTTTGGAGTTCTCCAGAAACGCACATTAAGAGTCCCTAAATTTCCCTCCAGGGCATGCATGCAAGGCTGTATCCCATGATGTCCCCAGGGTACCCTGAGTCCAGACCAATGCAAACAGTCAGAATATTTGGCCTTGTGGGGCCCATGGGAACACCGTAAAAGCACAATGTGGCTAAACCTTTCTACAACAAAAGTCTTATTAATAAAGACCTTTAATATCGATAGTCCCCAAACTTCACTGGCCAAAGTCCACCACACTCAGCAAGAATGTGCTGAGGGAAACATTAAACGTTGTTCTTCCTCTCAACCTGAACTGAAGCAGCAATGGCTTTCTGAGGCGTACCCTGTGGGTCCCATCAAGCCATGAGGCACAGGCTGGGTCTGCTGTTTTCCAGAGTTCTCCAAGTCAGTACTTGTAATACAGGCAGATCGGATTCTCTTCTAATTTAATGTAAAACCACCTGCTTTGGTTACGTTTTTCATGGCATAATGTTCAGAGAGCTCATACTTCACCACTCTTCTGTTACACACTATCCAGCGGAAAAGAAGGAAAGAGGGGGGGACATACACGTAAGTTTGCATAACTTCAAAATAGAGTTTAATGAGGGAGAGCATAACACTTAATTCAAAACCAAAGCATCCATTAGTACATTACCTTTTCACTGTATCAGTGCAATACATTTCATTCCCTTTTCCAAATACCATTTAACATAAACCATTTATTTTTTCAACTTTTCCCACAAGCGTTTTAATGCAGGATTTGGACACCTTTCAGGAGAACTGTGTGATGTAATGCATTTGAGAGACATAACAATATATGTGGAGTTTGGAAAATCTTTTGCAACATGAATAAAAATAACCGCTCCTTTCAAAAGGCAAACTCTGACTTGCTGTCAAGGGTTATGAAGAAGGTGGGGAGAATGGAAATTGTCTTCATAATTAGTATTTCTACATTATCATATACAGCCAGATTTTCACAAAAGCACAAGGTATGTTTAAACAGTGCAGCACTATTTTGGGGAGTGAAAGGAGCAGAGCTCCATGCACTTGTTTCCCTCCTCAGTAGGGTCAAGAGTCCCATGTTCCCAAAGGAACACTGTTTCCAGGACCCAAGCAATGACCTATATTTTCATGAATTTCCACACTGTGCTGTGTACACATCTACCCAAACTTATGAATGATTTCAACAAATGAAATCCATCTGAATTAAATGTAGATCTGACCAGGGTGATTTATCTCGTCTTAAATGAGATGTCTTTAGATCTCTACAATGGTAGCCCAAATACACTGGGATCAGCAACCCCTGTCACCTTGCATCCTTCACAGCTGAAGGTTCAGATTATTCACCAGCCCATATAACACTCCCCACCACCTACAAATTGCTGCTGTCAAGTATCATAGCCCTCTGAGTTTCAGGACAGTGAACCTGCTCTTAGCCTTTGTGGTTGGAGTGAAGTACTCCACCAGTAAAATTCCCTGTTTCTCTTCTCAGGTGTATGTGGACACCCCAAATGGTCAGTGCGGGGCAGCTGACCTCACATGCAGTAGTATCAGAAGATTTCTGTTGGGCTTTAGTGTATGTGAGTTCATAAGAATTTACACAACTACAGCCCATGGCCCAGCCTGTCCCATACTGCCACAATCCATGAGTGGGTTTTGAGCTTCTCACCTTGTTTCCATAATTCAGGAAAGTCCTGATTTCGTCTTTCCCAACTAGTCACAAATATTCACTAATCATTTTGCCTCCTTCTGGATTCGTGTAAAAGTGAGACACAGAGGCCAGGCGCTGATTGATATTTGCAACCTGTGTGGTCTCTGTGTCACAGGAGACATAACCATGACCAGCTGACCAAATCCTTTAAACATCATGGCTAATGGAAAATACACAGACATATATTTTTTTATTAGAATACAGTTATGAGGAAACACAATAAAGTCTGGGGACTCGGCAAGAGCTTCAGCACATTGGAAGCTCTCTGAAAATTTGCTATCAATTAGAATAAGATATAGTCTACTATGCTTGCACATGTTAGTAATATTTGAATCGACAAGGACATCTCATTGAAGACAACAATATTTAGCTGTAGTCAAAGAACTGGGATGTGAGTGTGATACTATGAGTAACAAAGGAGGAAAGCTATCACAATTTTTCATTATAATTTTTAGCTGCCAATTTAGTTCTATGTACTGACTTTTAAGAGTCCCAAATCACAAGGTTTCGACCTGAGCTATATAAATTTGTCATGAAATTAAACTTTTGACTCAAATAAGATCTTAAACACATAAAAATTCTCAAGAAATAGTTTTGATGTCTTTCTGAGAAAAAAAAAAAAAATGGAAACTATAAGAAAAAAAAAAAAAGGAGAGGAAGAAGAGGCTACATTTGACCAAAGGAAGACAAACATCTGGCTAGAGAAGGATGCACTTTCAAAAATATTTTTTTTCCCTGTATCCGGGTTCATCTTTGTTAGCTCAATAAAAATTATAATAATGGGGTGTGCCTGAGAGACAGATAACTATCTGTAAAACACTGAAGTAATGCTCACACTGTGCTGCCAAAGCCCTGGAGATTAATTTTTAACAGGATGCCTGATATTCTTCCCACCCCCAAAATCTATTCAAGCACCATCTACAACTTCCTTGCTCGTGACTTCTTAGCATATGTCAGCTTATGGGACTGTATCAAGGACAGTGCCATTAACCAAGCAGAAAAACTCGTCTTAACAATTCAGATAAAAGCATTTTACCCAGGACCAGTTGATGGTAGATCAGGGAAACAAAGGCAGCAGATCTTTCAGGCCACCCATTAGACTATCCTTGTTGCCCTAGTTCTGCCACAGCTGCCTGGGGTTAGGCTGGGTGATTGCATCTCATACCACTCTTTGCTGGGGAAGTGCAGTCTTCTTCAGCCAAAGTTTCTTCTGAAGGAAAACCCCTATGGTTGGTTACCGAATGCGCTCCCATCTGTTTAGCACAGGGATAGATAGGGAGCAGTGATATTGTGGTGAGATTGGGAAATTTCTGTTTTCCCCATGAGTGAACAGATCCTGTGCTCAGCACAAAAGTAGTCTGAGAAGAGAGCTGGGTCCATGCCTGGATGAATCTGAAGGTGAGATAGTGACAACTACACAATTACCAACATTCCTAGAGAATAAAATGCATGCGGGCTCTCCCTGGTCTCTGTGTTGATGTTGGGGCAATACGATAGGTAGAGCAGTAGATGACCACAAAAAAAATAACCACAAAAACTTACTTGGGAGTGTCCTTTTCTTTCAACTTGCACAAGAAAATACCATATTATTACTGTATTGTCTTTTATAATCAAAAGTAATGCCGCTGACAACATAATTCCTTTTGTGTACGTGTGCATGAGTTAAGAAGTCCCCCACGTGAATGGTGCTTTGGTTACACAAGTAGATCGAGGAAACTCAGGCTGCTGCTTGTCTCTTCTAGTTATCCTGTAGAGCTACAGCAGTCAATCCCAGGGGAAAAGGATCTCTCTCTTGGAAATGTAATTACATGAAAGATCAATGGGTGAAATCACCTAAAGGAAGTCTTGGTCTCACAGAAATTATGTAGAAGTGGTGGTATGTTGCCTCCAGTCCATTTTTCCCCAGTATAGCTCTGATGAAGGAGACAGAGCTTTTTGTCACAAAATACTTGGGTGGCATTCCCACCCATTGACACTCAAGGTACTCATCCAGCATGAACTTTTTCTAGCCCCTGCTATCCATGCTGTAGGACACTTTTCTACTGATACCTGGGAGACAAAGTGTGACTTCTGCTGCATATGGAAAGAAAGGAATTCACTGATGAAGTAACAGATTTTTCCATGAAATTACAAGATTTTATCCATGTCTCAGAGCTGGCAACAACAGGAGCAACGGTGCCTGCACCTTGCATGATTTATCAAGCTCCCCAATTTAACCTATTGCCCTTCCTTTAACTGGCCCTTGAGCAACCAGCTAAGATCCACAATGTAGATGTCCACAAGTGGGCCGATAGCTAAAAACCTCCTCCCAGAGCTTGTGGTCTTCACAGGCATGCCCACAGTCACCAAATCGCACAGCCCCAGAACCTCAAAGCAGCCTCCCTGTACCACCAGCAAAACACTATGCCAAAGAGAAAGGGGTAGACACCAACACAGGTGACTGGGTTCTTCTGGTACAAACACACAAATACTTACAGGGATGTGCTTCAGTGTAAGGACATCGCTTGCCTGTAGCATCTTCTCCATATGCAAATAACCTTGTAGCCAAGTTCCCTGCAGGGCACCTCTCACGTTAAAGAAAACTTCTCATTTCTCCCAAACAAGGGAGGAAGGAAGAGCTTGTGGTAAATGCAGCAAATGGAGGGTCAGGAAATCTATGTTCATATCCTGGTTCTACCACAGGCTTCCTGTGTGACCTTGGGCAAGTCCCTTAATCTCTCTCTCTCTACCTCCCTTCCCCCTTGTGTAAAATGAGGATAAAATAGTTCCCACCCCTAATGGGACTCAAATCTTAAATTGGCTTATGAATGTTACCAGGCAGCAAGCAAATAGTTGTGCATGTGGACCAATCCTCACTTACCTGTGCATGATCAGCTAACAGGAGCTCACAGCTTTAATGTTCATAAATATTCTCCATTATCTAGATTACCATAAGTTTCACTCCATCAACCACATATTAATGGATGTTAACAGGTAAATCTGAAGCTTTAAATGGCAAAGCCCTGTTGGTCAAAATGGGTCTGATATTTGCTCTGTGCACATCACAGACTGACTGAGGTGGCGGCTGAGAGACTTTTTGAACTGTGTTTTGTTTGTTGTATAATTCTCCGTCACAAAAAAAAAAAAAAAAAAAAAAGAGACCTAAACAAAACTAGGCCTTAATTTATGCTTGCAACAGTACTTTATTGTTTATAAAGAGACATCCTGGTTAGTCTGTTAACAGTTCATTGAGTTCCCTGTACTCTACTCCTGTAGCTGACCAAAACCGTGATGCCCCACAATCTTGTTTCTGGACAAACACAGGTTGTCCCCTCTTCTTACTCCAGCCAGTCCCACTCCACTCACCCACAACTGCAAAAGTGCGTTAGTCTTCAGTATGGCAATTGTTTGGACATTCAATAATAAAGGCAGTTTGAGTCAAGTTGTCTTTATCACACTGTCTACTGATGTTTAAATCAGCTCAGGAGGAACCAAACACCAAAAGTAGGTTTTCAGCCAAAACTTTTCCATTTAGAGGTGAGACTGTGACAAACCTGGGCCACCAAAACATAGACAACAGGTTGGCAAGTCCATCAAAACCAGATGTGCTCACTCTTAAAACAAAAAAAGGGCTGTGAGATTTTATTTAAAACATACACTCTGTTCCCCCATCCCTTTGAAGAGATCATGTGGGATAATTCGAAGTCTCCTTCTTACACAAACATTGCAAACATTTCCTGTTGGTAACTATAAAAGGACAGCCTAGCTAAGTAAACAGTCCTCTTCAGAGTTGTGTCTAAGCAGGAAGGCCCTGTATTCTTCACCAATAGCTCCATTGATGACTACAATTGTTCTAGTTATTGTTTGTATTAGTAATAACACTGATTATAACAAAAGACCAAAACAGGAACTTCCTTAAACTTATTAAATGCTTTCAATGGGGACCTGGATGTTGCTGGCATAAGGATGGATGTGCATTGACACACTAGAAACAGGGGAACCGGGTCATCAGCTTGTATAAACCACTGTCTTCACCAAAGTAAAGCTAAACAGCAGAGGACCTGGCTTCATAGTGGCATCTTGTGCTGTCCAAGTACTCAAAATGCCTTGCCGTTGCCCACTAAATTTCTCGTACGATGAATTAAAGGAATATTGAAGTTTGAGAAAATGAAATAATGGGACCAAAAGCATAAAAGGAGTTTGTGGCAGAGTTTAGGATAGGACCCAGACCTCCTGCCTCTTGCTGAGTGTCCTGTAGGAGTGTACCTGAGACATTCAATGGTCTTCAGCCAGACCAAACACTGTCTTCTTTTCTCTGTTCTTCTCTTTCACTTATCAATTATTGTATTCTATCATTATTATCTTATTATTCTACCTGCTAAGGAGCCTACAGCTTCCTTTCAGATTTACCACAGAGGAAACCCTTAATCAGCCATTGAGGTATAACAACCATCTGCCACTGCCATTGTTAAACACACCACTCATGGTATTTTCAGCTTCTACTGCACCACCACTGGCCAACCTCTTCAATATCATATGAAGAAGCATTGCCATGTTGGGTTAGGTACTGGAGTGGTAGCTTTGAAGTGGATGATGTATGGTAACACCTTCATCTCCCCAACAGATGCCTACAGTGTTTTTTGATTCCTCAATCTTATGTCCAAAGTGTGTGAGTCCTCAGCACTTAGGCAGAGAAGCAGTAGATAAATCATTGATAGTATCATACTATCTCAAATTCTGCTTGGCTTGCTATTTGTTCTCTCTCCCTGGAAGACCAAGATTAAACCACAGGTCTGACCTGGGAGAGAGAACTTCCACTGGTCCAACCAACAAACTTCCCTTCTTTATCAGTCTAGGTCTCCCACAGCTTAACAATTTTGATACAGTGCCCAGGAGAACATAGTTCTTAGAAAGACAATAGGTGATGTTTAGAAATGCTTCTAAGATCCTAAAGAATGGCTTGGATTAAGAGCAAGAAGAAGATATTTTACCATTTTATAAACCATGCTCGCTACGTTTTTGTCTGATGGCATTGGACCAATGGCATGGATAGACACTGCCAGTAGAGAGAAAGATCTTCTATCATAGCTGCAGAAAGGACCATCTCAAAAAATGAGTGGAAAAAAATGTAATGTGATGCTGTAAGGACCAATAAATTCCAATTCAAACTGCAAATCAAAACTACAGTATTTTTTGTAGTTTACTGATGTAGGCAGTGATCTCTTTTGCCTGAGCTTGAGAAGGGAACCTCAGGTTGCTGGGTGCAAGCTGGTACCTGTGGATATAATAACTCACTTCTGGCTTGCCCAGAGATCTCCATGCCATATGAAGTATGCAGGTGGGATGGTCAGCCTTTCTAAATCTCCTTCCTAAAGCTCTTTTCTACATCTCTGTAGGCAGGATCCACTTTGCAAGGAGAAGGATGCTTGAGAAGACAGCACAAATGCCAGGAAGGAAACCTTCCTGCAAGCCTATCCAGTGACTGGATGGGGATCAACCTGTACATTTTTCTTGCCTGTGTCCTCAGACAGTATCACCATCTCTTTTGAAAACCTTGACATGCTCAGCCCCAGCATTGCCTCTAACTGAAGAGGGGGAAGAAACCCATTTATTCAGCTTTTGTTCAGTTGTAAAAGGATTTGTGCTGTCTGTGTGTAAAAGAGGTCTCCGATGAAGTCAGGTGGACCATCTCCCAGTCAACACAGGAGGCTTGCTATGGAAAGTTGTGTTCCTCTCCCAGCTGAGGCACATAGGTTTTACTTTCCTGTGTGGCTCCAAGACAATCCCTTGTAATTTTCCTTATTCCATCTGCAAAGACATAATCACAACCATCCTCTTTTCCCAGGATCAGGAGCAATTCCTTACACACGTGTACAGCACGGGGCACAGTGGCAGCCCAAGGCATAACCCACGTAATAACAGGACCCTCTGTGAGGAGAAAACTGGACTGTCGCACACTTACGGAAAGAAACCCCCCAAACCAACTTCATGTAACACACAGAAATTTTGGGGGATTTAAAGCCCAGCACATGAACTACAAACTTCTCAGCTGCCACTCTCCCAGAAGGTCTACAGGACTCGGCTGCCCGACTTAAACTTTAAGTGCTCATCACCGCAGCTGATGGCTCTGTTATCCTCCTCCATAAACAACCCCTAGTAAAACCATGGCAGTCAATGGCACGGCCGAGAAACCCTAATGCCTCTCCATCTTTTAACTGGGATTTGCTCCCACTACAAGCCACCTCCGCCAGTTAAGTGGCTTGCCGTTACTGTTTTGCCCCAAATGACATCACCATTTGGCTTTCTGAGCATACCTCTTTGGCTCTAACCCCCCCTTGGCTCTTTTCCCTGTAAACAGGGCCTGATTAATGTTGCAGAAGAAGGGCTGTGAATCACGTATTCCATTCTCTTATGGGAAGTCAGAATGTCAATTTTTCCTAGTTTTAAGTGCAGAGAATTGGGATATTTAATGCAGAATCCCTAGCAACGACACAGAAACTGCAGCCTGAGCCCACAGCTGCAAGCTTCCCAACATACTTTCTGTAACAGCAGCTGATGAATCACCCACTAGAAGACATGCACTTTAAAAAAAAAATAAAATGAAACAGCATTCACTGATGCTGCCTATTATTACCCAGCCCCAACACATTACAAGGATATTCTTTGATAAGGAAAGGGCCCTCACACGCACATCCACAAATCTCTGCTGGGCTGTTTAAAGGCTGAATGGAAATAGTCCGACAGCCACAGATGTTCTCTCTTCAATCCTGGGTGGCAGCATTTTACTGCCCATGGTACTCATCACTACTAATGCTTCCAGCTGGTGGCCAAAAGCTGACACTTGCTCTGAGCTTTTCCTTTGCAAATGCAAGGAAATTAAAAACAAGAGTTTGCGGAGCAGCTCAGGGACCCTGCTGCAGTCTCTTTCTCTTCCCTTTTTCATGGCAGTCTTTCTCAGCTTTTCAAAATAAAATGACAAATTAAAAAATAAAGCCTGATTTGCACCAGTCTTTTAAAGGGGTTGGGTACATACTGAGCTTCAACAGTATGGTAGATGTTCAGAAGAAGGATGCTGTATAGGAAAGGCTTAGGGAAATGAGTAAACATCTGCACTTCTTAAAAAGCACCTATTTGAGAAGTGGCACAACTAACTCTCTGGCACATTTTATTTCCTGCTAGTATTATGACTAACAACATATACAAAATTTGCCTGATGTGGATGATCCACCCCAGAGACTGAAAAGAGTATCCAGAATGATTTAGGAGCACACAGAGTGCACCAAGGTGCACTGAGAAACAAGACTCTAAATGCCTTAAACCCAAAGGGAATGCTACACAAAAATTAACTTTTCCCCTGACAGAAATTAACTGCAGTCAAATATCAGATGAATCCATGTGATGAGACATTCACAGATAACAGGGTCAAGAGCTGAAAAATAATCCACGTTAACCTTGATACCATCACTGAGGATTGCTTACAGTGTATTATCAGTGTTTATTCAGGATATGAGCCCTATTGTGCTAGGTGCTGTAGAAACACAACAAATATGTCTAACCCAAAGGTAATTCATACATCAATATAAATGCAAGATATTCAGAAGCTTATTTTCTGACTGTGCATAAAGATTTGGACAGGGATGTAACTTCAGGAAGGTCCCTTCACTTCCCTATATGCCATTTCTCATAATGAAAACAGAAGAAGATTTATTCCCTTCCTGTTCAGCCTGCAAACACCTGGGACCTGCACAGCCTCTGATAGATTTATTAAGCCCTTGTGCAAAGCTACTCGAGAGCCAAGCAGTTGTCTCTGAACACGCCAAGTGTGTTGCACCTCATGTGATGGGGAGAGGTGGTCCAGCTTTCACCATCTCAGCATTGTGGTTGTAGCTAGTCCTATAGGGCCTGGCAGAGAGATGGGGCTGATAGGAAGAGCTTCTGAGATTTACCCTACAGCAAGGCAGGAGGCAAGAAGGCAATTCCTACCTGAGTCCTTCAGCTGCAGAGGAGTCGGGGTAGACTTGTACTAGATGTTGTGTTCCATCCCCAGAGGCCAAGCATAGGGCCATGTAGGAGGGAAGGGGGAAGAAAGTAGGGATATAGGTAGAAAACCAGCACTGCTGCTAAGTGTCCTTATCACTCGGAAGAAGGTCTCTTATTTTTACAGCTCCATATGAGGTGAGCTGGCCATATTAGGACATCTGAGGTCACCATCTCCAGAATCTGTGCCTCAGGACTTGAGAAAAGGCCTAGTTAACTCATATATGAAGCCTCCCATGGTTTGCAGGTCCCATTTTCATGACAGCTTCTCCCCTAACAAAGCCAAGAGGGACTTGAAACCTTGAAAAGAATAGTTAGAGATGTCTCAGAGAGATGAGACCAGCTCACCTTTCAAAGCTGGATTACGTAGCATTTGCACATCTTAAAGTCATTCCCTCCGCATCACATCACCTCTTGTTCATGATGAGCCAAGTGGACTCATTTGTCAGGAAATGGCTGGTAAATGATCTATCCTGAGAGATCTTCCTTCAGCTCCTTTGAGTTGGCCAACAGGATGTCTGTAGTGGCTGTGGGACCAGTCTCAGAGATCCAGGTTGCTGGGCTAGCTTGTCCACTGTTCATCTCAGGATGGTTAGATCTTGCTAATGCAGCAGTTGCCGTGGCCTTATCGCCAGCCGAAGGCATTTGAACCAGTTCTACTAGGTGGAATTGGAAACCAGTTTTTCCTTTAGCATTGCTTACCAGGAAACCTTCCTTTGTTACCTCTGTTCCTACCAGGAAACCTTCCTTTCATTCCTCTTTTCCTAGTCAGTGGCCAGTAAAGACTGGATATGCAAGAGCAGCATGAAACCTTTTTGCTCTGGGGTAAATAACTCTCTGTTTTAAGAACAAATAAAGCCACAGGGATGCGCAGAGCAGCACTGCTGTCCCGTGCTAGGGATGTAACTGCGCTGCCCCCCATTTGCATGACACCCAGAGAAACAGAGGCAGCATGAAATGCAGCACTCTTGAGTAGGTGGAGGCGAGTATCCAGTTGACTCAGAGCATCGCTCTGCACCAGGGTGAAAATCTAAGGGCAACTGGAGGAACGGGAGGGGAACTTGCCTGACTAAAGAGCTTGTTATGTAGATACTGTTGTGCGGGGGAAAAAATAGCTGTAGGCTTTTCTTTAGAAGCTCTGTGTTCATAGAGGGCTATGGAGGTGGAAAAGAGGGGGAAATAATTATTAACTCCTGATTGCTATCTCCCGTATTTACACAAGATAGGCCACACAAGTGTCTTAATAGTGGAAGCACCTCGACATTTATTTATTGTTATTGATTTGTATGAAGTGATTTATGAATCATATGGCCTGGAAGGAGCTACAGAACAGAAAGGTAAAACTTTTTTTCCTAATCAAAGGAAAAGACAGCTGAGAAAATCAGAAAGGATGGATCTCATCTCTTCTGTTCTCCAACCTCTTAAAGTCTAGGGCAGAGGCAGTGTGTGGAAATAAAGAGGCAACACCAAAGAATGAATCCTCTGACCACTGTCATATCCTTAGTCTCTCAGTGCAGAAACAACACCTGTGTTGTGTCAGAGCTGATTGCACCAAGCATTGAACTGCTATGACACCAGTTTTCTTACATGGAAGTACACCAGACACTACCCCATCTCCTCTCCCCACCACACACTTTGCCATAAATAATTTGGCTGTAAAAGTGAGCAACCAGGAGGAAGGTGGCAAAGCTGCAGGACACCTCATGGTGATTTTGCTGCTGATCTGCTACACGGTGACTGTGACCCTGCCCGTGCCTTTTTCCAGCTATAAGATCCTATGGGCAGGCAATGTCTCGTATCACAAGTGCATCCACCACCTGGAGCAATGGGGCCTTAGTTTTTGGAGCAGTCTCTGAGCACCAATCTTAATGACAGTAATTTTAATAAAAAAGATATCTTTGAAAGGCCCTGGAACAAGGGGCTGTATTGCATCCCTCTGGATTGTTTTTGACTATTGGCCACTAGTAATAAACTATTAGGGAACAAAAAGCAAATGGAAAACAATAGAAGTAATTATATAGCTGGATGAATGTTTCACTTCAAATATTATTGTCTCTGCAAAGATATACAGCATGGATGTGTTATTGCAAAAAGAAATATGCATTGATCTCTTTACCAGGAAACAGGTATGACTGTATTATGTAAATATTACTTCATTTACTGTCAACAACTGTAGGCTTATTTTCACTTTGCAAACAGATGACAAACGTGCTTGGAGTCATACAGCATCAATCTTAAAGCTGACAAGGATCCCTCATTTTGCAGCCAATTTTTGAAAGTCAAAAGGCCAAATTCAGACTTGGGCTAATGCCATTCACTCCAGCAGGAGTGAGATGCCAGATTCTCCGCGTTAGTGTAAATCAGATGTGCTCTATGAACTTCAACAGCCAAAGAAGTGGTTCTAAAGCTGTTGACTTCAAAGCTAAGTTTGGCCCACAAAGCTGAAGCACTGGGTGAGAAAGAGGTCTGAATTCCCCCCTGGTGGGAGCAAATGCAGCCCAGCAGGTTTCTATAGAAGTGAAAGATCAGTCACGATACTCTTCGATACGTCATTTGAAAACTCAGCTAACTCTGATGTGGTTGCTAACACCAATGAAAAACAGAGCTAAAATGAGAGGACATAACAAACCATATCCTTTCAGGCCTGCAGCTTGGAGACCACCGTGGAAATGGTTGCAGCTCCCTCACCCAGTCTACCACCTCCCACTGGCTCTTCCTGAAATAGGATGACTCTGGCTTGGCCTTGAGCTCATTAATCCCCAAAGCATTATTTTGGCAGTCATGTAATTCCAGAGGGAATCATCCACTAGATGCTCTTCCTGCTCTCCTCCCTGTGTCTTTTGCCAGGAAAGATAATTTACCCTTCAGGGTCTCGTCTGTGAGAAGGGGATACCCAGCCAGAAGTGTGCATCCAGCTCCAGATCTAAGACCCAGGGGAATCTGAGAAGAAGATACTTTCCTCTGGTAGTTAATCACCCTGTGATATTACAGGCTAACTGAGATCTTTCTTCTCTCTTTTCCAAGGGTTACTCTTGCAAAACAGCAATCCCTAGGCTCCAGCAGTCTTAAGGTGTTCAATGAGACTTGGCTGGTGAAAGGGGTGACACTGCTCAGATCTGGATGTGTCTTTTGTAGGTCAGACTGTAAAACAAAATAATTCTCTTATGATTTTCTTACTTGGTTTTGAAATGCTCTTGCATGATGCTAACACTATACATGGGGTTTCTAAAAAGCCTAATCTCATCTTCAGGGTGTCCAGTTCCAGAAATGTATATTTGAAAGAAAGTGAGATGATAAGACAAACGAGGGTGTGCACTGTTCTGGGGTGAAAAGCTGGGAGGAAACATGATTAAAAGGCGGGCAGTGAGAACCAGCTCATGCACAGGGAGAAAAGAGAGGCTATACCACGTGTCTGTCAGCTATTTTTCTACCCTTCAGTACGTGGTACATTTGGCGAAGCCACAAGGACTACGTGTATCTCTCTCTGATTGCAAATTCTGTGGTTGTGTCACATACAACTGGTGTTTGCAAAAGGGAGGAAAAGCTCAAAGAGAACAAAAAAAAAAAAAAATTGGTCTGAGGAGAGGCCCAGACAGTGCTCACTTTAACAAGACTTTTTCATTTTTGCTTTGCAACATGGATCTGTCCATCTAGCACCATTGCAGTTTGCAGAGTTTGACGCTGTCAAGGTGGGACATTGCATTTTAATGGTGGAAAGGCTACAGATTCCCAATGTCCAAGGAACATGACCCCAGACAAAACTCAAGCCTTCTTATCAGTGAGGTTGATTCCCACAACTACCCTTCCTTAACTTCCTCTATTGTCCGCTCTTTTCCTTCTATGTGTTGAGCTCCTCACTTCCTTCCCTACTATCACCAGGCTTGGAAAAAACAATACTAATTACTTGAAATATAGTGGGTACCACCACACTGTACGGTATTTTGAGAACCACTCTGTGGTGGTTCAGAACAGGTCTTGAGAAAATAAAACATCCCCATCCCTCAGGGAGGAGTCAGAAAGGATTTGATAAGGGATCACTTAACATCTGAAGCAAAGCCAGCTCGCTGGTAACAAAGATTTAAAAAAACCTCCACATCTCTTTAACACGAGCCCACTGTGCCTTGTGCATTCAAACAACAGGAATTGCATTGGCAGGTGTCACGTCTGCCTGACTAGTGAACACAACTAGGTTTGCAAAGAGACCCGGTTGGAAAGCAGAAACCTCACCCAATATAAACAATGAGGATTTCAGTAGGAATCTTCTTTTTCCAGGGCATTGGGTCAACAATGAAATAAACTGGTGATGAAGCTGGATATCTGAGCTATCTGCAGAGCATCTGCACAGAAAGTGAAGATTACAGCTGTTTAGTTTGATCTCTCTTCAGACAAACAGTGTTTTACAGGACCAAAGGTTCACAGATAGAGTCAGCAACCAGCCCCTTTTCTTGAAACACACTGGCTCTGCTTCGAGTCAGCAACCAGCCCCTTTTCTTGAAACACACTGGCTCTGCTTCCTCAGTGGCCTCCCATCCAGATGACACCCAGACTTGCTCCTCACTGCTTCAGGCTATGAAGAAAATTGCACTTTGAGACAGCGCAGCCACAGGATGTCAAGCCACCAGCTCAGCTGGCATTGGTTTCCAGGGCACAGCTAGGAAATATGAGCATGTCCCAGGTGCTGCAGGTAGTTGTCCCTGACTGGGTTATGGTTCATCCTTTGTGAACCAAGCTAAACTGTGATTACTTTGAGGGTGGCAGAGCACTGGAACAGGTTGCCCAGGGAGGTGGTGGAGTCTTCTTCTCTGGAGACATTTGAAACCCACCTGGACAAGTTCCTGTGTGACCTGCTGTAGGTGGACCTGCTTTGGCAGGGGGGTTGGACTAGATGATGTCCAGAGGTCCCTTCCAACCTCATGTGATTCTGTGATTCTGTGATTATTAGATGAGGAAAATTGAGAGGTGCTGAATACCCTCTGATCTTTGCCTTTTGGGCTGTAGTGCTAAGACTTAACCCAGGAGTGGTTCAATAATGTGCTTAGGAAGAGCTGACCTCAAGGTAGGAGCTGAAGAACAGTGGCACACCCTGGTCAGTGTCTCCATTGGTTGTGTGCTTGAGCTTTTCCTCACCACCAACACCACCTCATCCTTCCCCTCTGCAGAGTCCTCTGAACTTCCAGACAGATGTGTCTCAGTTTGCTGAAATCCTGTGGATGGGGGTGGCCTCAGTGTGATGTCCAACTTCCTGTGTAGATTAACACTGAAGCCACCAAAGCAGCACTTCAAGTTATCAAATTTAACAATTTTCCCTGGCTGCCCTCTGCCATGGGGCTTCTTATTCCTGCCTCAACCATGACCCCCAGTGCTTTCCCCTCCCTGCCCAAAACACCCCCACAGCCTCTCTCCTCACTGAGGTTCAAACTGTGCTGGGGGCCCCCTTAAGTAAACCCTGCCAGTGATAACCACCACCACTCTCCAGCTGCTTGCACTGGATTAAATACTTCAAGGCTGCTCTGAAAGCCCCCCTCCACATATCCCTTTCCCTCAACTGGGTAGCAATAATCTCTCCCCAGCTTCTAGATCCCCCTACGCCTTGGCTGGGGAGTCAAGGGCTGGAAACTCACTACCAGCGCAGTAATCTTTTCCCAACCATGACTGCAGAAGGGAATTATAATTCCCCTGGTACAGCAAGGTCTCAATATTATCATCTTCTGTTTGTCCTAAACCAAAGACATGCTAGTATGGCTGAACTATTCTGTTTGTGCGTGTGTGCATATAGTGTAGAGTAGTATAATAGCATAAATTTTAATTTTAACTACACAGATGTGTGTTGAGGTTTTTTTGTGTGTGTGTGCTTCCCTGTGTGCATACACACAGCCCTATGGTTAGCATGATCTATATCTACAAATATACATATATATTTATGTTATTTTTCAACCATGCTAATAAAAAAAAAATTCTTCTGATTCCTTTCAAGACCTGAACAAGTCCCTCGCTGCTATTGCATTCCTGTGCTCTTCACATCCAACAGGCCTACAGCCCTACTGAAAGTAGCAGTTTCCCCTCACCCCCAGGGCATCTCTGGCACCAGCATCTGTGGTTTTCCAAGGAAAAGTCAATACAGACACAGAGCCATAAGGACCAGACAGTCGTCGTGTCCAGAGTGAGCATTATACTTACATTGACTCCAAGGCATCTGACCACAGAGACTTAATTTTAGCCACTAAGTCTAAACTTAAGTATTTCTTGAGGATTCTTCTGTGATTAGTGGAAAAGAATAAACACTTGCAGATGGCAATCCATCATCTGCCAGTCTAACAAGGCTGGAAGCACCCTGTGGAGGTACCTGTCTCCCTCCAGGTATGATGACCAGCTGAGGTGACACACCAGCCTTCCAGGTAGCTATGACTTGAGATCAACGCCACCTTGGCTGGAGAAGCATGGGAACTGCTGGCAGAACTTACATCCCCGGAAAGCTACTGTATTATTTCAGCTTCTAGATGAAATTCTTTGTTCCCTGAGGAACACTTAAGATGAAGGATGAGGAGGGACTGAGCATCCACATTTTGCATTTGCAGGGTTTCCTCAGCACCTTCCAAGACTGGGCCCTAAAATTCTCTCTTTCCTCATGCTGAGCAAAAACTAGGTCATCAGCCACCACTACATAACTTGCAGTAATAATATTTTCTGTAAAGTTTCAGCTCTCCTTGCCACAGGACTGTCTCCCACTTTACTAAAAAAAGGGTACATGTTTTAACCGTCTTTTGCTGCAGAGAAATCCTGAAATGAGCAGGACGCAATCGTAAGTCTCTGAAGACAGAAGACAACGAGGAAGATCCCTGAAATGTAATTTTTACAGCAGTTTCATGGCTTTTAACCCAATCTTGTAATTTTGAAGAGCTTGGCTTGTGATTTCTGGACCCCTGGGGTGAGCAGTACTGAAAGTAAGAGGTGCATTCAAGTTCCTCTGGATGTCACAGCTCTGAAACATGCCCCGAGGAAACAGGGGAGGAGACTGGTAGGGAACAAACCAAATGAGCGATAAATGTGTCTTCCTTGTCCCTCTCTCTCCCCACTCAGCCCCACTCCTGGCACGGGTTAGCCTCTCTTTTGAGAAGCGACACTTTTGTTCGAGCTGACCTTCAAGCAGATGTCCCCTCAAAAAGGTAGCTCTGGGAAGAAATGCCACAAAACAGAGCCCCACTATTGAAAAGGAGGTCTCTGAAAGGCTGAACAGATGGCCCCGGAGTCTCCCAACTCCATGGCGAGGACGCTTGGCAGCAGAACGAACGCTGAGATGAAAAGGAGCTGATTTCATCGGCTGCTCTATCTGGTCAAGACATATAACTTTGCCTTGGGTTTATGCTTTTACCACCTCCTTTCCTGGAAAGTGCAACAGCTCTTTAAATAAACTCCCAACAACAACAAACCCCTTTCATAGGCTTCTGCTCATTAATCAGGTAGCTTATTTCCTACATTTCTTCTTTTTTTTCTTCTTTTTTTTTTTCTTTTTTTTTTTCTTTTTTTTTTTTTTCGAGAATGGCACGGCGCAGCTGAGGAGGGGTATGTTGCCAGAAAGGTCCGCGTTGACCTTTGTGATGCTTATTGCTGTGTGTGGAATAGTTTTTTTTTTTTTTTTTTTTTTTTTTCTTTTTTTTTTTTCTCCAGGCCTATTTTTACCTTGCCAGTGTGATCAGCTGCAAGACACTGTCCTGGATCACTGTGCATGTTTTCTTTTAGAAATCATCCTGCACGAGAGTCTACACAGGCATCGCTGTGCCTCTCAGAGTGAAAATGTGCGTATGTGTCAGGGCACGTGGAGACTGATAAGAACACCCCTCCCTTTTTCAAACAGTTAAACATTTACAAGAGGCTGAGGGTGATTTTTCCCCCTCTACTCCAGTTTGGTTTCTTTGAGCCACATAAAAAATGTGGCAAGGCAGCCTTAGGCAGATGTTTCGTGAGTATACGGGGCATGCTGGTAGGATGCATGTGCCTGTGGTTTGCAGAGCACCCTTCAATAATCACCCTTCTGCAGTTGGCTTGCTCATTCTGCCACTGATTTCCTCTGTGTCCTTGGGCAAGTCTCTTGACATTTGCATTTCATAAGATGCACCTAAATATTTTTGTGCATTGGAGCTTTGCTCTCTCTCTCTCTCTTGCAAGCTATAGGGAGGACTGGAAAGCATCCCTGCACCTCTGGTGTCATGGGAGGGTAAATATAATTCTAGAAGAGTGGGAAGCACCCTGAAGGGAGTGGAGAGAGAGGGAATAACCCCCTTCCTCACCCTATCCCTGTTAGCAGAGGTGTGTGTCATCTGCAGAGTCTGGTGGGTAAATCAAAAGCGTGAGACTCAGTAATTTTGGGGATGTTCATTGCTCTGGTGGTGCCCAAAGAGTGATCTCATCCCCTTCTTCTCCCCACTATGTGATGAGTTTTCCCAACCTGTGGCCACAGCGTCTGGTGATGCCTCCAGTGCACGAGACTCCCTCCCAGCAAGCTCGTGCTTCGGTGCCGAAACCTCCCCGAGGAGAGGTTTAATCCCTGTCACCAAAACAAAACCCTGCGTGTTTGTTTTTTCACCCGGCGTAACTGTCAGGATTAATGCTGTTTAAACGATGTCAAACAGCCACTGGTTGGTTAGCAATATATTTACTCCATGCGCCTTCTCAATAGGGGCTTCATATTTTACCACAGGAAGCAGAAAAAAGCAAAAGGAAAAAAAAGGGGCCTTAAAAAGGAAGATGAGTAATAAATCCTAGAGTTACTATCCCTAAACAGTTTTTTTTAATCACAAAATACAAAGAGCCCAGAGACTCTGATAATGAACATAAAATATGGTTGTCATTAAAAAAATATTTCTCTGTCCCATCAATTTCAATTTACTCCACTATAAATCAATGAGCTAGTTAATAAAATATTCTTCCACTTTAATTGTTTTATCTTGCTTTTATGTTAAATTTCAGTGAGTTACTGTGGGCACTAGTCTTCACATTATAGAAAAAAATGTCAGTGGATTGGGCTTAATTCGTATAAATTCAAACATTCGTTTAGAGCATTAGGCATATTGAAGGAAGCTCCTGCAATTTAGCTGCTGCTGAAAACAATGCAAATAAAAAAAAGAAGTAGGGAAAAAGACGCCCTAAGTTGGATTAGTAAAGTTAGCTGCTCATCTACTGTC
Organism: Calidris pugnax; assembly: GCF_001431845.1. Taxonomy (NCBI): domain Eukaryota; kingdom Metazoa; phylum Chordata; class Aves; order Charadriiformes; family Scolopacidae; genus Calidris; species Calidris pugnax. The sequence goes on from NW_015090906.1 coordinate 3,396,759, forward strand.
AAATTCTGCCTTCAAAATAAGAATAATTTTAACAAATCTTTTGAAAACTGTCACTTTGTGTTATCTCATGAAGCATTAAAGCTCAGTTGGGGTATCCTTTTGAAATTCCTCAGCCTTGCCTCAGTCCACTTCGAAATCACAGGTGCTTGTCTGGACTAGTCCAGTCTTTCCCATGAGAAAATATATCAACACAAAGTCTATAAAAGTCTGGGCTCAGACTCCAGTGTTTGCCGTGAAGGGCATTACCCTTGTATTGTGAAAAGACAAGAAACTGTCCCTTGTGAGTCATTTTCTTCTGCAAATAGGAGGGGAAGCATTCTTTTGTGTTTTGTTTTGCTTAATTCTCTGTTATCGATTGATACCTTCTTGAAAAGGCCGCAAGGGATACTTTATTAGTTAGCGTTTACTGATTAAGCATTTGTAATTGTGATTTAAGGATGATCTTGTGTGATATAGATGTATGCAGCATGGAAAAATATAGACAGAAACATGAAAATCCTGTCCTCTTTCTCTTGGAGGTTGAGCTGGCATTTGTCCTGGTTCAATAGCTGATAGACAGTAAATTATGGATAGAGGGTAAATACCTGCTCACGTGTCTGAGCTCCTCATATGGTAGAACGGCCGTGAATAAGTCACCTTTGCAGATCTGGTAGCCTACAGAAGTTTCTAATGGGCAGCCTTTCCTGGAGAAGGTCTCAAGGTGTGACCCAGATACAGACTGAAGCACTGTTCAGATGTCCTACCTCCCACAGCAAGGCATGCCCATCAGATCACAGGAGTGACCACAGCAGCCTGCAGCTGGGGAAATCTGCTTTCCAGTGCGTGCAGGGGTGGACAAGGTGGTCCATTCCCTAGCAGAAACCCCTTCCTGCATCAGATGGAGAGGGACAACAGGCCAAACACTGCTTGTGGAGCGCACAACGTCGCAGAGCTGGAAAAAGACCAATGTGCAAGCATGAGCCACACTCGCCTGCCTCCAAGCAAATGGACCAGGATAAGCCAGTTTTCTCTAACAAGCTTGTGTACCGTGGAAAATTTCAAACTCCTGGGTCCGAGGGAGATGGTGGGGACCCTCATTTTGGCCATTGCCAAATTTCAGATGCAGACAAGGTCTGGATTTTAGCCAGCAGTGATGTGTTGAGGTGCTTGGTTCCAGCTTCTGTTTTTTTAAGCCACCCAAGTACAGTGATCTGCATCAGGGGAAGGAAAAAAAAACCCTCCACAACATTTACATGGAAGCTTTTGAATTTCAAAGATCTTTTTTAATAAGGCAAGAATGAGGAAGTCTAAAGATGTGCATATCTGCTTTACAGTTGTTAGCCTAATAAATGCAAATATTTCCAGCAGCCAAAGGTTTTACCCTGCAGTTTTACCTGCTAACATTTCCTTGTTTTGAATTATGTAGATCAGAAATGGAGGAAAAACATAACACTGGTTCTAAGGGTATAGAGCTGTCATCTAATTTTAGCTAAATGTTCTCCAAAGCAGAAAGATGCATAACTGTGGGGTAAATTGCTAGTGAGGCTTTTATTTTTTTAAGGATCTGTTTACAGCTTTGCTAGCCAAACTCAGGGGGGAAAAAAGAAACAACACAGGCAATGTTGAATATTTCAAGAGAATCATCCATAAAAAATACTGGGTCTCAACTTCCAAAATTATTTCTTTTTCAAATATAGGTCAACATCTCACTTGGAAGACACAAGTGTGTAATATGAAAGTTGCCAATTGGATGTCCTGGGTGTGTTAAGTGATCCTTGATGAAGGTTTTTGAAAGTAGTCGGAGATTTGGGGTGTTTTCCTGTGTGTTGCCAACTTAAGATTTTTTTATCAGAGCCTGGATTTCAGAAAGGGGGCACTCAACACTCAGAAATCAAGTTCATTAAGGCACCTAAGTTCAAGCCATTTAAAACCGGAGACTCTGAGAATCAGTAGTTGTGCTTGTTAATTTGGACCTTTGTATTCCAATATTCAAAGTCTAACTTCCAAGATGTTACTCACATCATTTTATTAATCCAGAAACAGGTCACAACCTGGAAGTAAAACCTCATAGTCACCAATCTTCTTGCTAACACATGATTTACAGATCAAAGTCATATTTATATTGCTATCATTTGGAAATAGCTTCACAGAAGGGAATGAAGTCTGCACTAAAGTCAATGAGATTAAAATGAGGTTGATAAGTGAAGGTTGTTTAGGATGATGGGTAGTGGAAATACTTATATTTTATGGATCCTTGCATCAGATCTATGGCTATTGTTATCATGGTTATTGCTGTTATCATCTCTAGTGGTTCCAGCCAAGACCTACCAACACTGTAATTTCTGCTCTACACATGGCCAGACACAAGCTTTTTACTAAAGGCTGTATGGTCTAACCATTCTGCAGGAAAAGAAATAGGTGGCATTTCTCTCACCTAAGTTTAAACATTTGTATATGAGCTCGTAGTCAAGGTTCCCTTTACAGCTACTGGAGAGAAACAGGAACTTCTAGATCATGATTCCTCTGCCTGAAGTGAGGAGTCCACCTTAGGACAAAACAATCTGGATTCCTGGAGCGTGCCTTTCTCCTTAGTGACTGCAGTGGGAATCTAAGATATTTCCTTACATGTTGTAAACATCTAAACATAAGTAAGATGAATCCTGCTCAGGAATTAGTCTTGGGCCTGGTTTCAAGCAAGATGTATGAAAGAAAAAGGGTAAAGTCTTTCTTCCAGTCCATTGCTTCACTCATCTATAAAAGAGACCAACAGGCATAAAAATGCCTTAAAAATTAAAAACTCGGGATTTATCAGCAGTCAGGATTTATGGAGCAGTCATAAAGCTGTTTGCAGAAGAAACTACTCAGCTTCTTGAGTCATGTGTACCAGAGTGAAAGCTAGTAAAAAAAAAGTGGAAAGAGTCTCTTAAGACATGTGAATCTCATCTGCACTACCTCAAGTGCACTCGTAAATTCAGACCGTCCAGAGTTGCCCCTTGACATTTTTGCCTGACACAGGCCATTCAAAACTATTTTTGTTAGTAATGTTGAGAGTCAACATGTGGACACTCACCCTTAAAATGCAGAGTGGACACCACCAAAGGCAACTTAGAGGTATATAATCTGTCTGATTAGGCTATAATCACTTTTATATCTACATAGTGTGGCTGTAGGGAGCTCTACGGTAGATGTATTTCCTCAGCCTAGTAAGCCTGGGTGGCAGCAACAATGAAGAATATGGCTCAACCTTCAATGAGACCTTCCCACTCATCACCTCTGCTGAAGACCTCATTGCCACAACTCAACCACCAGTTTTCACCAAGTGCTTTAGGTCACAACTCATCAGCTCCCTCCCTGAGGCAAATCTGTGTTTTCTACATAGAGTTCCTGAAGGGTATAACTCAAAATCCCACCCCACAAGGGTAAGCACACTCTAATACTAAACTGTACCTGTTCTTCACTCAAAGTGCCTGAAATTTATCCATTTTTCAGTCCCTCAGCATTTCTGACCAGGAGGAGACATATAACTGGGGGAAACAAACAGGTTCTACGCTGCTGTTTATAAAGATGTTGAAACAGTTTGGGAAACTTGGAGATAAAAGCTCTAGAAATGCAAGATATGATGATATAAATTATTCTCCTTAACACATCAGACAGGAGCAGTAAAGACCTTATATGGTCATAATTACCACATCCGTGCATATCTAGCAAAAAGAGGCTGAGATCATATTTTAAAAATTAACCTGGGGGACATTACAAATGTTGCTTCTAATGGAATTTTATGATCAACAGTCATATATTATAATATTTGAATAACTTTCAGAAAGATTTGTTCTTCCGGCAATGCTTATTTTTTTTCCTCCTCTAACCAAAACTAGTCTTTAAAAGAAAGTGCACGGCAAAAGGAAAACTGACATTTCAAGCTATAGGAGTTGGAAACTTCACACTGATGCTGTTAAAGCTGATTTAAGCAATGCAAAACAATTATTTCACAAATGCATATGTTAAAACTGTAAATTGATATATCAAAACCACAACCTGAATATAGCAATTTGTCTCTTTTTTTCTTTCTTCCTTCCCCTCCCTGTTGTAGTGTATTCCACAGCTGCCTGCCAGATAATATACTGATTGCAACTTTCTTAATTTACAGAGCCTTTAAGTCTAATCTCATGAGCCAGCCTAAAGGGCTTCTTCATCCATTGAAATGCCAGAATAATTGAAATTGTCTTCAGCTGACAGTCAGGCAATAATGAATATTTTACTTTGCTGATTGCATGTCAAGGTTACATACAGCACTGCTAACAGACCTAATCCTGGGGATCTCAAGCCAGCCTTCCCAGTACGGCTTGTGCTTCAATGTGGGGTTTTTTTTGTTTCCCCTCTCCATGGATCAGTGTGAGCGGAGTGAGACCAAACAAGCTGGTGAGTGGTATAGGGTGACCCAGTTGCTGTTTGAATGATGCCACCACGGGTTTGCAACAGCACTCCAGAGGCAAATGACAGTCTGGGAAAGGTTTTATTTAAAGGTTTCCCTGAAGGGAAAAAGGAGAGGGAGGAGGAAATGCACAAGTAGTCAGTCAAAAAAAGGGGTTGGGAGGAAATCTGTGGTATGGCATGAAAGAGGCTTCTGTGTGAACCCGTCCTGAATGAACTCCTTAGACTTTCGTTGCAATCACACAGGGGCATTTCCCCATCCAAAGTCAGTGCATGGTCAATAGACTGTTAATGATGCCAAGACATATGGAGGCAACAAAAAGGATGGGTACTCTGTTAAAATAAATAGGGCATGTTTGAGAGTTGTGCAGAGAACTAAAGGCAATACAGACACAGGGGTGACTCCGAGTTGCTGGGTCTGTAGGTACCCACCCTTCAGCCATGGGTACCAGCATATGCACCGTATCAGAGACACCAGCCACACCCAACACAGTGATTTCCATAGGAAAGAAGCTCAAGCCCATGTTCCAGAGACAATCACTCTGTGCATGGGCAATCAGGAAGCCAACATCTGAGGGCATATGGTGACTCATCCCACCAGGCAAATCGAGATAAAGCCCAACAAGAGAACATTATGATACTCCTCCTGCCCCGTGTCCCATCTACGACAACCCCTTACAATGAGTAAAGTACAAGAAAAAGGAAATGCTGTCATTTTCCCACAAACAACAGCAATTTGTGGTTTATGAATTTCTGGACCCATGGGTGATTTAATTCCATGTGAAGGTCCTCCAAAGATTTTCCTCCATTAATTTATCCTATAAGACCCTGAATCCAAGGAAGCTTTTATTATCCAGAAAATCCTGCAGCAAGGAATTCTCCAGCTGAAGTGACTTTCTCCCGTGTTTTAGGAGAAATCAATGGTTCAGTCAGTAGTTGCTCTGTGATATCTGACCCTGAGCCTGCACAACCATCTCCCCCACGTCTTGAAATGACACGTCAGTCACCAAGACACATGGATACTTCCAAGATACCTTGGATACTTCACTCCAACAAAAAACATCTATTTTAATGTGGGTTTATTTCAACTATATACAAAGAGAGTAGGAGACAGAGGAGGAAGGCTTGTTTGGAGGAAAGGAGGATGGGGGAGAAAGGAAAACAAATCCTGCTTGGGGAGAAATAACATGAAACTTGGGGACAGCTTAGTTTGGTAATATGACTTCTGCAACCTCAGCAGCCTAGAAGGCTGCAAGCTTTGGACCTGGCCAACCAAGGAACCAGAGAGCCCATGGTGTCAAAGGCCAGTACAAGAGAGCAGCATTCCCTGGATAATGCAGGCAAATATCCAACTGCCCATATGCAGCCCTAATCAAGCTGGTCTGAGCTCATAGTTGACCCTATGCGGAGCAGAGGGTTGGATAGAGACCTCCTGAGGTCCTTTCCAACCCGAATCACTCTATGGTCCCATGACCCAGGGAGGACCAGGGGCATTTGGCTGCCAGGCAACCTGCCAGGCCAACATCGTTGGAGGCAAGGAGCTCTGGCAGGAAGCTATTGGGGAAAAATGGGCATTGGGTCTGGGAAAGCCGTCACTGTAGAGGCACAAGGTCTCTGCAGAGAGGCCAGCCTTTCACTGAGATGTCCTGCAGCCTTACCACCAGGGAACAATAAACCTCTCAGGAACTCTTACAGAGAATTCCCTCTTTCTTCAGTGCTTCTGTGGGACCAGAAGTTGGATCCATCACTTCTATTCAGCCTCAACACCACGCTTAATCATATGCCTCCCTCCAGCCAACCGCCCTCCTGGCATCGAGCAGCCTCACACAGCTCTGGGGCAAGACGTTATTCAACCCATCTCTCACCAGTTTGCCAGCTCAGATGCCAGTGTGAACAGCCCCCAGCCCACTTCGGTTGGAACAAGCCCAGTCACTTTTAACTTTTTCCGCAAGCTTTTTTTTTTAGCTTGGCTTGTCTTGAGATCTGCAAGTTTGGGAATGCCTATGGGAACTCATCCCACTGATCCCACCAAGGCACTAGCTTCAGGCGGGGTCAATGACAGCAAGTTAAGAGCCTCTTCCACTAGCAAAGCAGCAACTAGACGAACACATGTAAGCAAGCCCCTTATTCCATGCCTGAGTTTTTCTGAGCTGGAAATTGGGTAAGAATCATCTCTGGAGCTGGTCCAACAAGGGGTAAAGGACTCGAGCAAAAGGCAACCTGCCACGTCCCTATCAGCATCACCACCCAGTTGTTCCTGTAACCCCTGAGTCTCCACTCACACGCTGAGTCCTTAGCTGAGCCCATCCTTGCAACACCCGCCTGTGAACATTTGCATCAGAGACAAACAGTGCAAGTTCATCCCTGTCTGTGTTTGACAACACTTTCTTCAGCTGCGCTCTGCCAGGGGTGAGCCTGGGCCCCAGGAGCTGTAATCCTCCCTTCTCAGGTGCAGTCCTGCTCTGAAAGGGGTGAGAGAACAAAACAGGCTCTGTGAGATGCATGAGCAAGCGAGGCACGTTCACAGCTGATGGCAAGAGACTGCTTTCGGGTAGCAGAAACTGAGGCTACAAACACTGGCAAGGGCTTTCTCCTTCTGGCACATCCTGGAGAACTGTCATTCACTGGCTCTGCAGATGGCTTGGAAAAGAACATATGAAGGAGCAAGGTCTGTTTTCCAGGTAGCCACCATGGCTCCCTGATGGAAAAAGGAGTACAGGACATTAAGGAAACCAAGATAAATGAATAGTTGTGTATGAATAGAACTTTTTTTAAAGAACCCCTTGCTGGTAAAGCCCACAGGGTGGAATTAAACCTATAGCGAATTGTTTACTGATAAGATCTGCTTTGGACCAGACCTGTAAGAAGGAGTCAAGTTCTTTGCTGTTGTAACTTCACTGACTTTACATCAGTGCTAAAATTTAGCAAGTTTCCTTGATAATTAAGTCATCTATGATAAAGTTGAGGATGCAATAAGAAGTTTTGATTATTAAATCATGACAAAAGCAAAATCTGTGGATGTTTAGCACCCATCATACAGGGTGCTGCAACTAGACAAGATATGCTGCAGGGTGATGATGCCTCCTGCCAGCAACCTTCCTGTTGGCCAGGACAGTTTAGACTTAAGTTCCAAAATTAGCTTTATTTTTCCAATAAGAATAAAGGACTGGGGCAACTCCACCCAAAAGAAAACAATTCTGCCCTCCTGCAAATTAGGCAGCTGGACCCCTCAGGGAAACAGTTCCTTCACATGCCAAGTAGCTCTCGTCTGAGCCCTCCTTCACCTTCCTGAGCTGGAAACCTTTTAAATCTGTGATCTGGGAACCAGCCCATCTCCCCCCTCTCTTCCCTCAGCCCCTACCTTCCCCCAGGGCTCATTCCCATTACTTTTACCTACTTATCCTAGCAAATAGGGTCAACTGGCTTCATGGGTCCTGAGAGAGCCCTTACCCTCTGCTGCAGCAAGATTATAATTAACTTCACAAAAGATAGACGGGAAACAGAGACAAGAAGGGAATTAGCCCAGGTCCCCAGCACAGCCAGGAATGCAGCCCATTGGTCCCAGCCCTGTGTACCCTCCACCTTGCTGCTGGCTTGTTGTCTCCCACCTCCTTTACCCTTATCTCAGGCTGCACTCCTGGGCATGCCATGTTTCACATCTCTATATTTAAAAGCTTATTATAAAGAGATGGCAGCACAACCCAAAAAAATCTATGGTCAAGATATTCTGGCTCTTTGATTGTGCTTTCCAGTACTCTGCCATGTAACAACACTGGAGCATGCAGGAAGATGTTGCTCTACACAGCCCTAAAAGCTGTCAAGACATCTTCATACCCTGACTATAAAAATTAGAGACTGCAACTAACAACCGTGCCTGTCGCCTCCTTACTGGACTCAGTTCAACCCAATGAGTGTTTAGGGACTTTTTGGTTCTTTTGGAATGAGGCCATGGTCACTATTCAAGCCTGTAGCCCACGACTCTGAACAGCTGGATAGTCAAAACGGATCAGGACTTCAATAAACATGATAGGAATCCCAAAACACAAAACACAGCCGAGCATGTTCTCGCCACCTTAATGGATTTGCCTTTCCCTCAGATTTTGATTTGGAAAACTCCATCCAAAAAGATTCATAAAGTGCTGGAGGTGCTTGACATACACTTAAAAGCTCCAGGCCAGATCTTGCAGCTGATATAAATCACTGTCAGCTCCAGCAGTTCCAGCGGCTCAGGCCCTGCCTCAGAGTACACAGAGAGTTAGTGAGAATAAATCAGTGAATTTATCAGTACGTCCCCTTCTCCTTAAACCCAAACACACTTGAACTGATGGATTGGTCCTTTCATATCCCTGCATTATTGTGTCTCAATTGCATACATTTGTGCTCTCTTCACTGTATAATAGATACAAATAATGAACAGTTGTAGGAATGCAAATATAGGTGGCACACTTGTGTGTAGTCATCTAAGCACACACACATATGCTATCTGCAGCCAGCAGCTCAGCCCTGTGGGTCTGTTGACCCTGCACTCCAGTTGAGGATTTCATTTATTCCTGGGGGGTGGGGAAAAATCCTCCTTTTATTTATTTTCATATTAATAATGATGAAAACAGTTCCAGTACACCATTTCTAATACAATTAAGTATATTCAAGATCACAAAATTATATTACAATAACCAAACAATATATACATAAAGAACTCATTTTAATCCAACAAGTACAGAGCTGAGGCTGGAATTAGTGAATTATCTGTGCCCATTGTGACTAAGTATTAAGAGCTATACCCTGCCAGAGGAGAAGGGAGCAATAACTGAGCATCTGTCTTATGTTACACCTCCCCAGGTCCTCCAGGATGAGACGCCAACAGGACAATGTTCAATATTCTTGTGGTGATGCATCATTTAAGGAAGGTAGTTGCTGACTTTGCCTCACTGGGTCCAGATCTTCATCACCCATAGATCACCTAATCTAGTTGAAGATGTCGCTGCTCACTGCAACGGAGGTTGGACCAGATGACCTTTGAAGGTCTTCCAACTCAAATTATTCTATGGTTCTATGATCTCTGAGAGTTTCTAAGCCTGATTCATGGCTCTCAGGAAACTCGCTTCTCTGCATTTCTCACCTGGGCTCTGGTTCTCACCTGTGTGTGTTTGTAACTCTACTTCCACTGCCATGGGACATCTGGTGATGGTGCCTTGCCACATGTGGTTGGTAAGGGCAGAAAAAGCTGAGTCTTGTTTAGCTGTGTCATTCACAAGGCAATTTTCCTTCCAGTAGTGAATGGGGAGACAGCTGAAAAACCTCTAAAAGGGGGATAACTGAGATGAGTGGCTAATGCAGAGTCATAAAATCACTCACCTTATGACCATGCTAATGTGACCTTACCTGGAGACCTATGCACCCCATGCTACAGGACAGAGTGGACCTTCCCCAAGGGAGCAAGAAGAGGTGGTTGAAGAGTCATGGGGCACATCTGAGGTGCAGGTCACTAGGTCTGTCCTAGTGACCCAGCTTGGGAAAGGTACAGACTCATAAGAGAGGTAAAAGACCCAGAGCAAAACTCAGCTAGGACACATTCACACATGCCTGCTTCGCTGGACTCCAGAGCCAGGACAGGCATTTCACCAAGACCTACAGTGCATGGGTAGACACTTGCCCATGAGAAACATGAGCAGAAAAAAAAGCAGAATGAATGTCATAGGAAAAGGGTCTGGATTAATTGCAGGACGGAATGAAAAAGAAGGAACCCAGCTGCAAAGGAAAGGCAGAGTCCATGGTCTGGAGGAAAGGAGCCCCAGAGACAGCTGAAAAACCTCTAAAAGGGGGATAACTGAGATGAGTGGCTAATGCAGAGTCATAAAATCACTCACCTTATGACCATGCTAATGTGACCTTACCTGGAGACCTATGCACCCCATGCTACAGGACAGAGTGGACCTTCCCCAAGGGAGCAAGAAGAGGTGGTTGAAGAGTCATGGGGCACATCTGAGATGCAGATCACTAGGTCTTTTCTAGTGACCCAGCTTAGGAAAGGTACAGACTCATAAGAGAGGTAAAAGACCCAGAGCAAAACTCAGCTAGGACACATTCACACATGCCTGCTTCGCTGGACTCCAGAGCCAGGACAGGCATTTCACCAAGACCTACAGTGCATGGGTAGACACTTGCCCATGAGAAACATGAGCAGAAAAAAAAGCAGAATGAATGTCATAGGAAAAGGGTCTGGATTAATTGCAGGACCGAATGAAAAAGAAGGAACCCAGCTGCAAAAGAAAGGCAGAGTCCATGGTCTGGAGGAAAGGAGCCCCAAATTCCTGGGACAACTCTAACCAGCTATATCTAAAAATACATGCTTTCTTTGTGCTGCTTAAAGTCATGAATGTTTTGTTCCCCAGGGCCCTCTGAAAAGCCATCTCATCCATTTGCTTCCAGAACTATGCATTTCTGGGTTCACAGAGGATGGTCCCAGTTTTGCAAAGGGATAAGACTCGATGAGCTTGGACGTATGTCAAGAGCTCAGAGAAAGACACTATTTTTGTCTCCATGGGCCAAAAAAAAGGCATACCTAGGCCCCAAAGCCTAGTATGGGGAAGAGGTTTTCCAGAAATGCAGTAGTGCCTGGTTGGGCTCACATACCCACAATCTGGCTCTGCCTTGCTTCAACATCAAGGCTGGACGACAAATAGTCTTTGGCCTCTCTCTCTCACAGCAAAGCCCTGAAATAGGGTGTTTCTCAGTTCTCAAGGATTTATTTTTAAAGTTGCAAAATCGCTAAGAAATCTCTGTGCCAAACTGCATTTCTTGCAGAAACTCGCTGAGCAGACCGGTTTCTCGGTTTGACTTCACGTTGCTGATTTCAGCGATGACAGTCCGTATTCACCCCTTCATAACTGAGAGCAGAATTGGGCCCCAGACTTAAAACTAGAGCACGCAGCAATCAGCGGGAGGCACAGCAATTGCAAGTACATCCGAGCAAATTTTAAAAATGCAAATCAGCATTCCCATAAGCCACCGCCATGGTCTTTGGGGTAGATACGCATTTAGGTGATTTAAAAAACGATCATTATTTACCCAGTAAGCTGTGGCAACTCCTTCAGCAGCTGCCATGCTCGACTGACTTAATACATATTTAGAGTATGCAGAGTAAGACTGGGCAATGCAAAGCAGAGCTGAAACATCTCAGTATTAGATACCTCGGGGGGGTGTTTCTCCATATGCCAAATTAGACAATATTGTGGATTAGTCACTTGCCAAATTCCTTTTCTTTTTTTCCTCCTTCTTCTGCCTTTTTTTCTTCTAATTTTTTAATCCAAGCTCTTTGAATTAAATAAGAGCCAAAAAAATATAAGCATCTTCATCCAGGAGACATCATTGCGTCAACAATTACCTCTATTTCTTTCTGAAGAAATGCGTTGCTCCATCGTCGTGTTGGAGGGGGCAGGAGGAAACACAACCCCACACCTTCGGTGTGATAAATTTTAGGCCAAAGCAAATCTTTGCTCCCCAATTCCCGCCCTTTCAGGGGCAAAAGCCCCTTCCCATCCCAACACTAAGCTTCAACAGCAATGCTGGCAGTGACAGCCACTGCAATATCATGCCTAGTGCTCAGCAAGGAGGCTTCGAACCTTGCTTCCTTTTGATTGCTGCTTATGTAGGACGAATCCAGATTAAAGGCTAATTTCTTTCCGACTTTGCTGGGTTTGGAGCCTGTCTCTTACTCTGGCTTTGTTGTGCAGTGAGGTAGAGTGTAATTTTCTGACTCTTCCCAACTCCTTAGTTTGAGACAATAATCCACTCTGTCTCCTCTTAATTAAAGTAAATAACCCAGGCTCACAATAGCAGTTCAGAAAAGGGCCTTAAGTCTCGTCATTCCCTCAGTGCAAGGAGCTAATTGATTTTCAAATGATAATGGTGTTTACATTAGAAAGCCCACATCCCTCCCTCCCCCTTCCTTTTCTCTTCTTAAACCTTCTTCATCTCATGAATATCAAATGGCCAGGATCCCTCCATTGTGGCTGCCAGCTCCTAATGTACGTGGTGTCACTCCAAAACGCTTAACAAGCTAATGGAGTGATTTCTGATTTACATGCCCGCCTCTTGTGCCCTGTTTGTTATCCACAGACCGAGGACCTGCAGGAATGTCCTTTTTTTTTTTCCTTTTTTTTTTTGCCTTCCTTACCCCATTGTCCCTGGGATACAGAGGCGGCAGTTACAGGCCTGGAGGCAGGACTGGTTTTCAGCTGGGTGGAATTTTAAGGGTGAATGGGAAAGGTCAACTAAACCAGAAGATGGGAATATATGAAAACGGGAAAGAGCCGCCAACACAGCAGAAAGAGAGAAGCGAAGTCAAACCTGCGGCTGCACCAGCTGAAGCGCAAATGAGGATGCCCAAAAAGACTGAACGGGATGTGAAAAGTGTTAGTTTCACAGTAATTTAGACAAACGTCCAACTACAGCTTCATAAACCCAGAATGTAAAATATATGCTGCCTATCTAATGTGTCTGTGTAAAGAGATGCAAAAAAAAAAATAAATAAGTACATCAAACAACTCTAACTCGGATCTCCAAGTCAAGCATCCGACACTTTGGAAGTTCCAGGATTAAAGCTGCTATTCTGCACACATCCACTCTGCAAAAGAGATGCAAATACACGCTCACTTATTTCTCTTCCTATAAGGCCTTAATCTGTGCATAGACCGGACAGGGCTCCCATAGCCAAAAGCTCTTCTGGATTTTATTTTCTTCCCCTGTGTGATGTGTGACCCTCAAGACAGTTTTTTTTCTGCATGTTAGCACAGTTTTGCCCCAAGACGGAATGATTCATTTCCACATGGGCTTTTCCTCAATGCCCATGACTTTGACATCTGAAGGCGCTGCAGATATTTATGCCTTTCTCTCTGTAACACCTTTGTGTGTTGAGGTTTTCTTGGCCTCATTTCTTCAGGACGGAAGTACAGAAGAGTTCAGGTGAAAAGCGGTTGCTAATTTGGGGTGCCCACTCTCTGGCGAGGAGAAAGCTGCTTTACAATGTTGTTTCTAAAGACAAAGCTGAGCTGTTTAGTGGAAGACCCTCAGCATCTCTAGGTTATCACCAAGATGGGAAGCTCACAACAACCAGCCACCCATACCAAAACAACACAAAATGGTTTGGCTGGAAGCCTTTGGCAGAAGTAGAACCAGAATCCTCTTCTGCCATGCAAAGGGTCCTGATACCTATAAGGGCTGCAAAAACACTCTTCCTGGAGACTGTAACAGGGTCTCCACTGCCTGACCCTGCTCATCACTGCAGCAGGTCCCTCCCATGTGATAAACAACACAGTTCATGGGGAGGAAAGTTTATTATATCTGTTGGGACTCTATCAGAATTCATTTATCCCAGGAAGCTGAACCATGGAGGCAGAAGGAACTTTATTTACCAACTAGAAGAATAAAATTTTCCATTTCATGGGATTTTTCTTTTATCTCTCTGACCGTTTTTCCGACTGGAATACAAACTTTTTCTTTATTTTTTTTTTTTCATACCACAGATTAAATTTAAAAACTCACTAACCATGAAATATTTTAAATTTGGTATCACCCTCAAATCTTTCCAAAAGATGTAAAAAATACATTTCATTTTGACAAAATATTGTGAAATTAAAAGAAAACAGTGTTTTATTCAGCAAATAATAAAAACAGACAATCTGTCATTGCTTAAGTGCTTTTCTTTGAGCACAGCTTTTCAAAATGTGAATTTCATGGAAACATTTTTTTGTTAAAAATGTTAATGACATTTTCTAAATCATCTGTATTTTCAGGCTGTGATAATAAGCCCACTCCTAACTTAGCCATAGTATTTTAAGACAGGGCAGGGTTTGTGTGTGCATGTGTTATTATATATACATATAGATGTAGGTTAAATCAAGTAAAACACTTTATATGTATATATTTGTAAATGTACACACATATACATACATGTTCTCCTTGCAGTGAGTTAATGGCAAATGTTGTTATTTGGGCATTAGATTACAGGCTCGGGGTTTTCTAAGACTAACTGGCTCTTTAAGTGGCTTGGGATGAAATAAGACATCCCCCGGAGCATGGCAGTTAAGACCAGTTGTTATTAGTCATTGAACAGCCTGGCTGTGAGAGACACAATCACACACATCCCTCTTGCCTTCCCGAGCTCTTTCTTCTGTTTATTACTTTCCCTGTTGTATTAAAGGCTCGTTGTGGTTATAAGCTCCATCTCGTAGTTCTCCTTGATCAGGATGCAGGAACACAGGTTCAGCTCCTGTCTTTCTTTGACACAGCCCGCGAGACCTTGGGCAACTCAATACCTCCCAGTGCTCCACCTGCAAAATGGGGAGAATAAGTTCCTTTTCCTCATTCTTAATTCCATCCATTAAAAATGCAAAATCTTCAAAGCCGAAACTGTGTGTTAATATATGTTTCCCCTACCTAGCGTGATAAGGTTCGGATCTTAATTGGGCCCTGCAGGTTACGCCACAGTACTAATAATTAATGACACTAATTATTTGGTGTGCGTGATCATTGCTTTTTAATAGTGTTTTCTTCAAAGTGGGAGCTGCGATGACAGCATCAGCCTGGGCCAGTGCTTCGTGCTGTTTCAGAGAAATTCAGCCCAGAGTATAAACTTCACGACACTGAGATGTCTGACCTCTAGAAAATAAAAAGAAAATAATTTCCCAGCATGTTGGAAGTGTGAAAAAGAGACAAAGATGAGTCTGAGGGGGCTACAAAATGACAAGAGAGCTTTGGTTGTTATTTTATGGGATGAGAAAAGAGAAGAGGGGGCAGAGGAGCTTTCCCCTAGCACCACTTCTTAGGGATGGGATGGACAGTGAAGTGACAAGCCACCACCACCCTTTGCTTGGGCCTTCTTTCTTGCTGGTGTTGCCTGTTCTGTTGAGAATCCCACCTGTTCTGGAGCCTCTTCCATCTGTGACACTGATTTAGTCTCTGGCCTCAGACAAATCACTTGACCTTCCCCTGCCTTGTAAAAGGTCATTTGCATTTCATCGGTCCTGCTCTGATTAATGCATTAAAGCATAATATACCTTCTACCACATAACGTGGTGTCACCGCCTATACACAAACTTCAGAAATGTTTATATGTACATGTGTATATATATCACATTTTTCTAAATCGAGTTTCCTTCTCTCTCCAAAACCACCAGTAAAATCTAAGAGGATTTATAATCTGACTGTAACACCAAATTTGCAGATGTCCCTTCCAGGAACGTTGATCCTATCTCTCGCAGACAGCCATGTCTCCCAGCCACTACCTCTGTCACTCCCACCACTGCAGTTCCAGCTGCCAGAGGACAAGCTTTCTTCAAAGGGAATCTAAAGGATCTGGGGTTCATTTATATAAAGGATTTGCTTATAACTGATACACTATGGGATACAGAAGTAATTTATAACTTTCCCTTGTGGTTCATTCCTATGCACTTTTAAGCGCTGAGAGATGAGAGCATTTCTTGACATTCTCCTACACCAAAGCTGCTCTTTTTAATGCCATAGAAAGAGGTAAAGTAAGGGGTCACCTCCTCAGATAGGGCACATTTGCCTAGCTCTTTTGAAGTCGCAGCAAAGTCGTAGAAGATCAGCCTGTCTGAAGCCAGCAGAGCTCCACCAAATAGCCCCAGGTGCAGAGCAGGCACTTTCCAGGACATTGGGAAGGGAAAGAATCACCCATGGCTTCATCAGCTGGGTCTAAACTAGGAAAGCAGCGCATCGCTGCTGGATATAGCCAAGGTATAAACTTTTTATTTAAAAATAATTTAAAAAAAGGTGGAAATTTCAACACTGAGGGCTATTAAGCCTGATTGGGTATAAACGTAGTCTTCTGAAAATGTCTGCATCACTGATGGCTGGAGGTACAGACTTTTTTTTTTTTTTATGAGAAGTTTACTCTTCTCTTTAACAATTTATTCATCAGTGCTGCTGGAAAGTGGACTCTGGACCAGCAAAGACCTCTGACTTCACCTAGTATGGCCACTGTCATCCACTTCATGTTTGAAACCACATTAGCTAACATGATTTTGTTATAATACAACTAAAATTCTAATGTGGAAATATTTTAAGTCCTTTTAAAATGTATTGGCTGGGATCTAATGTCTCTGAACGTCTCTAAGACAGTTACCCCAGGAAGGATCCATCTTACCTTTATTTTGACCTCTAAGATGTGGATATAGATGTAGCTGAGAGAGCCACCTCCAGCTTCATCAACAGCCCTGATGAGAAATGGGTATTTTTAAGGTGCAGTTTCTCTGCAGGTGTCTGTGTGAGTGTGATGCTTTAAAAAGGGTGAGCAGCTTAGAGAAGGCCATCACGGCCAGGCAAACCCTACCTCGAGTGTCACTGCTACCCTTTGGAACAGCTACACCCAGGAATGGGCTGACAGAGGTCTGAGTTGGACCACCCTCGTCTCCACATGTCCTTCTTCCATCCATGCCCAGAACAAGGGCATATCTCCAAACCAGGACATTCAACATCTTGTTTAGACTTTCCCTCCTTCAGACAACTTTGGTGCTTAGGTAGGACATGCATCTGAATGCCCTCCTGCACAAAACCAGCATTGGCTGTGGTAAAATTTGGACACAACTTGGGTATTGTATCAGTCCTTCTCTAATCAGTAGAAAGCTGGGATAATTTCTAACCTTGAAACTCTTTAAAAGTCTGCTCTAAGGACCATCTGAGCTATTTCAACGTATGCTTTAGGAAGAGGATGCCACCGTGGGTTCTTAGAAGTGTCAAACTATGCTCTGCAGACCCAGATCTATCTGGGTAGCGAGGGAAGCAAGGGGAAAAGCCAACTGACCCTCTGTCCAAGCAGCGAGCCAAGAGAAAGAGGCCATGAGAGATGTATTTACTTATGTACTTACTGATGTAGTGGAGAGTGGCGCTGCTGAAAGTTGGATCTCACCCATTACAAACAGACCCGCCAAACAAAACCCTTCTCCCAACCACCCTAGAAATGGAGAGGGGGCCGGGGGTGGGGGGGGGAGTCTGGATGAAGGGAGCACAGCAAATGAAGGGAGGAAGAGGGGACAGCAGAGAGTCTGCCAAGGAAGGACGAAGAGGACAGGAAAACCACAGAAAGCTGGGGGGAAAGGGGGGGCGAGCAGGGTAACAGCGAGAAGCAAACATCGGCCTGGGCGATTTTAGGAGACAGAGCAACTCTGAAGTAATTTTCATAAACTTTTAAATATAGCTTTAAATATTAGTAAAGCTTAAGCCAGTGCACACAAAGGCGAGTTCCCTTTGAAAGAGTTCCAGAAAACCATGAAATGCTGTTGATAAGACTGTGCCAATTTGTAAAGCCTGCCACAATCTCTGGCTCACGTTTTCTCTCTCTCTCTCCAATTCTCTCTCTTTCTCTCCCCCCCTCTATTTTTCTCATTCTTTCTCTCCTTCCAGAAGCTCACTGTGCTTTGTGAGTCAGAGGAGCTGCAATGACAACAACAACAACAACAAAAAATCTTTATTTCTGAAGCCGGAGCATCTTCTCAGCAAGGAGAATGCGTGTAGTGTCCGCATTTGATTGATTCGGTAAAAATAATGTCAAAGTGGCATTTGCAGAGGCAGATAAAAGATTCTGATGGAAAGTGCCCAGTGGGGATAATGTAAGTAAACTCAACCCGGAGTTTCTTAGCTTTTATTAGCAAATTGTGTTCAGCCTTAATTATAGGTTTGCCAGGACCTGACACTTGTCAGTGTATTTACATGGAAAGATTGAAACGTTGATAAGGGTCTTTTTGAACTGAAGGAAAAATAAGTTCAGCATGGAGGGGGATGGGAAAAGTCCCTCAGAAGAGGGTTTTGACAGGTTCTCTGTGTCATTAGTTTAAGTTTTCAAGATTTGTCTTTTTTTGTGTGTGTGGCATTACTTAGAGGATATAGCTGGGAAGAAGGTTTCAGTGTGTTCAGTGCTGTACATTGCAAAAAAATTATTTACCAAAGGAGAATATAGCCAAACAGGCAATCAAAAGGCTAGAGGAACACAGACTCAAGGTCACACAACAGGACAGTGTCACATCAAGTGCCCTAGTCCCAGTTTAGAGCTTTTCTGCCAGACGAGTCCTCAACTTACATCCCTCCTCCCCAACCTCCTGGGAAATTTTGCTTCTGCTTTTACACCTCCCCTGCTGCCTTTCGGTCCCAGCATCAGGTTGGTTCCTGTTCGCTCAGATCACCCAGGTGATAAAGCATGAAGAATGAAAAACAGATTAAAAATGTATTAAAATCCAATATAAGAAAGGCATTAACAAGAGGTGATTAAACTGGAGCTTGATCTTTCTGTGATATGAGTTCCCATAAGCTCTCTCCCCTGGGTGGGGTGGTGGGGTGTGCCGCAGACTGGGAATTCTTTCATAAAACTTTGATTTTGTCAGCTCCTGGAAGCCGACCCTGCCCATGGCCCAAGGTCCATTTTGAGTAGGTTGGTGGGCTTCAAGCATTGCTAGAAAAACATCTCAAGGTGATCAAAGCGTTTCACTTCGGCACTTTCAAAGACCAGGTTTGTACTTTTGCTGTTGGACCTGACTCTTCGGTGAAAAAAAGGGACTCAGAAAAATAAACGTATTTGTTCAAATAAGAAATCTGGTCACAAAGGAAACATTTTTAATTATGTGAACCAAAAGCCCAAAAAAACCTGGTTTGTGTGAATTTGATTTCATCCTTTTCTGAGAGGTAACTGTACCATTAGTTCAACAATTGCAGCATTTCTATGAGATGAGCAGCCTCTCCGCAGCCAGCTCAAGCATTAATCCTGGAATTAATTTTGGCTGCATGCAGCTAGAGCCTGAGCCTGAGCAAGTCAGTTCATCTGAAACAGCACCTCAGCACCCAGACCACACATGGTGCGCTGGACCAGGCTAAGGGGGATTACAGCGCATCCATCCCTTCTCATAAGAGCAAATCCCCTCCTATTATGCCACAGTGACAAGAGCTAAGTACAATCTGTTCATACAGAGGTCAAAAATTCCCTGGTTTATCCCATCTTTGCTTTTCCGAAGAGATCCTGAACCAACATGGAGAAGGTGGATCTGCATCGTACACTGACTGGTGCTCATCCTTGTTATGGAGACAAAGCTGGGAGGTACAAAAACGTGCTAAACTGACCCATCTCTAAGGACAACGGGACAAGATGCAGATGAGACCTTGTCAGAGGATGAGTAAGGAAGGGATGGTCGAAACAGATCTTCTTGGGGTGAGTGGTGGCAGGCAGCTGGGTTAGTCTTTACCACACACAGCCATTGGGTTCCAAGCAAGAATCAGGTTACAGCACAGCCACCCAAGGGCATGACCCGCCCTCTGAAACCCTCTGAGAAAGCCCCCAGCTCCCAGCACCCAGGGATGTCCCAACCCCTTCCCCACCGCAGTGCCCAACACGACCTGCAGCCACTCCATCCAACCTCTGCCCATGCCCAGGCAGGCTGGCCCAGCCCCATTTGTCACATAATGACTGTCATTACACGACAAAGACGTCTAGAGGCAGCCACCTCCCCACCCTGCATCACATGAAACTTCATACAATGGGTCAGGAGAAAGCACAGGAGCCTACCCTTTGCCTAAGGCTCCCAACTGTAATGTATAAGATAATTATAAGGCTCCTTTCGCACAATGTGGAAATCTGGTGTGCATCCGTACCCCTCCTCTCCTCTAGGGCAAATGCAGCAGCCTTTTAACAGCCAGCAGCAACACTCCCAGAAGATCACAGGCCCTCCAGAGAGGAACGTTTTGTACCCAGCACAAAGCAGTGGTGAGAGCTGTGCACAGCGCAGTGCAATAGCACAAGGGACATCCTGTGCTCAGAACTGCAAAAGAAGTCAAAAATCCTTTTTAATCCCCATAAATCAATTGCCAGACGTATCAGGCCCTGTTTTTTTTGTTGTCTCCTAAACAGCTACACGGACTTGTCCCAAATGCAGGCTCAGCCCCATCTTTGTAATAAGCCACCACTCCCTTCCATAACCTCCTCCTCCTCCTCACATAAAGTCCTTTTATGTCTTCTGTAGCAGCCAACACTGGCAAGGAGCCAGATCCTCATCTGGTCTAAATGTATGCAGCTTTAACCATGGGTGGTGCTATGCTGATTTACACCAACAAAAATGCAACACAATCTTTGACCAATGTAGTGTCCCCATCAGCTATTACTTCCTGCAACTTGCAGGATACTAAAGACCAGTAAATCTAGAAACACAGATATGTGAGGACATCTTCAGCACATGTTAGATGTGGTGCTCCCATTGAACTAGTTCAGTTTGGTGTGACATGATGAACAGCTTGGTCTTCTCGCAGATAACATCAACGACTTAATGACATAGAGTATCTCCATCCAGCTGCTCTTCTGGCCCTATATGTCTCCTCTGTTGCCTAACCAAGAACGTGAGGGCCTAAGCCTTGAATCTAGCTGTCCTCATAGCGTTACACAAGGGACCTTTGTCTTGCAGATGGGCCAAAGTTACTCCAGTTCTTTGGCCTGGATTTATCTTTTCTGCTTTTACATTACCTTTCATCCTCACCTCCTCCCCACAACACATGCACAGCATCCATAGAAAGTTAGAAAAGAGATGATGTCACTGCATAGAAAAGATGGGTTAATTACTTATTCCAATAATACATTTATGAGGGGTTTAAGGACAATTTCAAAAAAACACTGCAAAAGGGCATTGAACATTTAGACCTCCTCTACCATCTCAGCAATGGTCACATTTCTAAAACGGGACATTTTGTTATGCTTGCTATAGGAAGTACTTAATTTCTATTGTACAGTCAAAGGGACGATAGTCTTCACCTAAGCAGTAGCTGTTCTAGCAAAAGGTCTCTCCCTTCCCCCTTCAGAGTAACCTTTTCTATTAGTACTGGAGATTGTATCAGTTACACCCTATGCTATTTTGGTGTGTGTATTTGGTTTGGACTTCACTCAAATGTTTACCTAAGTTCAGGGAGGCAAAAGGAAGACAAGGTTCAATGAACTACAACTACTTTTCTGAAGAGAATCGCTTGATGTTCTGTTTTCTTTCCTTTTCTGTTCCTTTTCTTTCTTTATTTATTTCTTCTTCCCTCCCTTCCTTCCTTCCTTCCTTTACAAAGCCTATGGAAAATGTCCTTAATGATGCTGTAAATCTTGGGATAGTTGGTCCTTTGACTGACATCTAAGGATGCCCAGATGCCCTTTTCCTATTGCAAGATTCTATTCTTATTATTCCGTACCCAATAGAGCAAAGATACATAGGAACTCAGGCCGACTCCATATTTTGTAAACCCACACAGGGACCTCTCAGTGCCACAGTCACAGGAAAAGAAGTAAAGATGTAAAGAGTGTAATCACTGCAGCCAGGAGGGCACCACGCAGCAGACACAGCTGTGTCCATTTATATACATATATAAATAGTCCATTTACATACAGATAGAAATACCTGAATCTGAAGCCAAACCCCTTCCACTACAAATACCTGAAGTCTAAGCCTATGTTAAACTCAGATTTGCTTCATGGATTAGAGTTGATCAGCAGCAATACAGACATGATGGGTACGAATTGTTCCATTTCTCCAATGGCAAAGTCACACGATTGAGGGCATGCAAATCAAATAATCTGAGGTCTTTATAGGAGGGACTCAAAACCACATGCAGATGGGATCACCGGGCATACTGAACAGCTTGGTGTGCTGCATCGCATGAAGACATCTTGACCCCACAAAGCTAGGTAGTGGAGGGCTGGTAACTTCTGTTTGTTCTCTGACTTATTTCCTGAGATACAAAATAGACGTAGCCAAAAAGAGCAGTAACAAAGGCCGGCAGCTATCCAAAAAATCCAACACTGGCCCTCCTATTTAATCACAAGCAATAGGAGAAAAATGGATTATGACTTTCTCCCAACCAGCAGCTTTCCTGTTTCTCTTTCTTTCTCAAAGCCTCTACGAAGCAGAGAAAAGATTCAGTTGCCTGATTCCAAGCATTTCTTTTCTGCAATGTCAAAAAAGGAAAGATATACCTGAACCACTGATGCTTCCACTAGCAGAACGTGTTTCTATGAAATACAGGTTCTGAGCCCGAAATTCCTTTCTGCAACGCAAAACATGCCGGTGTCACATTAAGGTATGCAGCAAACTGAAATGCAAAGGACTATGCT
This sequence comes from Calidris pugnax, assembly GCF_001431845.1. NCBI lineage: Eukaryota > Metazoa > Chordata > Aves > Charadriiformes > Scolopacidae > Calidris > Calidris pugnax. The sequence goes on from NW_015090906.1 coordinate 3,419,308, forward strand.
GGGATTAGCACAGAGTTTAAGGTGCAGAGGTCATCAGTGCTTAACAATAACTTTCTCGCAACAGTCAGCAAGGAAAAGTGGGTTATGAAATAGAAGTAGGAACAAGTCGTAAAAAATCAGAATTATTTGCATTTCTCTAATCTCTAGCACAAGAGAGAAAATCTCAGATGGGAGTGTTCCTATAAAGAATAGTCTATTGTATTATTGGCCATGTTTATGGTATTGGTACAGCTTTATAGGTGCTTATTTGCTGAAAAAGAAAAGTGTCTGCCTGGAGGCATGTGATGTATGATTAAATCTCATTCTGGATTTGTAACAAAGGCCACCCACACCCTGCTCAGACTGAGGTGGGTATTCAGTGACCCAGCTCATGCAGTCAAAAATGGCTGGATGGGATTGTAGGCTCCTCAGCCCACTGTGTGGTCACTGGCTACAAAATTTGGTTCCCAGGGATCATATTGGCTGCATAGGCTATCTACAGTCTTAGAGATGATTCGAATTATTTGAATCAAATCAGATAATACACCAATACACAATTATTCAGTCATTAATCTTCGGGTTTTATAATCATACTTGATTTCTGAGAATGCATCTGTTATTCAAAAGAATTTGGCCCAGTGGCTTATATTAACGGATTTTAACTTATTGGTGTTCATTATCTCCTCAACTTGATTATTGGCCAATTATGTTTGATTTAATGTCTGGATCAAGTGGTATTTTCTGTGTCATCTATGTACATGATGATGTGAAAATTTAAAAAAGTAAGTAATGAGGAAGTCATGAATGGCAAATGCTCTGTCAGAGCCATAGCACCCCCTCATTCTTCCCTTTTTTTTTTTTTTTTCCTTCTATGTTAACAAAATGCATTGAGATATCCCATATAATCAAGCCCAGGACCAGTTTCTCCCACCTAAGGCACTAATAGGATCACCTAATTTAGGCAGGTAGTTCCTCTTGAGGTAAGATAGTGATAACCACAGAACAATTCAGATATGAGATAATGTGAATCACCCTCAGCAGGTGACTATTGAGCTCTGTTGACTATAGAGGAAACGTAAAGTGACCATGCACCGTGCTGCCTGTTTAAGCCCCTCCAATAAGAACTTGAAATTTGAAGAAGTTGATTTGGGTATAGAAGAATAATTCAAAGAGGAAATTTTTACAAGGACTGTTCTGCTGCATCCGGCCAGCTCCAGAAAAAGGACTCTGCAGGGTGCTATTATTTTAATGTAATATAGCATATAGCAGCTGCCCTATGAAGCAATCAGACTAGATTCCCACTAGATGAACATTTACCCTACATGTGATGCACAAGTGGGCTAAGTAGAGAACACAGGGTAATAAATATATTTATAAATATGTAATTTTATATGGTAATTATAAAAGCATGATCAGCTCTTAGATAATTGGGAATAGGAACTGTCTAGCAGTTCGCCATCAATTGCATGACCAGCTTTGCTCACCTGAAAAATTTATTGATGGCTTGCTAGAAACCTGGGAATTGAGCTTGGGCCAGAGGGAAATAAAACACATGCAAGTTCCCACCCTAAATTGCAAAGATTATTACTTCCATCATGAAGGACAGATTTCAGCATGTACTCTAGCACTCCTCTGAGCTGCCTTTCTAATTCTGAAATCTTTGCTCTGACAATCCCCCTTTTCAAATCAGCAAACATTTTGCCTGGATACTGGCTTCAGCCTCCGGCCATCTATTCTCTGGGTTCAGAACACCAAAGAAAGGGAATTCCCTTATCACTTCAATGGGCAACAGACATGGATGTCAAACTTTAATCTTTCTGCCATTCTTGGTCTGCAGACTGAAGACATGGCAAAATGTGGGGCAGAAATATGTCTGTATTCCTGTGACTTACTGCTTCTGCCAGATGACTGTTCTGCATTTGGCTACAGAGAGCTTACACACACACACACACACACACACACATTAGGAAGCAGAAGATGTGAAGAGAACCAAGAAAAGCTGAGAAATGGAAAGATCAATCGTTAATCCCCAGAAAGTACCATTTGTGGGCAGCACGGCTAAGTTTAGAAATCAAACCCTATTTCTCATAAAATAATCGTCACTAGAACAAAAAAGCCTGCAGCATAAATTATTTCCTTTGGACCCTATAATGCAGAAATGCTATTTTTTAACTCTAATGTATCACTCGTGTTTTCAAACTGTGTCAAAGTCCTTCATATCAACGCAGTATTAGATAGAGGTTATTCCTCTCACTGTGGAGCTAGCTGCAGATACAGTATCTACATCGACATCATGGTTTCTACCTAGCAAATTAATTCAGAGCATGTCGGCAGTGCGTAATTTTTTCCTCCTTTCTTCTCTCATATTTTCTTTGTGTTTATTTCTGATTCAGTTATCACTAAAATACACATTTTAATTGTATTGTACAAGATTCAAACTTCCCCAGCTTTGAACATTCACATAAACATTTTCACTCAACTTACCTTCAACACCGCCTGGAATCCTTGCCGAATGTTTGACTGCCTGTCTGCATTATACAACACACAGGATTTTTCCAAACCTTCTCACTGCTTTCTAACGCGCACACACCACACAGAGATGCTAAACAGACACATTTTTAATAGATAGATATATAGGCATCTATAGATATTATAGATACTATAGAGGTAATGTAGAGATGTATAGATAAATTATCTAGACTTGCATACATACTGAATAACTACATAGATCTAAAGAGTAATAAGGAATTTCAGCTGCAATAGCAGGGGCTCTTTGCCTGTGAGATCTCTAACTGTTTTCTGTGCATACCTTGGTATGCAAGCCGTCACACAGAATAATAAAAATCTGCTACAGATATACCTATTATTTTATCGTTATTCTTCAAATGTGCCTTAGACAGAAATTTTACAAAGAGCAGGGATCAAAGCCTGTCCAAGTCCCTTTTATTTCACTGGGCATTGAGTTAAACACAGAGGTTCTGATATTGCAGGGGGAAAAAACAAGACTTTTAATGTATTTAATATTAAAGTAATTGCCCCCAAATCAACAAGATGGCTTATGGGCTTAAGAGACCCTTTGTGACAAAGTGGAAATCAGGTAGGTTGGCAGGCAGATAGACAGACAGACACGCGGTGCTTCCTCCAGCTCCTCTATCATCTGGTTTGTTATTTATTGATTTTCACTCAAGTCGCATTGCACCAGTGTTCAGTACCGTATGGAAGCACAAAGTATCAATTCATCTATCTATCTACCTGCCTATTCTTTAATCTACTTATTATTTTATGTGTGTGCATATAAATATGTTGCACTGAGACACGATATTACCTGCATGTAAAATCAATAGCTCTATGACAAGCAGATGATAGATTAGCTGAGAGCAGGAGGATTTAAACTTTAAAAGCTAAGAACAGAAGAGCTGGCTTAACCTGGCTTTAGCTGGCCCTGCTCCACCTTCCTCTCCTGACTCCTGAGCTACCTCTCGCCTCCTGGGGCCAGACTTCCCACAGCGTCCCTAGGCTGATGCCTTAAAAGCACCTTTCAAATAAATCTGGTGTCAGTCATCCCTGTTTTCTTCCCCGCAGCGTTATGCGGCAGCGGTTCCCTCGGAGGGAAGGGGAGGATGAGTGTGTGGGGCAGGGAGGGGAGGGGGAAAGGGGTGTACAACTTCAAAAGTAACCCAATTCGGAGCACTCAGCCTCCAGCAAAGAAATTAAGCTGATTGGTAGAGGAGATGAAATCCATATGGTGGTCTCAGCACACTTCCTAGCGGCCAGGTGCCTGCATGGTAAATAATGCAGACAGTATCCCGCTTAGTCCGTCCCAAACCCACCAAGACCTGATTGTGGCACCCCAGCATGGAGTAGCCCTGAAGGAGACACCTGCAACGCAGACATCATCCAAACCGAGAAAGCAGAATGACAACATTTCCCCGCTGCTCTTCGTTGAACAGCAAGGGCCAAAGCCAACCTATAGAGAAATCGTTTAGTTTTTCAATGTCTTTAAGAAGAGTTGGGTTTGCATATGAAGGGCATGGATATGGCACTTCCTACCACACCACAAATTTGTAAATTTAACCCTTGCATGGTGTTCCTTGGCAATCATCCCCCACTTGAATGTGAGGGGTTAGAGTTTTTCTAAAAAGTCCCAGAAAAAATAAGTTGTATTCAAAACCAAAACAAGTCACTAAGGCATGGGGAAAAGCCTGACACTTCTCACACCAGTGCAGCCTGAACCTCCTCCTACCTTTCCAGTCAGCAGCCCGGTACCCTGTGTCATCTAGAAGGGTTTAGGGCCACTGATGGACTGCAAACATGTTGCTTGGACATGTGCAGGAGCTGCCAAGCTTACACACCTTACACCCTATTACTTGGGGACTGCTGAGTGACCATCACTCATTGCAGAGGAGAAGAGGGACCTTCTCTGTTCCATGCATGGCTTGCTTGAGGCTGGCCCAGGGCTTCTACCTAGTATGAATGCACCCTATGGTGGAGGCACTGCAGCATGCTCTCACCATCAGATCATGTCCATGTCTTGCCTTTTGGTTCCACCATAAACCTCCATGGAAATACCTACCTAACCCAAGGAACACATGCTTAGTTGTCACCACTCCATTGGCTTCAAAGGAGCTGTAGTGGTCACTATGATCTGATGACCTGACTCCAAGGTATCGTCATCAAGTGCTAGCAAACATATAATTATTCCACATTATTAAAGATGCTACTTAAAATCCATTCTTAGGAAGATGTTCCTAGACAGTCTTCCCTGAAGGAAACAAGTCTTCCCATGACCACAGTAGCCTTGGAAGCAAGCCTATAGTCAATCTCACTGAACTACAAATGGAACACTCTGTTACTCCTTTTCTTGATTTTTATCTGCAGAGGCAGAACACAGCTTCTCCTCAGGAGCCCCGAGAAGAAAGTGTTCCTCGTGGTAGGAGAGGGGTTGGAAGAAGAGCCCGGAGGTTAGTCTTGCAGTTCCTGTAGCTGCAGGGCCTGGTTGTATTTCTTAAGGATTGTAACATTCATGCATTCTTGCCCTTCCTTTGCCGTCCTGCTTTCTCATAGGCAAAGCAGTTTGCAAGCCCATGGCCATTTTGCCGGTCACGGCAACATGCTGTCCTAAGCAACCCCTGACATTTTCTTGTTAGAGCTGGTCTTGGGCTTCCTATGACATACAGGTAGGACACATGGCACTGTGACTGGCTGACACTCTCACTGCCACACGCTCGGTGCATTGTTTCTGCAACCACAGATAAATAAGATAGCCTAATAGTAAGATTAACATTTGTGATACAGCTCCCTCGCTGCCCTTTCTGGCGGCGCGTTGCCAGCTGACTACGTACCGCTGCTCCAGTCACTGAAAGGTAATGTTAGCTCAAACAATGAGTCAGATTCACAGGAAGTTTCGCAGCCTGTCATATAGCTATATTACTTTTTCATTGCTTTGGAGCTGAAAGGTGTTTAATAGCGCTACCTTTCTCCCACCCACATGAGTGAAAAAGGCTAAGTCATTCTTCCTCTCTCCTACCCGTTCCACCAGCTTTACACATCCTCTCTGCTTTGGCTGGGGTCCACAGCATCTGACATCCTCTACTCCTGATACAACCCTTCCTGCTTGAAAAGGGGTTTGTTGGCCTGAATGCTGTCTGTCAGTTCAGTTTCTAACTCACGAGGAAGATTTCAGTGGATGTTAAACTCCTCTGGCACGTGATCTCTTCTAATTTCAGTGTTGAGAAGCTCTGAAATGATATTTGCAGCAATTGAAACTCACACATAACAGCTGCCAGATTAATGCCAAGCCTTTATTCATTGATTAACTTTGCTAGTCCTGGTAACACCGTATGGAAGCACGCTGCAACAACATAACACAGGACCGTACCGTAGTTCTTCTCCCACCTAGCAAACTCAGTGATGATCAAACACTAATTTATTACCTGTACCATTCCACTGCAATGCACAGGGTGGGGAGGAAGCTGTGCTATCTGGAGAGAAACGCCTGGGTCATGAGAGATACCACCCTCCAAAGTACTTCTTAGACCTTCTTCTTGGCTCGTGCTCTTGCCCTGCTGCAGTAGGGCTAGTGACCGGCTGGTCTTTGCCAAGACCTCGGACTCAACCAAACTACCCTGGTGCCACTGCCCCCACAGACCAATGCATACATTGCACCTTTACATTTCCCCTAGTCATGGCTCAAACTACCTCCAGGTATAGAATAAAGAAACAAAGGAGAAACAAAGTTCTACCTTGCACCAGCTGAAAAAATAATTCCCCAGCCACTATTCAGCCTGTTCTACCTTGCACCAGCTGAAAAAATAATTCCCCAGCCACTATTCAGCTAGCTGAGAAGGGGGAATCATTTTCTTTCTCCAGGAGAGCTCCTCCTGCCCCTAGAGATGTCCCTACTACTTACCACTGGGCCAAAGCTGTTCCCAAGCATCACAGACACATTATCCAGAAGCCCCCACCGCCAGCTGTGCATTTCCCTCATAATAAGCGAGGTAATAACTGAAGGTCTGGTGTTGCGCAACGAAGGATGCTGACCTCAGAAAATTCTTTGCAAACCAACCTGTACAATGGCAGTGATGTATTGCTGGAAGTGCAGTTTTGTGTTCAAGAGGAAGTCGCGTCTAGTAAAAAGCTCTGCCACCTGATTTGCCTGCAAACAATGAGACTCCTTCTACAAGAAGTGTCCCCAGGAGAGGAGAGAGACGGTGAGAGAGCTGTGACACGGTGAGCCAGCTGAGGAAACTGGTAAGGAAACCAAGAGCTGGAGCGTGAAAGAGTTTGAACAAAGAACAAGGGCTTGGGCAAAATGCCTTCAGACTCGTCAAAACCAGGCAGCCCCAGAGGACTTCCCACAGGCTCGGATTCAATTGGAGAAATCATCATTTCAATGCGTTTTAATTTTGTTGACGTTGTTGGGTTTTTTCACTTTCAGATGGGGTTTTCCTTTCAAACAGGTCTCAGATACTTATTTGTGATTGTTATTAAATCTAGCATTCAGTTATTTAGTGTAAATACACTGAAAAATTTCCTCCTGCTCAAACTGCATGTTTGTGGGTTGAAAAGCCATGCACTTTTTCTTTTCACTTCTTTTTATCTCATTGACAAAAAGCACTGAAAACTTTTTTGTTCCAGATCAACTACCGGCAATTCTTAAAATAATTTGGCTTCTCCATCCCCTCCCACCCAAAATCCTTTATTCATACATTTTGGTAAGAATTTCTGGAGGCCTCAAAAGCCATAACCTTTGCTCTGAGTAGCTGTACTGTCTACTTCTAGGAAAGCTGCCTGTAAGCTACTACTAGACAAGATCACAATCGAATATTTCCTTCTCTGGTGTTTCTTCTTTACATTCCTTACAGTACCAGCAATTTTTGGGGGTCTGCATATTGAAGAAACAGCACAACTATGAGAAACTACGATTTCAGAAAAGGAAGCAAAAACTGTTTCCAGTTTGTAAACTCATAGAATCAAGGAATCACATGGGGTTGGAAGGGACCTCCGGAGATCATCTAGTCCAACCACCCTGCCAAAGTTGAGCCAGGTAATAAAAAGAGGCCAGAACAGACTGCAAAGAAATATTCAGTGCTACTCCGATGAGACCACTCATGTAATTATTTCTGTATCCTGTTTAGGATGTTAATAGGAATAATTTTTGATGTTAAGAGGAATAAAGGTTCTGATGATGATGTTGATGAATATTTGTGAATTGTCCAGAGATCTTTCTTCCTTGTTCATTAAGTAGAAATTTGCTTATGCCATCAATTTTTATAATCTTTCCAAATTTATTCCCTGTTCACCAAACTGTATGTCTACTTTGTTTCAGACAATAATGTGATGTGCTTTATATGAAATTATTGTCCCTTATCTGCTAGTTACCATGTTTCCACTGGGGAAACATTGAGATCTGGTGGCTTAATATAGCCCCACCTTTTAAATCATCTAAGAGTGTTACTGTTCACACCTCAACTGAGGCCTCTTAACTTCTGATATTAGCTGGTAAGGCTTGCAGTATTTAAATCCAACCTGGTAAAAGACTGTTTTATTAATAATTATTTCTTGATGGTACTTAGTTTTCTTTTTAATCCTTCTAGGACTTTAGTTTTTATGAAGAATATGGCTCTTAGACTCCAGGAGGAACAGGGCTGGGGTAAGTCCAACATCCATCCTATCACATTGATATCATGTGACAATGCACTGCAGAGAATACATTTTCTTTGATCTATTTTAAACTTTCTGCTTTTTAGTTTTTTGCTGAAAGTCCCCTTGTTTTACTGTTGTGAAAGAGGATGGTAGTCTAGCTCATTTCCCTACTCCAGCACCCATCGGGCATCTGGTTCTTGAGAGATGGATGAGGATGCAAGAATTGATAATGTCCAGGACTACATAGCCAGAGAGCTCACAACATAAAGGAGGAGAGACAGATAGGAGAAAATAGATTCCCACATCAGACCACAACTAGAGAGGAGCTGACCAGCTCAACCCATGGCCAAAGACAGACAGACGCAGCTGGCTGGTGGAACAAGCTTTTGGATCAGAGGTGAAGGGAGTTCACAGCTGTGTGCCAGAACACTGCAGGCTCTGGCTTTGGCTGGGAGAATATATGAAGCTGGACATTTCTGTGGTTATGACCCTCACAGGACTTCCTTTGTGAAATTGTGACTGAGAACACAAGTTCTCATCCGAGAACACAAGAGAGATATGTGGGCATTGCAGAAGGGCAAGCATAGGACTTATTCTAATAAAAAGACAAACCAGTGATTATAAGCAAGACCCAGTTTCACTTTGAAGCCTAGAAACATACTGAAACACATTATTCACTGAACCATTTGTAAGCAAGCCGGTGCGTAGTAAGATAAAACATGAGTTTGTGAAGAGCAAATCATGTCAAATCAATCTAATTCCCCTTAACACCAGGATAGCTTGTACAATGGATGGAGGGAATATGAAAATCTTATATAACAGGAATGTGCCAGAATAGTTTTGTAAGTCATTCTTATCAGCAAACAGAGCTTCTGAGGCCTGGGCATGGTCACTGAAAGCAGGTACAGAATGACTTGTAAAAAAATACTCAATGAAACCCTATCAACAGCCTGAAGATGTAGTAGGGGGATTTGCCGAGTGCCGTATGGCTGAGATGTCCCCACAGTTGAAAACCACTTGATAGCAGACTGGGTAGTAGCTGTATAGAATCAACATATGATGCTATCAACAAAGAGTTTTCAGAAACTGCAGAAAAGATCAGGATTCCTGTTTACCTGGTAAACTGGAGAAACGGTCAGATATCCAAAGAAGCAATGTTTAGCCCACGCAAGCATAGAAATACATGCTTGGGAACATAAATACCTAACAGATGGGAGCTCTCTAGCAGCAGGGACATAGATGAACTGAAGAGATATGCTAGAAGAAAACATGACCTGCAAGGAAGGAGTTCAGAAATGAGATTTATTTAGTCTAGAAAGGAAGAGGCTCAACGAGAACAACCGAGCTTTCCTTTCATGCATAAAACGCTGTTTTAGAGATGATGGTAACCATTGTTCTCCAGTGGCACTGAGGATAAGACAGGGAGGAAAAAATGGTTCAGTCTGCAGCAGGAAGGATTTAAGTTATCTATTCAGAGGGCATGCTGAATAACAAGACCCATAATCACAGAGACTGGGTATTAAGGGAGGTTGTGGAATCTTGTCCCACAGCCTTTAAGACCATGGTAGATGGATATCAGTAGGGACTGCCTAGATACACCTAGATCCTTCTTTAGAGCAGAGTAGGACTAATGTCACCTTGTCTGCCTGGACAATGGCATGAAATATCTACCTGGATGGAAGAGAACACACCCTGTATTTAAGCTATGTAATGTTTTTCCAGGCTGAAGATGAAACTTTGGTTAAAATTTCTGTAATATCATAGCAGCTTCCATATTAATATCCCTCATATTTATCCCATAATATAAGTTGTGCTTTTCCTTTGGATTTACACTTAGGAGTGGTGGAAAAAGTAGAAAAAGTGGAGTTTTTATAGAATAAATTCAAATATAAACTCTTTTGAAAGCTAGAAGGGACTTCTCATTGTTTCTACCCAATTTCACATATACACCTGGGATAAATCCACCTGAGTACTGAGCCTGAGTTTGTTAAGTGAAACACAGATTTCAGAAAGGTATCTAACCCTATTATGGAGAAAAATGAGGAGAAAAACTAAACACGTGTCTAAAACATATTTGTGAGGTTTCCTATGCTGGTGTCTTTAGAATAAGATCTTTTTGCATCACAATCAAATTCACCTCGGGATCTGCTAGGAAGAATGAACCCTCCAGACAGTATGGAATAAGGGCTATTGCAACTGCAGAAGTATGGCTACATTAAATATTCATTCTTGGCCAAGGTTTGATCTAAGTGGCTAGAGGCAAGTTTAATTCCATCCATGTGTTCAGTGAAAAGAATCTATTGGAAGACTGTCACTCCCTTGGCATATGACTTCTTTTTCACTCTGTGGTACCATGAGGTCTTTCGTTCCATTTCACTTTACAGTCTCCCCATTGAGGAGCTGTGATTTATTGGCACAGGCAAACACAATATGAATAAAGCCTTTATGTTTTCTCATCTGAGATGTAACTGAAAAGCTTGATATGGTGCTTAGAAATTCTACATTTTCACTCTAGATAACCCAACAGAATGTTTCTACAAAGTTCAAGAATGTTATTTAAGGTGATTCGGTATAAAAAGAAAGCAGTGGTATCCCTCAAGAGTCCAAAATGGGACCAGTACTGTCCAATATCTTCATCAATGATATAGACAATGGGATTGAGTGCACCCTCAGCAAGTTTGCAGATGACACCAAGCTGAGCAGTGCAGTTGACCTGCCTGAGGGTTGGGATGCCATCCAGAGGGACCTGGACAGGCTCAAAAAGTGAGGTTCAACAAAGCCAAGTGCAGGGTCCTGCACTAGGTTGGGGCAACATCCAGTATCAAGACAGGCTGGGAATGAAGGGATTGAGAGCAGCCCTGCTGAGAAGGATTGGGGATACTGGTGCATGAAAAGCTGGACATGAGCTGGCAAGGTGTGCTTGCAGCCCAGAAGGTCAACTGCTTCCTGGACTGCATCAAAAGAAGCATGGCCAGCAGTTTGAGGGAGGTGATTCTGTCCCTCTACTCCACTCTGGTGAAACACCCACCTGGAGTACTGCGTGCAGCTCTAGGGCCTTCAGCACAGGAAAGACATGGACCTGTTACAGTGAGTCTAGAGGAGGAGACCACAAAAATGATCAGAGGGCTGGAGCACCTCTCCTATGAGGACAGGCTGAGAGAGTTGGGGTTGTTCAGCCTGGAGAATAGAAGGCTCCAGGAAGATCTTATCGTGGCTTTTCAGTATTTAAAGATGTTTTATAAGAAGGATGGAGACAAGTATTTAGCAGGACCTGTTGCAATAGGACAAGGGATAATGGTTTTAAACTAAAAGAAGGTAGATTTAGATGATCTATAAGGAAGAAATTTTTTACAATGAGGGTGGCCCAGAGAAGTGGTAGATGCCCCATACTTGCAAATATTGAAGGCCAGGTTGGACACAGCTCTGAGCGACCTGGTCTAATTGAAGATGCCACTGCTTATTGCAGAGAAGTTGGACTAGATGGCCTTTAAAGGTCCCTTCCAACCGACACTATTTTATGATACCCACCTGGAGTACTGCGTGCAGCTCTAGGGCCTTCAGCACAGGAAAGACATGGACCTGTTACAGTGAGTCTAGAGGAGGAGACCACAAAAATGATCAGAGGGCTGGAGCACCTCTCCTATGAGGACAGGCTGAGAGAGTTGGGGTTGTTCAGCCTGGAGAATAGAAGGCTCCAGGAAGATCTTATCGTGGCTTTTCAGTATTTAAAGATGTTTTATAAGAAGGATGGAGACAAGTATTTAGCAGGACCTGTTGCAATAGGACAAGGGATAATGGTTTTAAACTAAAAGAAGGTAGATTTAGATGATCTATAAGGAAGAAATTTTTTACAATGAGGGTGGCCCAGAGAAGTGGTAGATGCCCCATACTTGCAAATATTGAAGGCCAGGTTGGACACAGCTCTGAGCGACCTGGTCTAATTGAAGATGCCACTGCTTATTGCAGAGAAGTTGGACTAGATGGCCTTTAAAGGTCCCTTCCAACCGACACTATTTTATGATTCCATGAATCTATGAAATGTCCCAGGGGGTGGGGGAAAGGCAAAAAGGGGAAGAAGAAGAGAGGAGAGGAAAGTCCAAAGTACGTTGTACAAAATTCTCTTACATTAAGTAAACTGACCACTGTGCAAAAGATAAATTTGTGCCATGAACTACAGATTTTGCATTGCCTATTAAAAAGATGACCTTTTGTGTTCTCTGTGGATGTTACAGATACACGATAGTATATACATGTCTGACATGAGATGGCTATTATATATAAAGCCTGGATGCCTATAACATACAGATCATTCCTGTGATGTACACATCAATATGTAATTTGAATTCACCTTCAGAATGCTTAATTCATCATGTCTCCAAAACCCAGGAGTTCCTACCATGTTTTGATGGAGTCACTGCATTACATTTTGATGGCTTGAGGAACAATGACTGGGCTAGGGAAAGTGGGAAGAATGGGCCCACTGAGGATTCCCAGAAATTTGGTATATTTTCTATGATAAAAGCATACTGCTTCCTTGAACTTAAAAGCTTTTAGAAAAAAATATAAAAATCAATTCATCCTGGAAGAACTGATAATAAGGGGCAAATCTGTTCTTTCTGGTACTGTTTCTGCGGTACATGTGTCCCAGATATATTTCTGTGTCATTCCTGGAGTGTGAAATTGAGAGCATGAAGCTATTAGTTTGGTGGCCTGTGTATCAGGAAAGGGATGAAAGCTGCCTGATAACTGCCCAGAAAATTGGCCTCTTTCACTATGTGTTTGTTTGGAGAGAAGAAAAAAGTATCCCAGTCTACCAATGAAATAAAAGCTTAAAATCAAGATGCACTCCCTGCTAACGCGGGTGAAACATTCAATTATTTCTCCCACAGCAGCGAGGTTTTGGAAACATGAGTGAGACCTGAGCATCTTTAGAAACAAAAAAATGGGGAATATAAGGAGGGAGGAGGAGGGAAATGGTAGGTGGGGAAAGGAAAAAATACCCGTGAGAGTTAAGCTCAGGTTGGTCAACAGAGCAAGAGTGTTCACTAATGTGGTCCTACAAGGTTCATTGTAGGATGCACAGTTGTTTTCCACAGAGACACATGAGGCAGTGGTCCCAGCTCTGCCCTCCGCTGCACCATCCTGTGATTTACTACAAGATCCCAGAAATGACCTACAGGCCTGTGAGGGGTTTCAGTTTCAAAAGTGTTTCAGATGCTGACTTGTATTTCTAGTCAAAATAGAAGCGCTGAAGTGTGAGTAACTCACCCCTGGCTGGACCTGCAATATGCCTCTGTCAGAGGCGTGGAGGTGACAGGTATTATAACCCCTGGCTGGACCAGCTCCCTCAGGGAATAAGAGTGATGCCTGCACTCTACATGACAAGGGCTATACCTGGAGCCCTGAACTGCAGAACAGTTCCTAAATGCCGCTTCACAGCGGTGCAGTGCAAAGGGCTCAGCCCAAGAGAGCTGGGTTCTGGAGCCAGCTCTCTGTGCTTCACACAAGGAGAAGGAGATTCAGATTGTGAGCAATTTAAAATACAGAAACAAGCCCAGGAGCCTGGCTACCCTTGGCTTCTAGGCGCCTTCAGAGCCTGGGACCTTAATGCTTGCTCTAAATCCTCTGGTGCTCTAGTCTTTAATCTCTGTGGTGCTCATTTCCCCACCCATCAGATGAGGATGCCTTTGCTCTTCAGCTTATCTATTTAAAATGTAGCCCTAATGTAGCTCCATTGCCTGCCCTGGAATTAGTTTCATTTTATGCCAGAGTTAGAAGAAGGTAATTAAACTCTCCCTGTGCTTGTCTAGCTGTTTATCTGTATCAAATACATATCCCACAAGGAAAACTTGACAGCTTCTGTTCTCCTGACTATCTTCTAGTCAAAGTAAGGAGTGAGAATGCTTTCCATTTTTCTGTCTTTTTTTTTTTTTTGTCTTTTAATTCTGACTAACAAAGAAAAGAGGAAATGATGACATTCATACCTTCAGAAAAGGAATCCCAAGACAGCTAAGCATTTCCTGCCTCAGAAATTCACCTTCTTCACAAGTTCTGTTTAAGCACCCGTATAACAGCTGCAAGTTGCCTACATAAAACAGGAGAGTTAGAAGAAACAAGTATTTCCTTGCTCTTTAGCAGTGTGGTATTAATACATGAGATAAAAAGGTACCTGGACATTTATATTTTATATTGACACCTACAAAAACCGCAATTTCTGTATTACCAAATTACAGGGAAAAAAAATTATTCTGAAATACAGTAAGTAGCAAACAAGTGTCCTTACTCAATGCTTCTTATTTGTTTTTGAGTTGTAAATACATACTTCTAAAGAAAGAAAAAAAAAGTCTCTCTTAATTCAGCACAAGGACCTTAACTAAATTCCTTTTGATTTTTGTTTTCCTATAAAAATTAATAAGAAGAAATATTTGAGTCTTAAAGACTGGATTCGGTACAGAGTAATGTTAACACAATCACCCGGAATTATTCTTAATCCCTAATGCGTCTTCGTTGTGTAGTAAGTATTCATCTGACCTCAATTTCTTAAAATAGCCTGCCAAAAACAGAGACAATGACAACTGTAAGGTAACACTGATATGTAACTACCATTAGTGTCAAGGGAAACTATACAAACGAGGGGAGAATGAAGTTTATATTATCTTGGCTCTCATCTCCTGTCTGATATAAAGACACACAACTACCAACAAAGTAAGCTACCAGCAAAACATCTTTCCACAGTCTAATATCCATAGTGCCTTGATTAACCAGTGATGGTGGAAACAATACCAGCAGCAAAGCTGGTGAAGTACGATCCCTTTGTACTCAGCAGAGCCTTAATGAAAAGCTGGAATGACACCTCTGATCATAACATCTTCTCCAGCAGAAATTTGCCTCCTTCCCTGCAGACATACACATTTCCCATTGTTTATCCCCTCCAGCACTTTATAAGCTAGATGAGAACATGGACATTACCTGGAAGATTTGCAGTCTTTGGTTGATCTAGAATTTAGTTATCTTGTCAGAATCAATTGTGTAGGATCTGTCTATACTTAAAGGAAGAAAAGGTCATTCATCCTATCAGTAGGTACTTTCCCCAGGAGAAAGAATTTCCCTACTGAAGTGTCTGAATACAGAAACTTAATGTCCCTACTGAAGAGCCTGACTGTGGGAGACAAATGCCCTTGGACAGGTTTGTATAGCCAGAGACTAGTAAGATGCTGTATGGTTCAAAACTAGGGCCCAAATCCTTTGATTTAAAGCCATATTTCATGGGTCCTTTAACTTGAATCAGTTAATCAGAGGTGGATATGAGTAGGAAAAACACAATGATGACACTGCACAGTTTCTGTCGCCAGCACAAAGGTGGTGAATTGACAGAAATCATTACTGCAGAGTAAGCAGTGCATGAAACACACCATCCGACAGCAATATACAGTACCAATGTCTCAAACATGTGTTCCCATATGTGTTGATTAAGATTTCATGCAGTTCATAATAAAAGGCTGTATGTTTCATGCTAAGACATCTTATTTTCTTTTCAACCATTACTTTTAGTTCCTCAACAAGTTTTCTAGAATCATTACCCATCTAAACTTTCAGGACTGGGGTTCCCTTGAGGTTGGATTTATCTCCCTATCTTGAAGCATCTATAACACAGATGCCTACATCTAAGCTAGTCACCCTCAGTTCCCTTTACAGTCAATAGAGAGGAAGAGGCGTCTAGAGAAGGTGATTCATCTCATCCTAATATAGATATCAAACAAGTATCAGATTAATTGCTCTCTGGAGATAACTGTTTATCTCTGTTGACAGTAAAAGGAGCCTAGAGTGACTAACTCAGACTTACCTGTCTATATTTTGGTTGCCTACAGTTAGCTGAGATAAATCCCAGCCAGAGCTTCCTTTGATCAAGCAATTCAACCACTATCACAAAATGAAAAGGATAAGAAGGGCAAGAGTGGATGAACGGGAAGGACCGAGTAATTGTGTGTTACCTGATCAGAAATAAACACACCAGTGTAGGGATTCATAATCTTCCACTAGCCCAAAGATATCTTGCTTTCCATTTGTCCATATTGGACCTGAGGGAAAGACTGTATCTGCCCTCAGGAACGTGTTCATATCTCTTCACAGTAGCCTCTATTGAGAGATCAGAGCTGGGGATCCCCTGAGCTGACTGGACTCATCAAAACCTATCTATCTCAGCAAGCGTGAGCACTACGAATTACACCCACCTGAAGATCTAGCCACTGACCTTCTTTTTGCTTGACTTGATTGATTTATGCTTGGGGCTCAGATTTTCATTTATGATCCAGCCTCGCTGGGCTGCAACCCAGAAGGGGGAAAAAAAGAAAGGTGTTTCCCTTTTTTAGCATGTTTTTGCATGAGTATTTGTCCCTGCCACAACTTGCAAATGATGCTGCACTGAGAGAGGATGGAGCTAATCCTCATCTTTGTATGCAGCTCCTAAGGGACAAACTTACACATCATTCTGTCCCGTCTTGGACCAAAACGGATCCAAAACAAGTGAGCATCTCTAGATGAGGTGCTTTTCAGCTCTGAGGAAAACCCGTTGTTTACTCATTTTTTCTAGATTTTGATTATTTTCTTTAGTTTCTTCTCATCCTACCAGAAACAATCAAACTACAGGACCCTCAGCCTGTGTTGACTGTTGAAAGAGAGGAGAAGGAATAAGTCTGGCTTCAAAAAGTTTTGACAGTTGGCATGGTAATGAGCCCATTCCAACTGAAATGACCTCATTGCTGCTCATTTTTCCTGGCTACCAATCGATTTATGAACCTCTTTTAACATCTAGAGAAGTGTTAATGAATCAACTGTTTAAAAATAACATACACCGGGAGGTTGTAAATTACAGCCCCAGCATCCTTTGAATGAATTCATGTCCCACATTTCCAACACCCAGCTGGTACCCGTCTACTACAACATGGGTGTTCAGTCAGGGTCTGAATTTATTATCCACAAATAGGTGTTTGGGGTTCCACCGGGTCTTGACTCATCAGCATCCAGATCAGTTGTCAGTTCTGACACAGAGGAAGAAGGAGAAAAGAAAAGAGTGGTCAAGAGGGGATATCAGGAGAGGAATTAAATGGAGAACCAAGGGCAGCTCTGGCCATCCTGAAGGCAATGATTTTGAAGGAGTGGCACACAGCAATGAATGCTGGATTGGTGCACCCCATGCTTTTCAGGCTCTGCCTTGAGCAACTGATTGGATCAAGTACCACTTAGTGCAGTTAGCTAAAGCACAACCCCTGATAATGTGTTTGGTACAGACTGCTTGCAGGAGCCAAAATTTGTAGAGAGCTCTTAGGCTGGAATACTGTTTGCCCGGCAAAACAGCTATGCAAATGTTATGATAATAATACAGCTATGCAAACCTAAGAAGCAGAGGTCAGCTCACAGACTGAGATGTCAGTAACCTGATATTGTAGCAGAAGATAATAAAAGTTTTTGCGGACATCAATATGCATGTTGTGTGTAACTTTAAAAAGCAAGCTATGCAACCGTACTTGGGACATTAGACTTGGGCTTATGTGTTCAGGCTGAGCATCATTCATAGAATCATAGAATCATATGGGGTTGGAAGGGACCTCTGGAGATCGTCTAGTCCAGCCCCCCCACCCGGAGTGGGTCTACCTACAGCACGTTGCACAGGAACTTGTCCAGGTGGGTTTTGAATGTCTCCAGAGAAGGAGACTCCACCACCTCTCTGGGCAGCCTGTTCCAGTGCTCTGCCACTCTTACTGGAACAGGCTGCCCAGAGCCTGTTAGAGTGAATTTCAAAGAATTACATTCTTTGAAAGTAATGCTGACAAACTGGAATGAGTCAAGAGGAGAACAATAAGAAAGGTTAAAAGTTAAGAGAACATGACCCAAAAACAAAGGGCGATGGGGCTGGATTTCTAAGTCTGAGAGAGGTCATCTCACATATTCCCCCTATAGTTGTTACATGGGGTATATGCTTGAGCTGGGCTTAAATAAACCAGCTCAGGTAGTCTGGGCACACCAAGGTGGAACGCATCTACTTCAGCCTGCTCTCAGACTTTTCAGGAAGCAAGCTTTGTGCTGCCACAATAAAAAACAGCCACTACCATACTTGAAAGCTAACCCAGGTATGCCTATGTTTCTCTTCCATCAAACTAGACAAACCTTATGGATTTTGCCCAGCCAAAAGTAAAGATAAATCAGGACTGGAAAACTGTAGTGTAGGACTCCTGGGAATGATCAAGTCAATCCTTCTCCTAATGATGTCAATGGCAAAGCTCGCACTGACTGAGGTGGCAAGGAACTAGGCTTTAAATCTCTTTAATTAGAATATAAGAGTAATTTTTGTTAACACTTTGCTGAGTGCTGTATATATATATATAAAATATCTACTTCTTACTGAAGTGGTTGGATTCTCATTCAAAACAAACACACTGGCACTCAGAAAAGCAGCCTACACTAGAAACATTATCAAGGTGGAGGGGAATGGAAACAGCTGTATTTTGTGATTCGGTGATAACAGTTAAACTCCTCATCTCTTGGCCCAACAAACCAGTGCTTTAGCCCCCACCAGGCACTATGTCTATTCCTTCCAGTCACTCTTTTGTTCCATCATGAAATTGAAGGTAATCAATGAGTTGAAGTAAACGTCTTCTCACACTCAGCTGACTCTTCCCTTGGCCACAGAAAAAGCTCATGCTGATGAAATATCCAGAGAATTTAGGATTACATATGAATGAGTGAGGAAGATGTTGCCATTAGGGTAACACCACCGTCTTGAAACATGAGAGCAATCAGTTCATACCCAAAAAGTTCCTGGCTTCAGGCTGTGAGTGAAACGCTTCAATTTCATCAAAAAAGAAAGAACCATTCCTAAAATGAAAGAGACAGGAGACACTAGATTTCATGTAAAGTGTTATAACAGATTTAGTTTTGCCCAAAGTTAGCCTTCTGCTTTCACACAGGTAGATTCAAATGCTGAATAATTCTCTCAATTTTCATGACTTTACTCCAGATTTACAGTGGTGTAATCAAGGACTGGATTTAACTCATTTTTGTTATTATTTTTTGATCCAAACCACCTCTGAGTAAAATAAACGCATTGAAAGGCTCACTGTGGGACCAACAGCACCTGTCAACCAAAGGGGTTTTCTGAAGAGTCAAAAACGGAAACTTACATTTTTAACTAAAGTCGACAAAATTTAAGTCTTTGGTTAAAATGCCAAAATATCTTCGATAACACACATACACACCTATAAAAACAAAAGTTCACTCAAAAATTCCAATAAATGGTCCTTAGGTTGTATAAGAGCCATACAGCTGCAAAAACATCAAATATGTCTCTGATAGATTTTAAAGTAACAGTCAAAGAAAATTCTTGTATACAACTTTAAACTCAGTTTTATTTTATTCTTCTAAATTTGAACTCCTCGTTAAATAAAAAGCAAATGTTTGGACTTGCAAGGAGGAACATCATTCCATCTTCAGTCTAAAGTTTCCATGTAGATCCCAGGACATGCCAAGCAGAATTTCTTCTTTAGTTAGGCAAATATGGGACAGAAAGAAAGAAGAAATATAAAAGGAAAAATAATTGTGGGTGAAAATGGCCCAAAATCACATCCTCATCTGATGTAAGTCTGCCTAGTGCTAATGAAGTGTGCAGGGTTACATCAGCTGAGGGATTAATCCAGGTCTCACACTGAACGCAAAATGAGAGCTGAGAAATGCCAAATGCCATCATGATATGAACACAGGGAGAAAATAAAAAGGTAAACTGGAATAATGAGGGAAATCAGCCCTCCACATTAAACAAGGCCCCATCATACACTTAGTGAAATCCAAGTCAAATAGTGGATTCCAAAACAGCTTGTTAGGAGTACAACGATTTTCCAAACGTTTACATTCATATTTTACTGGACAATGTATGGCCTGAGTTTCTATTAAGCCATTATTACATTTTGCAGACGTCATTTTGACACATTTTTGAACAGGCTGGAAGTCCTTGTTTATTCAGCTTTCCCCTTGGGCACTTCAAGAAGTTATTCTCCTGTAATTCCAGTTCTGCTTCGCCTAGGTATACCTCTAACAGTCCTTGTTTTGTTATTAACTCAGTGACTGACTGACAGAGGCGAATGGATTTTGAAACCTTGCCATCAAAGCCACTCCGTCAACACAGTGGTGACATAAGAGTCTGTATAAGGGAAGTTTAAAGGGAACAAAAGACTTTTCAAGCAGAGGAAAAAGTTAAATTGCCAGGACCCTCAAAACTAACTTCTTTCCAAAACAACAAAAAAGAAGTTGTAGGCAGGCTACCAAAAAACCCAGCGACCCTCTGTGTTCCCACATCAGCCATGTGTTTTCTGTCCTTGGTGCTCCTTCAAGGATAATAGCTATAGACAGACCATCAAAGAGCACCTGTCTTCCATAGACCTCGGACAGATTAGACTTCACAGTGTTTAAAGCATTGATAATCACCCAGAGGACTTACTGTCATCAGTAATAGCACAGATAGACTTGCCATACAAGTAGACTGTCTGGAATAGATGAAGACAAAATAATAAGGTGTTGTTCAGGGTTAGAAAACTCAAAATAACTCCAGCATGTGTACACAAGAAAAAAATCTTGTTGAAGACAAAACATACATAAGTATGACCATATCATGTGAAACCTGATGTTAAACCTGTCTTGAAGGCCAGGTTCTATGGGTCTTGAGCAACCTGATCTAGTGGGAGGTCTCTCTACCCATGGCAGGGGGGTTGGAACTAGATGGTCTTTAAGGTCCCTTCCAATCCAAACCATTCTATGATTGTATGATTTTATTATTCAATGAAGTTCAATATTAAGTGCCAAGATTAAGAGATGAGTAGAGGAACAGGAAAAGCAGAGGTCTGTATTCTTAGAAAACTGTTTTCTACGCTTCTAACAAACTGTGGTTCAAGGACCTCCCTAGCTTGAAGTGAGATCTTTGCATTAAATAACCTTACAGGGATTTCTCTTTGATCAGATTGTGCAGCTGCCGTCTGCAAGATCCTGTGGCTGAGACTTGCACAGTTCAGCCACATGTTGTAAGAGTAACCTTCTCTTTTAGTTTGTCTTGTGGTTGGGACTAACTAGCTTCATTTGAAGCACTCTACTTCTTCTACTGGGAAAAAAAGAGAGAAAAAACATTCCTATTTGCCTTCTCCATGAATGGAGAAGGAATGTATGTCATGTCATCTCTTTTGAAGGGTGAACAGTTTCAGTCTGTCATTCCTTGCACAGAAACTGTTCCCTGATCTTCTATGTACTTTTTCCAGTTCTATCATATCTTCTTTGAAATGAAGAAAACCAGTACTGCACACAATAGCCAAAGTGTGGGAGCACTATAGATTTATTCAGAGATATAGTGATGTTTTCTAGTTTGTTCTCTGTTCCTTTCTTAGTAGAGACCAAAACCTGATTAATTACTTTTTGACCCGTATCAAGCACAGATCTAGTGTTTCCATCAAAATGTAACTCCAAGATTCATATTCCTGAATAATAAAAATCAGTTTGATGGTGGAAACTGAGTATAAATTCTCATCATATCCCAAGACTCAGATCTTAATGCAGTTCTGTATTTCACAGAGGAACCGCCTCTGTTTCCAGTAACAGAAAACCAAAATCTCAGATACAAAGCTCAACAATTAGTGACCAAATGCAAGATCTGTAGACCTCCAGTTCTTGGTTTGAAGGCTCTTTTCAATATTTAAAGAGTGTTACTCCTTGCCTGTTGTAAGATAAGACACAGTATTAATATTCACCTAATGCTTGCCAAAATATGCATTTCCTCTCATAAAAATATATAAGAAGAACTTGCCTAAATTTTCAGACTGTACAATTAACCTTTTACTTATATTTGTAATCCCCTCTGAGCAAAGTCATAGAGAGAAGCTTCTGATTGACCTTTCACAGGAAGATTCCAGCTTCCAGAAGGAATTGTTGGAGCCTATTCCCAACTATGCTACAAACCCTGGTCTCAGTTATCATTCACATACTCTACATACTCTTTGGTATATGCCTGAAAGAAGGACTTGGAGTGGGGGTAAACCTAATGGAATATTTTCCTTTCAGATGGAAGACTGTGCAAGGCAGAACTTAAGAGTGGATAAAACAGGGCACTTTAATGCTTTGGTGTTTTTTCTGGACTACATAGCAATAGCTATCCTTTAGAAAAAGATCCCAGAAAAATAAAACTTTCATTTTATGCGCCATCAAGTTATTCAAAAGTAGTTGTAAGATTTCCCCAACTATTGCTTACAGAGATTAGGAAGAAATTAGCTCCTTACATTATGATACATTTTACTTTAAACTTGGTCAAGTTTTGCTGACTGAAGCAGAATAAGCTTAGAAGTGGAACTATCCTGGATAGTGCATATTCATGTTCATATCAAGGCAGAAAGATAAAGTTAGCAAAAGACCCTGAAACATAAATTGAAAGAGTTAAGATCAGAAGTAGGCTTCACATGGCCAAAAGAAAATGTCTACAGCATAAATATCTACAGCTGATCTAGAGTGTCTAGACTCCCTAGTAAGTCAATGAAAAGAATTAGGCACTTCCAGGCTGCAATTAATTTCATCATCCTAAACCAGGAATCTAAAATTAGTGATATGAATCATGCTCTAAAAATGACTATTTTTTTTTCCCAGTCTATATAAAGAAACTGAGGGTGATGAACTCAGATGAGGACTTCTACACAGTAAATATTTTTAAGTTAGCTGGGATCATTCCAGTTCTTCTTTCTTTGCTCACTTAAAATATTTTAGATCAGCAGTATCCTGACAAATAAAATATTCATGAAAGACTGTGTGGTGACATCCATCTAAGTCATGGGAATTACTGTCATTGACTTTAAAGGGACATGAGTTTTGCCTAGATGGAGCCTCTCCCTCCTCAGTGTAGCTGTCTAAAAGCTCAGTATTAAGCAAAACTGGTTGTTAAGATCCCTGTGAAGTGAATGGAGAAGCACAGTCCTGATTTTAGTCATTCTGAACTGAAAAGCTCTCAAAGGTAACTTTGGATGAATATGCAAGTGCTAGTGCCCGTTTCTCTCCCACCAATCACAGTGGGAATCCAGAGAACTAGTTTAGACCTGACTCCTAAATTTTAGAAAGCTAAAGTTATTCGTGATAAATCCATGCCTAGACTCTGTTTTTCACTGCATGTCTCCTTTATTCTAGTTTCAGCGAAAATACAGTAATAACAGTTATAGTAATTGAAAAAGCATTGGAAAAAGTTTCTCTTTTTCCATTGAGTTGAAGTGTTTGAAACAAACAAAAATCTCAATAACTGCTAATTTATGCCGTGTTTCTCACTGGGCTAGAATGTCACCCATCAAAAGTTCTCTCTCGTTTCAAGTGACCTTTAAAACTCTTTGTCATAAATAACATCCCATCCCAGAAAGCTTGATTAGACATGTATACCTCTACAAATCACTTCCCCTTCTTCTCTAAGTCATGAACACGTTTAAAGAGCTCTACTTTAGAAAGAAGTATGACCAAGCTGACAGGTCTTCCTTTTTTTTTTTTCTATTTTTTTTTTGTGCTTTATTAAGTTTGGAGCAAAACCTGAAGGATAACATATACTCCATGTAATGTTTAGTCATTTTGTCTTCTCCCCTTACAGGTAATTTATTCAACAAGGCATTTCTTCCCCATTTTCAGCCTCTTTTGCCATCTCTTAAAGTTCAATATTTTTACCAACTTCTAATGTATTTTCTTCCTCTAAATTCCTCTAAATAGTAGCAAAACTAAAGTTCTCTAAGCACTTCTTGGGACATTATGAAACTTTTTATTATTTTTATTTTAGGAATATACTTCATTTTGTACACTGATGTATGAATGCCATAGGTAGTAATAAATAATAATAAATATCAAGGTTTAAAGCAGAGAGGGAAGAGGGGAGCATCACTATAAGAGTGAAGTTTTTACTGAGAAAATATGTATTTTCCTTCTTTTATTTTTTTTTTTCAGTAGGAAGGCTTGTCAGCCTTTCCTAAAGATTGCTGTTCTGAATTTGTAGAAAGTATTTTTAAGGACACTGCTTTTCTTTCTTTAAGTTCCTCAAGAGAAAACAAAAACCAACAAGCAATAAAGGCAAAGAGTTCAATAAAAAACGATATATAAATTATGAATGAAACCAGCTTCACAGTAGCTTCCATGAGATTGTTGTAGCATTGACACAGAATGCTGTGGATGGAGCGTCCATTTTCAGCCTCACTACAGATATTTTTGTGCCCATTTTTCTTGCCTGTCGCTTCATAAAATGAGGATAAGTGCTCCCTGGTGCTTCTCAGAACCTGAAGTTAGCAGTTTGCTCTTGTATTCTAGAGAAGAGGAGCGTGTGACTATCTTAGATTTGAGCCATTCAAAGATTTTCCATTGAAATGATCTTTTGAAGGAAGATGTATGTTTTGTGCATTTGGAATTGTGATTTTGATAGAATTATATACTTTTATTTTTTTTTCCTTCAGAAAACTGCAGTTCAGTATGTCTTTTGGAATGGTTCAATTCACGTGCAGCATTTCATACCAAAAACCCCAAAATGTCCTGATTAAAATAAGCTCAAAAATAGTCTTTCTACTTTGAAATACTGCTTCATGAGAGGAGTTGTTCCATGCTCCCGTCTCTCCTTTGGAGTACATTCCTTGTTTGAATCACACACCACTGAAGTCAATGGCCAAAAACCGTGCTACATCAGGTTTCCAAATTCTGTTTTCCATAAAACATCTGACATTTTCAAGAAATGCAAAGAGATGTTGACATCAATTGAAAATGAAATACAAAAATGAAATATTTTGTTTACAGGAACACTGAAGTGTTTCCTTTTAATCAGAAATGTCCCATGAAGGTTTTTTTCCTCATTCTTAGTGGAAGATAAGGGGAATTTCCTGTCAGTGGGAAATAATGACATTTCATTTTTTCTAATTTTGAGAAAAAAGCTTGTGTTGAAACATCACAGTTTCCTTGGGTACCAAAATTCCAAATTTCTTCCCACTCTATTTTAGACAGATGTCAACTGACATTTTGGTGCCTAGCTCCCTTTTCAGTGGTTTCTAACAGATCAGTTAAGCAGTTGTATTCAGTGTATGAAGAGCTTGAATAATTCCTATTCAACAGTCTTAAACACAGCAGACTTTTGTTTTTACAGTTCCCTGCCTGAGACAGCTGGTTTCTTTACCATTATTAGTTAGGTGGCTACCATTTTTAACCCAGAGCAGACTCTCTTACAGATGGGATGACCAGCATATCAAAAATCCTCCCATAAATACAGAACTAAAATGGCATTGTACATTTCCAGGTCTGTAAGTATAAGCAACTGGAACACTATAGCTAAGTAGGCATTCATGGCAATGATGGAAACATTTCCCTTGAGCAGATCCCATGAACCCTCCAGTATGATGCAAGCTGCTACTTCTCCCTGAAACTTTCCGTGCTTGAAATAAAAACTGAACCATCCCAGCAAAGCAGTTCCACGTTAAAATCACAAGACCACCTCTACAGTCCCTACGGACTGGAAACACGCTGGGTCAAATGTTCTCATTGGCCTTGTTTTATTACAGTCAATGGAGTAGTGCCAAAAGGAGAATTTGGCCTAGGAACCTAAGCATATGGCATTGTTCTGTTACACTTGCACAAATCACTGTATATTATTACTGAGAACATACTAGGCCCTTATTTGAGTGCTGGAGGAGAAAGGATTTGAGCACAAGGCTATAAGCCAAGAATTCCTGAGTTCAACGTCGGGGTCTATCAAACAAGCCATGCTGTTGCTGTTTCCTTGTGTGTGAAACCACGGGGATAGGAGGATGAGAGTATCCACATTATTCACAACATTAATTCTGGCCTAGCAAAACCATCTCCCTGGACTTTTTCCATATTCT
The DNA here is from genome assembly GCF_001431845.1 of Calidris pugnax. Classification (NCBI taxonomy): domain Eukaryota; kingdom Metazoa; phylum Chordata; class Aves; order Charadriiformes; family Scolopacidae; genus Calidris; species Calidris pugnax. The sequence continues at coordinate 3,445,332 of NW_015090906.1, forward strand.
TTGGAGAAAGACAGGCTCCACCACAGCAGACCTCAGAGAATTACCAGGTGTTGATATACCTCCAGTGATCAAAAGAAAGGATCCCGCAAAGGAACATATTTGTCCTATCTGGCTAACTTTGAAAACTGATAGCATTCATGTTCAAAGAGTCGGAATGGCAGGATTTATATACCAGCACATTTCCACCGTAGCTTAAAGCTAGAATTGCTGTGAGAATGTGTAGGTGATCTTGCTAGCAGAGACAGTATGAAAGTTCACTTGAGATTTGTACAGCTCTTGAAAGACTGGAAACATGACTTTATGTCAGAATTACCATAGCCACACGTAGGATATTCATTGAGGTCACGTAGGATAGTGAGTGACGGAGCATTAGCCAACATATTCAAGAGGTTTCCAAGTGCTTAAAGCCAGACAGAACCACTACAAGGACTTGTGAAATCTCATTTCTTGCATCTTTCTCAGTGTTTTACAGTTGCCCTAAACTAAAGCAGACAGATTCCAGCCCAGAGAGTCAAACAACGCTGTGGGTTAAATGGCATAAAATCTGCCAGCAATCATGTTTGACTCACGGGTCAGATTGCCCATTGCTCACCATATCTGATGCCACGAAGCTCCAAGACGGCAAAGGAAGCAGCCAAAATTTCCAGCCTCAGACACCTGCAGCAGCCCCAGCCCCAGTGCAATCTGCAGCAGCTCTGACGTGGTGTGGGTGGAACAGGAAATATCAGGAGAGAAGGGGATGAAGGCAGCATCTGCTGGATTTAAGAGGTTTTCATTTGAGCAGGCCTGGACACCTACTCCAGGAGTTTTACAGGAACAAGTTAAAGAGCTTTTTGAACTACCAGTGCCATTTTTTAGGAAGTCTGGGAACACTCCAAAGGCTTGGTTAGCTGGTAATGTAGCTCTAACATCCATTAGAAGATCTGGTATTTTTCTACATAAGTTTTTGAGAGACATCCTGGCAGAAGCTCAAAGGCCCATTTATGCAGGTGTCAAGGGGATAGTCATATCCTGTGAAGCCAAAAAAAACCAAAAAACCTCTTCCTTTATGGGTCATGGGTAGTGTAAAATTCTCTACTTTGCCCTAAACATGTTACCAGCTTTTAAAGCTGAACACAAGGTAAAGAATCAAAGTTCAGCTTGCAGGGTTTCAGTTAGCTGCCCTAAATAGTCATGAAGAATCCAAATCCCTTTCCCTCCTTCACTTGGGACAGATTGGAGAAGTTACCCTCTGAAAGTATCTGTCTTTCTCCAAAAGACTAGAGGGTCTAATCGATATATAGACAGCTCATCCACAGACCACTCAAGTGAGGTGCCAGGACGGTCACCTCTCTGCCCTGATGGCACGTCTTCAGGTTTCCTCCCCCAATCTTCATTGTGTGTTGGCTGCAGCACATTCCCCAACTAACGAGGCTGAATAAACTGAAAACACTGCTCCACGCAAAGGCTGAGAAGGGATGTGCGGACACACAGCACATCAAGCATTTGGGCACATTTCAGCCAATACCTTTGCATTCACCAGCCTGGGCATTGCTGGTGTGGGCCAAACATGTCCAACAAAGACTGCAGATGGTGGGTTTAAAGTGTTGAGCCCCCATTAGGTTTACCAGAATATCTTTTTCTGTACAATGTATAAGGATAGTGTTAGGGAAAACAAAGAGGAACACAGGGCTTTTGCCCAGAGAAGCTGTGGCTGCCCCATCCCTGGAGGTGTTCAAGACCAGGCTGGATGGGGCTTTGAGCAACCTGGTCTAGTGGGAGGTGTCCCTGCCCATGGCAGCAGAGTTTGAATTAGGTGATCTTTAAGGTCCCTTCCAACCCAAATCATTCTATGAATCTATAACCGTCTAGGGAGCCTATACTATTTATCTCACCTCTGTCTTTTCTCCTTGAGGGTTTGGTCCTGTCCAGAGTGAGGTATGGGCTACTGGGCCAGCCATGAGGGCAGCTGAGGCACAGGGAAGGTCAGGAGCAGAAGCAGGTAACAACCTGAAACACCAGCTGGTTTCGTTATAAGATACAGGCTCACTTTCATCCTGGGAGAAGATTCAATCCGTCCCAACTCAAACCACGCACACCTGGCAAGGTCCCAGCTTGGTCTTCACCTGAGTACCACCATTTCCCACACTATGCCTTACTAGGCAGTTTCACTGCTGCAGACTATCTGATAAGCCTTCCTGATCTTCCCACATGCTCCTGCACAGCTTCTGGTCCAACAGGCAACAGCCGATGATGTGCTCCATCTGCCCTCCAAAGCTCCCTGCCTGCCCCAGGGAGGCATCTGCAAGCAGAAAGCAGAGGCCAGAGCAGTTGGGGATGGGGAGGTCTCCATATGGTATTTCTTCTCTTACTCATAGACCACCACATCCTCCCCTCAGGTACCTCCCCATGCTTCTCTCCAGCTCAGCCTCCTCAATCTCCTGTGGCTTTTCTCTGCTCATGTTATACCTGTTCATTTGAGGGGCTCAGAAAATTCAAACCTTTGAGGTTTGTTTTTCTCAGGGATGGGTGAGTTGCAGCATCCCCACCCAGAAGTGTGACAGCAAGGTTACCTTCCCACCTGCAGGTGCCTGAGAAAGCAGCTACCCCGCTGCCCACGCCGTTCCCCACTCTTCACCCCACACTCACTCCAAGCCCAGGCAAAATTCCCACTGAAGCCAACAGGAACATTGCCTGAGCGAGGGATATAAGGCTTCATTAACAGTTTGTTAATTGCCGTGGAAGGCAGTGGGGTGACAGATAACTATCCATAAGTGGGATGAAGATTGTATTTTTTTTTTTTCCCTGGTCTTCCACAGCTTTGTGAGACAGCTCAGATGCCCCGAATATCAGCCTAGCCTCCAACAATGCGATTTGTGAGATCCCTTTGTTGTCTAAATTCCCTTAAGTGGAAATATGTTTTCTAACAGCACAGAAACTCTCCCCAAGGCTTCTGTTGTACCAGGTTAATCAACCATACATGACAGCAGAATTAGAGGTGCTAGTATTTTATGTTCTGCATCTAAAGTATGTTTCTTCGTGTGTACTTAACAGGCTTTAATTTTATAAAACATTGCGCAACAAGGCACCTTGGGGAAGAGCAATTAACTCAGATTATGTTTTCGTTTCAGTGAATACCAAATGAGAAACTGAAATACTGATTTATGTAGCCACAAAGTCAAATCATGCTCCTTAATACTGCCTGATTTTTCAATGTGGCTGTCTTTGGTCACAGCCAAGCCTTTTAGTCCTGATATGCAATTAAGAAGTTGCTCAAACTGAACTCTCCCTTACAAATATATCAAGATATTTTATAATCACGATACACAGACAACCAGTCCTGTTTGAAGTTAATTGTGAGACTCCTATCATCTTCAGTGAGAGCAGGAATAAACCTATCGAGGACATTTTAGTATAATTTTCCTGTTGATGACTATCACAGCCAGTTTATGTTAATTATGGATGGGGATAGGCACTGCAAAACAATTTGAAGGATGAAGGTACTAATTTAGGATCCAATCTAGCTCTCATTAAAGTCAATGGAAAGATTCCTATTGACTCCAATGGAAGCTGGTTCAAGCCCATAAAGACCGAATGAGCTCATGTGAACCTTCTCATCCAATTTCTCACTACAGAAAAGAAATGATGCATCAGCACCTGAACCACTATTCATGCAGAGGGCTTAATTTGGTCACCTTGAGTCACGCACAGCTCCTTGCTGTACTGGCTGTTCCCTTGGCATCAAGAAGTCTGTGGACAATCTGTAGTGATTTGGGCTGATTCAGGATGCTGCTGTCTGAAGGGTTTTCCAATTGGAAAAATGGGTTGCAACAAGGGATAGAATGGGACACGGAGTGAAAAGAAGGGAAGGGAAGGGAAGGGAAGGGAAGGGAAAAAAAATAAATTTCCATCATAAACCCAGAAATAGCGTCAATTTTCAAGGCTTTCAGGCAGGATGCAAGGAGCGATCCCCTCACAATGGTTCCCCAGGGCATCACATCCATTTCTCCCCAGCTCTGCTGCAAGGAGCCAACCTGACCCTGGCAGCACAGAAGGAGGGGAGTTGTGGACCCTGATGCTCTCCCACGTCCTCACCAAGGCAGTCCAGCCTCCTCTCTTATTGCAACCACCGATTCCTTGCAACCACCTCCCCTGGCATCAAGTTGCACCAAGTGAGGTTCAGATTGGATATTAGAAAAATTTTTTACACTGAAAGGGTTATTAAACATTGGAATGGGCTGCCTGGGGAAGTGGTTAAGGCACCACCCCTGGAGGTATTTAAAAGACGGATTGACTTCGAGCTTAGTGACATGGTTTAGTGACAGTTTTTTATCAGTTAGGTTGATGGTTGGACTAGATGATCTTAAAGGTCCCTTTCAACCTAGACAATTCTGTGATTCTATGATTCCTCTGCTCCTCACTGGCAGCTGCCTGCCTGGCAGCCTGGATCAGGGAGAGCAAGCAGAGGTTGAGGCCAGGCAAAGCAGAAAAACAGAGGATTCAGCCTCCCTGCCTGCAAGGCTCCTCTCAAGAGTCAGGCAGCCAGTGAGCCATTCAGAACCTTCCATCCAATTCTCCCAAAAGGGATGTGTTAGAAAATCCCTTCCCATGCAAAAACCAGCTTCCTGTATTTTCTTTTCTTCTGTGTTATAAATCCACTGTGAATCCTATGCAGTAGGCTTTATTTTTATTTTTCACATGATCCACAACACATGACCACCAAGAAAAATTTATGGATAAGGTATTTTTTCCCTGCACTAGGAGAAGAATTCATTCTTTCTGGCCCAATTGGTAGAAAAATGTCATTCAGTGTAAATAAGGTTGTCATTACTGCCTATTAAGAGATACGATTTCGTTAGACACAAATATATTTAGTCTGTGAAAAGTTCATGAAAATTGAAATTTGATTCCTTCAAACAGAAGTAGCGATATTTTTTCACAGCATTTTCCAGGACACCTAATTCTTATGCATGTCCTACTCTGACAGATAACTCTTTAATAATGACACCCTATTACCTGTGTTCATTGCTCTAGGTTTTTCTTTCCTTTTGCCTGCCCCACTCATTAATAAATGTTTTACTACTTTTAGTTAGCATGCAAGTGTCAGAGCAACCAGGGAAAAGAAGCTGGATTTTCATCTGTCTGCTGCACTTACAGAGGAATCATTAACTAATTTCCAGTTGCAAATTTCTACCTACTAATAATGTTCAAGCCACAAGGAAATGGGATTGAATTTCAGATTCCAGCCTGAATCTCTGAGGCTAATGATGGCCAAAAAAAAAAAAAAAAAAAAGACATTTTTGATACCAAGGAGTTTTGATGTAGTCTTTAAAAGATAACAGAATGGGTGTGATTGAGGCTCTCTCAGGGCAGACCTGCACAAAATGGAAAATTTGATGGTTTTTCCCATTGTGGTCTTCCAGGTGCAGGAAAAAAAAAAAAAAAAACAACCTGCTATATCATGAATACTTACTACTCTGCGACAGGATATTAACTGTCAGCCAACCAGCCCATCAGATAGCTTGGCTTGCCGTCTCTGGGCCAGAAATTAAGATTCCTATGGCCCTTAGTCAGCATTGCTACCAGGGAAGGCAGAGAGAGCCCTCCCCTCTTGCCAAGACAGTAGCAGTGCTGGTGAGCTTGTCTCTGACAGAAGTCACTCTTTGCATATCTTCCACCCATCAGTCTGGGAATTAAGAGATAAGGAGCATTTCCGTACATAAATAACCTCTGAGCTGTCTTTGAAAATAGAGCTCGGCGTTTTTCAGCTTACCACTGGCGATGGCATTTCTGCTTATGCAAGGCTAGTTCATCATAGCCCTGACTCAACAGTACAAGAAACATCATGAAGGCCACCCCCGACCCCTGTGCTGCCAGGGTGACTGGATCCCCGGGCAGAAACTTGCCCTGCTCCTCCCTCTCCCAGGAAAATGCAGAAGAGTCTGCGTTTTCTGCCTTCCCCAAGAAGCTGTAGGGTGGGGGCTGCTCCCCGAGGATGGGTGATTCAGGCTGAGGGATCGGTTCCAGATCCACCCGTGCTGGCTGAAAGAAAAAAAAAAAAAAAAAATCTCTGTGCCCATCTGACTTGCCATGGTTCCCCTGTCCTATGGGTGTTCCCTTCTTCGATCGACTGACTGTGAACACCCTTGCCTGCTCCAACCTGGATAACACCCGATATTTAAGCTGCCTACACCAACCTCATCAGGAAGAACCCACAGGGATGGTTTGGACAGCAGGTCGTGTGGGGCCGTCACCAAAGCCATCAGGCCAAAGAAATTACAACCTGGTGTCCCCATGCAGCTGCTTGCAGCTGCCTGCACCTGTGATGATCCCTCCCGAGAACACCAGCTGAACCCTGAGGTGCTCTGTGAGGGCAGGAGGGGGTGGCTGAGGGAGAAGCACAAGGCACTGTCTCTCTGCAGCCTTGAGCATCAATGGTCACATCAGAGCAACAAAATACAGACCCATGCTGGAACTGGGGGGAGGTTTTTTGGCGCAGAGGGTGCCAAATCCTTTTCCATGGCCCTCCCACAGACCCTCTATCCTTCACTTGTTGCACATCCCCAGACCCTAGCTTGGCTGGATGGAAAGACCCATAAACAGAGGAAAGATTCAAGCACATTTGCTTTCAGTTGGTGTATCCCGCTTGCATGTGAAAAAATGTCCTGTAGTTAGAGCACGATTCTGACCTCCTCCTTATCACAGGCCTGTGGCGCTTGCACAGAGAGACCAGCAAGAGAAACCAGAGAAAAGGACCTAATCTGCAATCCTGCAAACTGGCTGAGGACACCGGCCAGAGAAACACAGCTATCTTATCTCTCTCCGATTTCCCCCTGGCTGTTTTCAGTATGTCACTCATAGAGTAGCTGTTACCCCGAAAAAATGCTGGAGGTTTTATTCAGATGTCTGTTGTTTCTCATCTACACCCAGCTCTGCTTGCTTTAAGGCAGCCTGGTCCTGCATCGTGGTGAGATCCGAGCAGCATACCAAACCCCACTCAGACCCCCAGGCAGGTCACAGCATCCTTATTTCTTATTTTTACACCCCATCTTTTCAGTACCTCATACCCAGAATTCCCTCCTCACAAAAGAGTATTTTAAAATCCCTGGATGTAATAACTTCTCTTGTTTTTTTTCCCAGAAAGGTTCCTGCTCTGCTCTCTGGGCAAACATGGGCTTCTGCAGCCAGCCAGCTCTTCAGCTGCATTGCACTCGCCTGGCATCCCACCAGTTCACACTGGCCAAGGTTTTCCTTCTCATCTCTGTGGCCTTCATTCCCTGATACATACAGATCTTGCCATGCCATCAGAGGCAGTTGTGGAAAAATGAAACCTGTTCTCTAATTTTTTGCTGTCACATCTCAAGCCTCACTCAGCTACTCCAGCACATCGGTTTTCAGTCCTCTCCCCTTTCCCTGAAAGGTCATCTCTGTCTAGAAAGGCCAACACACATAAACCTCTTGAAGTCTACAGGACATTTTCTACTGCCTTCTTCAGGTGTCAGACCAGGCCCTTGAGGATCCATTGACAGCTTTCGTTGAAGCTTTCTTTAATGGTGATTAGAAATCTGTTCAAAACACCCACTTTCACAAGAACTAGAACTGATCTCAGGGTAGCGTATTGGGCCAAAGACAGATAATTGGCCTTGAGCACTGCGGAAACCCCATAAAAATGCTCACATCCAAACCCTGAGAAAAAGGCTTGCCTTGGGGGATGTCATCCTTCCTATACTACTCCCAAGGAGAAGTAGTTTTTTCTGTCCTACAGAGTCTACTATTTTCTCCCTGTCCCACCCTCACTCAGCTACATTTTCCCATGCCCTCTCTTCTTTTGAGAAGCAGCATCTTGGTAGAGAAGCACTCTAACCCAGGTACATTCTGTTCAATTTCCCTCTCCTAAGAGAGAGACTTCAGTTAGAAACAAGAGACAGTTCCTACTGGAGGTTGGTTTAGATCTTAGTTTTACTGATTTGAGTAACTTTTTCAATCTGTTGACAATGGAGATTGGAAGACAACCACCACCTCGGTCGGTACTTAGTTTTCATGGTTGAGAGCATTCCAAGAACATGGTGAATGTTGGTGACCTGTTCTGTTTCTTGACCTTGATGAGCAGGGGAAATTTCCATTTCAGTTCCAAATTGAAAATTACATAAATCACTGTTTTCTATAGAACAGGCAAAACTGAAACTCAGGGGGCAGAGTGCAGAGGGGCTTATAATCCGAATCTAGACTCTACCTCCACCACTTGAAGGTAGAATCAAATATTTCTCCCCCTTTTCCACCCAACTGTCTAAAATTCCATTAACTTTGGTGGGTACTTCCAGCTCCAGCTGAGGCATATTTTGGGGCAGTAGTATTTACCCTAGCAAAAAAATTATTGCTCCCAAAGTACTCTCATAGGGCATTCCCTTCCTTTCATGCAACACTCCTTGTCCCAGATTTTGTTCTCCACAGTTTCCATTCCATCATACCAGGCAATCCCAACATAGCTGAGGAACTGGACTTGGCCACGCAGGTGAAGCTATAACTATAACTATAGCATGTTCCCAGCTAAGAACAGAAACCAATATTTAGGCTTTAAAGCAATCTTGTCAGAGAAGCAGATCAACTAATGATGGCTAACACAGCAACATCTCTGCCCACAAAAGACACAACACACAGTGAGTGTTTGTGAAAAGATCTCCCACTGACTCCCATAGATATGCATCATCACAGCCAGAGCATGGGTGGGGTGAGAAGGACAAGCCACATGAGGGCAAATATGTCCAAACGTGCTATCTATCTCCTACTACCACCATCATCTGGGATAAAAGAACTGGGATTGTGAAGTGAGGTGTAGGCTGAAAGGAGCCTTGTGAGAAGGACAGAAAATAAGGGAGACAGGCAATGTGGTTGATTGATAGATGCTTTTTCTGTTGTTCTGGACATCTTTGACTGAAGGTCTCCAACCTGCATGGAGTCTTTCTGTTGTTTCACAGTTTATAATTCCCAGAAGATTTTGGTAGGAGAGCTTTCCCTGAATTCTCCATCTTTCAAATCACACCAAGAGCAAAGGTGGACACATATCTCCTGTCTATCACACCCCAGTGTGGAAAGAAGAAACATCTCAAAGCCACAAGCAGAGTGGGAGAGATACCATAGGTCTATCAGCTAGGAGAGCAGGTTGCATGGAGAGATTAGCTCACAAGTGGTGTGACACAGTGCACTGGGCAATAAGAAGGATTTTTCATAACTTCCCCAGAAAGAGTTTCATCACCGCCAGCTGAAAAAGATTCATGACAATGGCATTCGGTTTCCTACCAAGGTGCACTGATCCACTTTTCTTGGGCCATTTCTCTCTGCAGCCACCAATAAAAAGGCCCAGGAGGAGACCTTCTTCAGCAGATGGACACCTCAGGCCAGGATCTCACTGTGGACTTCTTCAGAGAGTCTAATTTCTGGCCTAGCTCTGCTCCTAATGAATCACTGGGAATCACTACCAGTAAATTTGATAGTGGAGTTCAGCCAACACTGAGCACTTTGGAAAATCCCAGCCCAAAACACTCTGAGGTGTAAGGGATGGGCTGAGAGTAGATCAGATGACTCTTCCTGAAGAGTTAACTTCAGCCATGACATTGGAAGATATCACTGAGTGCTCTGTTGTAGAAAATCGTGTCATTTGTCACATTTTCTCCTGTACCTCTGCATACCAATTGCACCCACATGCCATGAGTGTATTAGCTGAGTGGTACTGAGCAACATAAACAAAAATCTGCTGTTTCTGCTGTATGGTATGTTTGGAAAAGTTTTGACAGTCTTTCTGCTGAAAATATGATATTCCACATCCAAAATTTTGACAGTTCTCAAGGCTAAGAAATCTCCATGGAGAAGAGCACTAAGGACTTTTTGTTATTTTTATCCATTTCTAAATACAGATTCAGGATCCTAAATTTAGGTCCCCACTTGAAAACAAAATTCCTGATTCAAGTGGTTTCAAAAACACATTCGCATAAGAAGCCCGGGGTGAGGGGGGGAGGGGAAAGGTAATGCAGACCCACTGAAGCAGGGGACAGCCACTCCACGCCTTTGAGTTTTGCAATCTTTACTTGTGGCTATAAGCAAAGCCAATTAAAGTAAACAGGAATCTGGAATCTGTTGTTGACACCAAGGTCTTGGAACAAGGATTTCAGCCAGCCAAAACTTTACCCTAAATCAATGACTCAAGGTCTATTTTCAGGAGGAACAAAAAAAGAAGATGATTCTGAACTTGCATGGCCAATCGGATTCGGTAAAGCAAACATGAAAAAGTGATGGATCTACACATTCCCAGAAACAAAATCTGGAAACAAAGCAGCTCCATCTCTGTCTAGACTGTTTGTAAGGGACTGATTGTCCCAGGCCCTTCCCCTAATCAAACTCTTGGTGAAGGCTTCCAATATGAGCTGGAATTCTCCATTTGAATCTACTTCTACTTCTGAACTGATCAAAGATAAGGGCATTTTGAGATCAACTCTAACTAGTAATTCATGTTCAGCATCCAAGCCCCCTCTATGCTTTAATCTCTTCCTTCTAATTTTAATCTAGTTAAAAACAAAGTTGGTATGCCTATATGACATTTTTTGTCTAAATTAGCTAACTAAAGTAAGTCAATACAAGAGAAAGAAGCACTTCATGTAATCCTACCTCTGCTTTATCAAAGCATTTACATATGCTCCTGTCTTTAAGCTCAACTATAAGTGTATTTATGTGCTTTCAGGAACTGAGACATACGGTTTTAATGACATGAAATCAGAGACTTCTTCCTATCTGAAATAGCACCTCTACCTTCCCCTGAGCATTAGAGTTTAAACAGTAAATGACTTTGATCTCAGCTACCCTTCATTTTGGTTGTGGAGTTGCAAAATGAAAACCCACATGACAAGGCTATGCCAAACAAATTAACACAACGCTTTGCCCGTCTCTGCCGAACCCCCAAGTCTGTGAATATTAGACAGAGACTTAGAGTAGCCTAAGTTCTACTGAAAGTTAAGATACATGAAATCAAATAGAATGTTTTGCACCTAGGCCTAGTGGGAGTCTTTTTTGGTGTTTTGGTACAATTGTCCTTTATAGGGCCATGCAGGGGGAAGAGAATATGGGAGATATCTGAAGCATTTCCAAAAGAAAAAAGGTCTGATGTTCCTCACACATTTGGTGTTACCCAAAGTAGAGGGAACAAAGTCAGCCATGGAGGTAAAGATCATAGAAATGATGTGCGATTATGTGTTGAGTAGATCTTTCTCTGACTTTGTCTTTTAACAAGTTATGTTTGCTGTATCAAACTGGAGAATGACATCCTCTGCTCCAAGGTGACCAGCCCTGATTCACAGCCTGGGCCACAGCATTTAAAGTATAAGTTCTGCTAAGTATGTCAGGCATCTGGCAGTTATTAGATGGAAAGTGTGTTGGAGGCTGGCATTCAGCACAGCGTGCTCCATGGCACTAACACATTTCTGTTGACTGCGCACAATCCATGGGTCCCACCTCAATCACATCCATGACCTCCTCTCATTCCTATCATCTCCCTCTGGCTGGCAGTGGATCTCATGCTGACGCATTGCTGAAAAAACAAGCTTTATTTTGTTGTTTTGGGATTTTTTGTTTGTTTGTTTGTTTGTTTGTTTTCTTTTTTTTGGCCAAGTGAGTTTATGACCAGATCAACTCTTTGACCTGATTCACCAGGCAGACCCATGAACATTAGTGTAAGCACAAAAGGAATGAGCGGCTGTAGGGAAAAGGGGACTCAAAGGACCCTTCCAGTAACTCCTTCCAGTAGGTTTTTCAAGAGCTACTCCAGATTAAAGCAATGACTTAACAACAGCATTAAACAGTCAGCCTTTACTCAGGCAAATTTTCCATTATCAAAGGACCATTTATGTTAGTGGGAAAAATCCCTAATCTCAAAGGGCTCTGGAAGTGCAGTGACAAGAGCAGTGCAAGTATTTATAAAAGTTATCCCAGAATCTGGTTTGTATGGAAAAAATATGATCAATTTCATCTTGATTTAGGTTTAACGGGTCCAGAGGTGTCACCTGTGTATCTGTTTTATGCACCATTCTCACAGTAAGAAATGTATCCTTCCCAGAAGGTTTTCCCAGGGCTAATATGCAAGATGGTCTCGTGGAAAAGAGCACCAGACCCAGAAAAATCTGTCACATGCAGCAAACCTCCTGAGATTCATTCTCAAAAAGGCTCCCAGCCCATCAAATGCAAGGCTGAGAGAAATGGGAACGTGGCTTTCCCTTACACCCCCGGTGAAGAGGCTTGTGCCATCTCTGACAAGCTGTGTGTAATCTCAGGGCAAGCGTGTGTCCTGGGACACGAGGCTGTTTATGCCCCAGGACCATACGCGCTGAGCTCAACCAAGGGGAAACTTCCCCACAACAGAGGCAGCTTTTTTGTGGAAACAACAAAACAAAAGGGAGTGCTGGGACAGGCTGCCCCCTCGGTTGGAGGAGTGGAGGGTGTTGTTTTCAGCAATCCACCTGCGTGTTCATATCTGTCTCATTTGCATGTGTTTGTTTAAGCTTTTTAATTAGCAGAGGGCCAGATCCTGATTACATACACACGCGGGTACAACTCAATTGATCCCCACGCTGGCCCGTCTTGCTGACCTTACAAACCATCTACCAACACCTTTCATTCAGCAGAGAGACAGAAGACACGTATCAGGCACATCAGAGAGCCAAGGGAGGGAGACCAGCAGGAGTGGCTCGCCGAGGAGATAACAACAGCTCTCCTCCATCTCTCTGCACCACTGTGGGATGGGATGGGATGGGATGGGGCTGGGCATGACCTGGCAAGTCCTGCTGATTTGCTTCATCCCACAGATTACCCAGCAGCCCCGCATCGGTGCAGTCCCACTGCCGATCACATGATATCACCCCAGCATAAATGCACTTAAATTGCTCAAGAGCCATATGCAGCCCAAGAGCCCCCATGGGTATAAAGTATCTCGCTTTCCCATGCAGCGAGATCAGAATCAGGCGCAGTATTGGGTTAGGGAGCGGCAATAGTTGTTCCATAATTAACTCTGAAACCGGGTTCTCATTAGACCTTGCTTTTCATAAACACCCTGCCCTCCACGCATGCCTAATTTCCTACTACTCATCGGGGAGGTTAACAGGGACTGAAGTGAGTAGTAAAGCTCTCATGGGTTCCACTAAGGCAGATTCACACCCACAGAAGAAAGGGCAGTGAACTGGGTGCATCTCTTTGACTATCTTCTTTTTTCCTAGATATATGCGCAGCACCTTGCAGCCTGAAGATCAAGCCGGGCTGCTGCTGCCAATGAATGTTAAATACCCGTCACAGTGACACTCTGAAAGGGCAGGATATTATATCACCCTCCACATTGTGTGAAATGTTTGTTCAGTGTCAGCTCTATTCAAAACTACTGTCACATCTCTTTTAGTTGTTTGTTTTTTTTTAATTGTCTTTCACTGCCGTTGTTCTCTGGTAATATGCCCTCATTTATTCACGGTGCCCCATGTCTGCAATGCAATAAATGTGGGCAGATGTCTTATCCCTCATAGAGCAGACCCTTTCTTACATGTCAGGATCAGTCCCATCTCATCTTTCTCCAGAATGGGAGCTTTGCCAAAGAGAAGAGACCAGGAAGGACAGATGTAACTAAGGTGGAGGTGTGAGAGTGGGTGAAATGGAGGTGGGAGGCAGAGTACAGCCTCTCTCCAGGGAGATAACTCCATCTCCAATTCCTCCTTTGAGTGTGGGATTCATGTCACCATTGAAGGGCAACACGGGCACTTCATTTGTCACCCTGAGTATCTCTATTGGGTGGATCTTAGCCCTCTGTTGCAATAGGATGCTCTTCTCCTAGAGGAGCCTGCCCCTCCTCTCTGCCTGGAGAAAGTGCTACAACCCATCTAGTTTACCCCAGACATCTAACATCAACCTTCTCAACATTAGGCAAGCTGCGTCCCACCCCTGGTACCTGCACCAGCAGCAGGGTGCTACCCATGGGCAGGGAGGAGGCAGGAGCCAAGGAGCACACAGTTATGCTCCAAGTGCCTCTTCCTCTCCACCCTAGCCCCACAAACCCACACCCTGTTTCATCTGCTCATCAAGGTGGGAAGATCATATTTTCGAGCCTCTTGAAATTAATTAACCCTCCACAACCTGAGCAAATTTTAGCTGAGGGATGGCTTTTTAGCTGATTTCCAGTCTAAGGAACCAATGATGGGGGGCCAAGATGCCATCTGAGAATTCAGCACAAAGCAAGGAAGTCCTGATGAATAGAGAGGGACACCCAAGGCCGTATTTCCAAGTCTTTTGGTCACTCAACACATGACCCCAGAAGAGGAAAAGACCGTGCCTTACTGCAGTCACATATGATGTCTCTTCTCTCACTAGGAACCCCTATCCCAGGGTTGGGGCTTCCAGATGACCCCATCTTTCATCTCCCCCATCTTCTGAGGAGCCTTTCTTCCACTCCACCTCTGCTCTTCTCCACCTTAGCACCCCTCCTCCCTAGCTGCCTCCCCTCCCGTCAGCCTGAAAACCGACCACAAAAATGCAAGGAAAGTTTCTGTGCCTAGGTGGTGATGAACAACACAGCCAAGTGATTGTCTCACTGTGGAGGGTAGAAATTTAATTGGAGGAAGGCTTAGCCATTCCTCCTGCCAAAAGAGTGAAAGGCAAAATTCAACAGAGCGAGCTCAGAGCAATGAAGTCCCACAGCCAGTTCAATCAGACACCAGCTGCTGGGGAAAACATGGTCCCAACTGGGGTTGTAAAGGGGCAAAAGAGTCCTTTTGGCTAGCGGTAGTGTCTGTTTAATGTGTAGCAGGAGTGTGATCTCCCCACCAACACAATATGCTCAATGAGGGCGTAGAGGAAGGAGAAACAGAGATGAAGGGACATGCCCTAGGTCATATGGCAAGCAAGTGATGGATCCCAGCACAGCCCTGGGGGCTGCTCTGTGGTCACTAATGGCCTTCCCAACAGCCTCCAGGTAGTCAGCTGGGGAATGCCCAGGAGTTCTGCTCCTACAGATCTCACAGGCTTCTCAGCCCAAAGTCCCCAAGCCCAGTGTCTCACCCTGGAATGCCCCAGCAGCCATGAGCAGAAGTGTTCCTGTTGGGCATGGTAAAGCTCCCCTCTCCCAGGACATCCTTGACTCATTCAGCCAAGCAGGGATGGTAGAACTCTTCACACATGAAGGAAATGATTGCAGTGTGTAACTTCACCAATTGCTTAGCAAGAAGAGATAAACTCTATTCCCCCTTTTTTTTTTGGACCAGACAGCTGGGGTGGTTCATTGTCTGTGCTCCAGAGGTCAGCCCAGAACCTGGTTTTTAGACAAGTGGTGGACCTGAGAATTGGTCTCAGCATGTATGTGAGGATTCCTTTGGACCAGGAATCTCCAGCTGGGGGGTAGCCCCACGGCCAGCTGTCTGCCACCCCCTGCCAGGTCCCTCCTGCCTTGGCAGGAAAGCTTGCCATGAAATGCCACAATTTCCAGCCAGCATCATACCCAAAGGACCATCACAACTAGTCAGGGCAAGTTAGAGCAACCCTAAGGCTGCCTGATGGCATGTTTGCCGAGTCTCGTGTGTCCTCTGCAATGCATAGAGCTGAGAAGACAGAGAGGTGGCTTAAAGTATCCCTGTAGTGGGCTAATTCTGGATTATGGCACTATGGTGTGTGTGGACATGCAGGTTTGTGCGCGTGTGTATCAATGTGAGATATGGTGAATATATGTGAATGAGTTCAGAGCCAACATTACAGCTTCGGGGGAGCCAATCCAACATTGTTACTCATCTAATTCCAAAGAGCAGTTATTCCTTTTAGTCAAAGTTTTATTTTTATTTCAAATGTGATGTGGTTACAAACTCATTCCCTTGTATAATTTTGCTTTCCAAGTTAATTACAAGATGTTCTAATTAATTATATTTAATGATTAACGTACAAACTCACAAGGAATGAACATAGCTTAGAGAACATTTGCTCTCAAAAGATATGTCTAGACTAGTTTGGTTTATCAGGAAAAGGTTGAAAAAATTAAAATGAGAGAGAGCCAGAGAGAGAGAGCAAAAATACACCGTGTAAGAAAAAATAACAATAAAAAAAGAAACCCAATTATGTCCAAACAAGAGCATATTTTTCTTTGGAGTTCAAACACCACCTTTAACCATCTCCCCACCCAGGATCTGATTACTTTTAATGGGACTCTGCTTGTGATTTAAGTTGTTGTTCATTTGTACAGTAATTAAGTTGAGTTGAGTTGGTGTCTATTACATCATGGTTTATATTATGAATTCACACTGCAATTATGTGCGTGTGTGCAAGGGTAAGTGAGCAGAAAAAAGGACCTTCTAGTTAAGATCAAAACCGATAATTCCAGCAGGCTGAGTTTAGCTAAACTCTGCCACACACTTCTTCTCCAACCTCAGCCGTGTCACCTCCAGACACCCAAGTGACACATACAGGAGTGGGGACGTTGCCTCCAAATGTCCTAGTAACACATATACTGGAGTGGAATGCCCAAGAGGAAGCAGGATCCTGCGAAGAGACGGTGAGACTAATCCTTCACCCCTCGGGCTAGATGGCTGCTGACACCTGGGCACTAGTCACTGAGCAGAGAAACATCTAGCCCAGCAGGACCGTGACTTTAAACAGGGTCTCCATTGCCACAGGGATCAGTTAGGGATTATAAAATGAAACATCCATCCAGGGATAAAGAATACACATACAAATCTATTACACACATCTCTGCTTGTAATACGCACACATCATATATACATGTATAATATACCTCTAATTTCTAATGCAAGATAATTACATTTTTATATAGGCAGAAATTGGAATGGATTAAACCAAAAATATGTTTCAAAGTCAGAATTTAAAAGCTTAATTTTTTTCATTTTTTTTTTTCCCTTCCACAGTTATTTTGTCCAATTCAGAAAATTATCAGCAGTCTGAGAAACTCCCCTAAATATTAATGCCAAGACAACCGCAACAAAGATTTCCAAGCAGCATGTTCAGAGCCCCCCCAAGTCGAAGCATGTGGATGCTCTGCTGGGTTTAGTGCTTGCGGTGTCATGTTCCTTGGTGAGCTGGCTGGGGACAAGGACACCCCTCCACGAGGTGCTGCACGAACACAGGCCCCATTGTTCACCCAGACGGCTGAGTGCTCGTGGCAAGGGATACAGATATGCCAGCTTTCATTTTGAGCTGTGAGAACAGGCCACCATCATCTCCCCAGATTTATTCTCACCAGCGCAAATGTTGAAGTCTCATTACCACCTTCCACCAAATATTGCACTGGCACAGACTGGAGGGAGCGAAAAATCTTGTTTCACCAAGTTATGACAAAGTTGTCAGATGCTTCTGACAATAACCTGAAGGAAAACACCAGAACAACTTGTTCCTGCTAAAAATTTCACTTCCACTCCAGTACAAATAACCCTGATTTGCTGTCCCAGTTGTCCATCTTCAAGACTTTTGCACTGTTGGGACATCTGGGAAATGTCCAGAAGTGGATTATGAGGGTTCAAGAGAATAACAGCAGCAGAAAAGGGCAATGAAGAATCTGGCCCCTTTTGAGTCTTCTGGAAATGAAGCTGTGCAAAGTAGGTCTGTAGGAATGAACGAGTTAATATTTGGATATACCAACCATCACTTTTATCCCCCTTTCTTTTTCAGGGCTAGGATACCAGCTATGCTCCCAAGTCCCTATTTAGCATCTCAGGCTACGTTCTTGAAAGCATTTAACTTCATCTATTCTAGTAAATAAAACATGCATGGGGCTGTTCTTTGGCCCAGAGGCCAATTGGCATGGACCAATTTGCATCCGTGCTGATAAGCGTCTTTCCTTCCAAAACCGGGGGGCTGCATCTGAACCCCCTGTGGTGATGCTCCTTGGCCCGGGATGTCCCTGGACCATGCCCAGGCATTGTCTGGGAGAATGCTAGTTGGAACAGGACAAAACCATTGCCAGGGACCATGCTAAGGGTTGGATAAATTGGGAGATCCTGTGCCAGTACCTGGGCTTAAGCCCTGGCCTTGTTTAGTTTATCAACACAGCCATAGCTTGAGGTGCTTAAGTGCAATTATTTAGGGACCGAATTCCCATGGATCTCCCTGTCAAATGCACCTAAAAAAAGGTTTCATAGCAGCCTGCATATGGCTCAGGAGCCTGCCTAAACTAACCAATAGCGAACATTAAAGGCAAAAGAGAAAAAAAGGAAATGTTTGAAATCCTGCCTCCCTTTAGGATGTAGGTACCATATTCTGGGCGGCAAGAGGACATCTCGCTTCCCAGAGGATTTACGGCCCTGACCCCTCTCCTGGAGTTAAGCAAAGATTTTTCTCTCAGAAACACAAGGAAAGGTTTCCTCTTCCCCACCTCTTTTATCCCTCTTCTGAAGGACTTCACAGCGGATGTGTAAGTACTAGGTGAGCTCACTCCTTCATCTGGAAGGATTTGAATCCTCTTACCAGGAGAGCGCATGAAAAAAGGTGGAAGGAGGAAGGTCTGGGATGCTGAAGGACAAATAGAAAGTGTTGAGAGATGCTAGCCAGGACAGGTTGTTATTGACATGTATGCCATTGTTATTAAGCATTTGGGAGTAGGAGAGAGAAAAAATAAAAAGAAATAAAGATTGGAAAACAATCTAAAATACTGTAGTAAAACAAAACTTTGCTTTACTGCTAATCCCACTGAAGTCTCTAGCCTGGTGTTGTCTCAGCAGAACATATTCTGTGAGAAACTTGGGAAGTAATTTGAGCGTCTCTGAAGTGCTTTGTCTTTCATTGGCTCATCCAGTATTAAATCATCTGGCAATGAAGAAAAGTGTTTAAAGTTAACTTCCATACAGAACAAATTCCTCTGGAAAACTCTTGTCATACATCCCGGTTTACCCAAAGTCTGGTAGCATTGATTAGGCTGGGGTTGGGTTTGAATTTTTTAATGTTTTCATTTTTTTTATTTAAAAAAAAAAAAAGGCAATTAAAAAAGAGTTCTGCTAGCTTCTTTGGACTTAGCCTCTTGCTGGAAAACTTAGAAGGCAAGAGAAAGCTTGGGGAAGAGAAAGCTGGTGCTAGGCTTCTGACATGTATGTCTGTCATTCCTGGACAATGAAATTGGAATTGCAGCTCTCCCAGAACACTGGGGATTAAAAGCCTTGTGTAGGTGACACTACAGACCCAGGGAAGCAAGGTGCATTCCTTCTCACTACAGCCTGCTAACCAAGGGCTTTGTTAATTTGGCTAGAGCCGGTGCTAAAAGCAGCTTGGTATCCCTGCTCACAGGTGGTCTAACAGGTCCCATCTACCTCCGATTCCACACATGGGTCTTTTGTGTTCACACTAGTCTTCTCTTCTCTACTCTCCTAATGCCACAGAGGCAACAAAGCCTTTGTGTTCACACTAGTCTTCTCTTCTCTACTCTCCTAATGCCACGGAGGCAACAAAGCCTTTGATGTGCCTAGGAATCCAGCTTCAGTGTGCTTCCTGGCTCACACCCACCAGTGCTTGGCCAACCCAGGGAGCTCCTCGTCGGCAGCTTGACCTGTCGTCCCAAAGAGCTTCCCCACCTCCACCTGATCCCATAGGTGGCTTGACACCTGGCACTTGTTCCCAGCTGCCTCCATCCCCTTCAACCCAGGTCATCTCGGCTTTTTTTTCCCTTGTTTCCAACCCAATTCCCTGTTCTCACTAGCTGCACTGACAGTCCTGCTCATGTCTTCCTACCCGCAGGCTTGGGAAGCTGAAACACCCCCGTCAAGTAACACACCTAGTTAACTGTGTAATGCTGTACCTATGGGGCAATTCCATCCCAGCACCTGCAGGGATCCTGATTACACCCTAAAACATGATATTTCAATTTCATTATCTGATCGGGCATTAGCAACGAGCACCACTAATGAGTATATTAGTCAGTTCCTTTATTAAACTAGCGGCAGCATTTGATGCAATGACCTCCTGATGTAGCTCTTTGATGCCATGTGATTTGATTTTTATTTCTTCTTTTTTTTTTTTTTTTTTATTTAGAAAAGAACAACCAGGAAACTGGAAAAATTAAATTATTTATGTGTCTAATTTGTATTGTTTATCTGTGTTATGCTGTAAAAAATGGATTATTTTTTTTTTTTTTTTAATTGAGAAAGATACAGCAAGGCAAATGGAAAAATGGTGAGGAGCAGAATTAGCACATTGGCAGTGCAGGCAAATACATGTTCAGCAAGGAGAATGAGTTTTATAGGAGCTGCAGAAAAAGCAAGTGATGAGCTCCAGCTAGCTAGCTAATATTTGAATATACCCATTCATTATTCCTGCCATTATTATTATGAATTTGTTGTTGTTGTTATTCTATTACACAGCCAGTCCTGCGGACTGGTTTTGCCATCTATAACCTGGCGATCTTTCACCCTTAGCAATTGTTGTTTGGCCGTATTACCACAGGGCTCGTTGTGCAAGAGGCTGTGCAAGCTCAGAACAAAAAAGGGGATGCCAGCCCCAGGGCATTTCCAGTGCAAGTGTCAGATGAGTGACAACAGGCAGATACAGGCGGACGGAGGAGTATGAGGAAACGGGGACGCCGGAGTGGCTGATTCAGGGGTGAAGGTTTGGAGCACGGCTTCGGGTTCAGCCAGCTACCAACTCCGTCAGGGAAGCATTGCATTCAGGCACATAAATTCCCGTGTTCTGGCAAAACTCCAGGCTGAGGAATAATACAGAACATCCTACCGAAACTCCCATTATAGTTTTCACTAGAGAAATCGTTGCACTTTTCCTTCCAAGATACTCTGGTAGTGTGGTCACAGCCCCGGATGACTCCCGCAGCCCTTTCCAACCATGACTGCATTTTCACCGATTCCATCTCAGGTCCGGTTCCAACCTAATAGTTAATCATGACAGTCTTCAAGGCTCCTTTGGATAATTACTGGAGGTATTAAGTTAGCCCAAACTGAAGTATTAGGTGCTTTGCACCCATGTAAATGGCTTGCATGGGCTTACATAAGGAGCATTTGCACTGGCCATAGATCATTTGTGGCACTGCTCTGGCATGCTGACATGTGAAACACCATCATACGATCCACCTGGCTTTGGGACTTTGAGGGCAGCTCACTCAGGGTGATGAAAGTAAGATGCTGAATACACAGGAAATCTTAGCAGAATTATTTCTGCAGTCATTTTCCTCCAGGAGGCCAACAAGCAGCAAAGCAAGCTGGGAACATGAGGAGAAAAAATAGTACTATTGGTATGGTAGACACATAGAACCATTGGAAGACCCAACCTGCCTACTTGTTGCACAACCTGGTATCCACAGGTTAAAATGCTACTGCCACTGTGCCAAGTACATAGTCTAAACCCAATAGTCACGTGCCACCAAGCTGTTGCATTTTCCCCCATCACAAGATCTCTGTTCCTTGCTGTCATGGAGGATGGTAGCCCTCGTGATGGTCACCCGAGCTGGTGTTTGCCCATTGTCCAGAGGCCTGGTGGCCTGGTTCAGATTTTTTTTTTAGGGGGAAAAGGGTCCTACATCAAGGTCCAGGGTTGAAATAATGCCCAGTCTTCAGACAACTGCAGTAAGGGGCCCATGACTTCCCTTGACCAGGACTGGCAGGTGAGCACTTCACCACCCGCTTTCACATTAGCTGGGAACTGCTCGTTTTTGAGGGATATCTACAGAAGACCAGATGGGCGCTGGGGCCTACTCCTCATGGTATGCTGGAGTGGCTCAGTCAAAGGGGCCCCTTTTATGTTTTTTAACAGACTCTTTGTTGCAAACCACCCAGCGAAGTCACGTGTCCACACATCCCCGGCAGCCCTCCGAAAGCCAAGCCGAACCCCAGCACACCCAAATCTGTAATGGGCCTGCTTCCATCTGACTGCCCAGTTAACATCCTCCTGCTGCCTCCTTAATTATAATCCCTTTATTTTATCTAACCCCAATTGTAACAGTTGGTGAGTCACCGGGCTCCATAACAAGACGATCAGGACACATTTCATATTACACTGCAGTTTTCATTCCAGGGCGTGGGCTGAAGGCGTTGTTTATTTATTTTAAGTTGGTTCGGTTTGGGGTTTTCTCACATGTGATGGAGTACAGAGATTTAAGCAGGGGGTAGAAGGGTGGAAGGGGTAAAAAACAAAAACAACCTCAATCCATCTGGATCAATTAAATCTTGTTGAAAAGTATTCAACCCCAGGGTTGCCTGAGGTAGGTCTAATAGTCACACTCTTTGGCATTTAATGAAAATGCTAATGATTTCTCCTTTGGAATATATTTTCACTTCTAGTTTGAACAAGATGCATCTCTCCTCCAATCAATTCCACAAGCTCTTTTTTTTTTTGCTTCCCCGTTTTTGCGCGTGCCCCTTCAGGGCAAATTAAGAAATTATTGCCTCTATCCAAAAAGTAGCTGAAATGTGCAGCCTTATGCTTCACGTCACAAGGGTGGGGAGGAAAAAATCTTTGCATGGGAGCAACAATCCCGTTTTTGTCTGACTTGCGTAGGAAAAAATGGCGTCAAGCCGTTCTCACCCTGGTTCACCAGGGAAAGCTGCAGGCGCAGGTCTCTGCTGGTGAAAACCACCATAGAGCCAACGGAGTTGTCTTTACTTTTACAGCCACTGAAGACCTCACCTACAAAGTTCAGTTTTCTGGTTCATTGTAGCAAGAATAAGAGTGAGAAAGAGTGGCGTATAAACATAGGATGAGACTCATCTCCCCCAACTTCTAAGGGATAGGAATGGAGATCAGTGCTTCAGTTCATCCATCCATGGCAGAAAGAGGCAGATTCAGCCCATCCCAACCTTGGGCACCGAACTTTTCGATGGCTGAAGTACGATGCCTGAAACAAACGCATCAAGCGGGAGAATTGCCACAAGTCAAACCCAGTTAGAATTTGCAAAGGAAATTCAAACAAATCACAAGAGTTTCCAGTAAAGGATGCGAATACTGAACACAGGCTTAGAGGCATGAAGGCTGATGGGAAAGAGGGGATGGGAGTAGGAAGTGCCTCCTTGAAAGTGCCGTCAGCTCAAGGGGAAAATAAACAATCACCCTACAAAGGTCTGAGAGAAAAGGCACCGAGAATCATTAGTTTTGCCTATACTAGTATATTAAATGAGGCCAGGGCATGTGATTGCCCTGCTCTTAGCTGTGTCCCTTGCAAGTTCTGTCCTGTGGTACCTGGCATGCTGAGGCATGCTTCAGAAGACATCATGTGCCA
The DNA here is from genome assembly GCF_001431845.1 of Calidris pugnax. NCBI lineage: Eukaryota > Metazoa > Chordata > Aves > Charadriiformes > Scolopacidae > Calidris > Calidris pugnax. Next base: position 3,468,532 of record NW_015090906.1, read on the forward strand.
GGCATCATTCCCTTGGTACCCCTGGGACCCCTCTTCTTTGTTGGGGAGGTGGATTTTAGAGTTTAGGTGCATTGTCTCAAGCCATGCCCTGTTGTTTGTCTTTGGGATCAGAGAATTAGCCCTGGACCATTTTATTTACTTGTCTAATCACAGGCACAAAGTCTGACTGTTAATAATATTAAGAGGTCTAACAAGTCTTCGTTTGAAGAAGTTGATCCAGAAAATGCAGGCTGGCATCAGCAATAAGATTTTGGAACACCTTCAGCACTAAAGAATAATTAAAGACATGGATGTAAATGAAAATTGCAATAAAACACAGCATGTTTTCTGACAAAGATAGATCATTCTGAACTGACCTGATAGTTTGCTTTGATAAGATCACTGATTTTCTAATGAAAGGAAATGCAGTAGATCTAATCTCTCTGGACTTCAGAAAAGCATTTGTTATGGTACCTCATGGGAAATTATTAAGCGGTAAAGTATGGAGATTAGGAGAAGAATTTTAAGATGGAAAAGGGAGTCACTACAGAGGAAATGACAACAGATGGTGTTGAGAGAGGAAGTATTGAGCTGGAAGGAAGCTATGACTGCAGTTTTTCAGAAATCAGTTTGGGGACTGATTTTATTTCATATTTTGCCAAATGTCCTTGTCACAAAAAGTGGAGCAGTGTTATTAAAATTTGCTCTTAACAGAAACTCAGAAGGCACTGCTCTCAGTGCCTAAGAGCATAAAGTTATCGTATAAGACGAACTGCATGTCCTTGAGAACTAGAGGTTCTGTACTGAAGGGGTCATGCATCTCACCTAACTTCAGCTACGTTGAACATGTAGCCCAAGGTAGCTGGCTAAATTCCTGCTACACTCAAGTAAAGACATAAGTAGATAAATCATCCTCTGAGGGTGTCTTTTTTAGACACTTACAGTAGGATATGGTACCTATTTTGACTCCTGTATCTGTAGAGGAACCACAGATAATTAGCCTAAGCTAGACAACAACCCTACAGACATTCAAGATGGATGCTCGGTGGATGCATTAATAGATTAGATGCTAATGAGAGTTTTTGAAGCTATTCCATTGAAAAAGGTCTGAAAAGTGGGATACACAGAAACAAACATGCGACATGGCTGTCAAAAATGTGTCTTACAAGGTATTTCTAATAAGGATAGTGAAACTTCTGTCTTGATCTGCACAAAACACACGGAGGACAACCTCCAAAGCACCAGAGCAATTCCAGGGTAGAGAACCCACGTCATGGGAAGAGAATATATGTCTTGGCTTGTTTAGCTGAAGGAAGTGAAGACTGAGACGACAGCACTGATTTATAAAAAGAGTAAATAGGGAGGAAAAAAAAGATCTATTTAAACTAAAAAACAGCATAGGCACAACAAATGCGTAAACTGAAACTAAATAAGCACAGGCTGGTGGAAGAAAGACTAGGGTGAAGGACCTCAACAGCTTCCAGTTAGCATAATGGGAGCAAAAATACTGACACAAGAAACTTCCTTCCCTATAAACCTTTTTCAGCTCATGGAAGACATTAAAAGAGGGAAGAGATATGACTTAGGGACTCGAGAAGTGCCCTACAGTTTTACAGGTCTGTACGGGAGAGAGAACAAGTAAACTTTTTGAGAAGGGAAAAACCTGTCTGGTGTGCTATACCGAAAACTGCATGGCTGTCCTTTTAGCACCTGGTACTTCCTTTTTCTCACCAGGCTGCTGGTGTTTCACTTGTAACAATACACTAATTGAATAGCACGTTGACAGATTTGCATGCCACAGTCCTCCTGCTCCTGATTTCTTTGTTGCATTTGTGTACATCTAAGCCTGAAGAAAAGGGGGAAAAAAAAAAAAAAAAGAAAAAACCCACAACAAGTAGCAGGAGAAACAAAACAAACACACATGCACACAGCACTTCCAAACTGGTCTTGAGAGCAAACAATAGCAGGAAGGGATAACTGCCACTCTCAGGGCTCTCAGATGATCAGGTCAGCGAAGCAGACACAGGAAAGGGGATTTCGAGAAACAAATAATACCGGTGCCTGAAATGGGAGCTTTGCTGTAAAGAGAAGAGAAACATATGCTCTTCAGCTGGAGTGGATTTCTTACGTTGCTCAGAAGTGACTGGCTCATCCTCAGTGTAAAGGACCGGTGTTGTATTAACCGTTCTGTATCAGTTTCCCTTCCGAGTCCCCTGCCTGAGCCATCGGGTTATATCACTTCTGATGGGCAGCACAAGCAGGAGACCAGGGTAACTCAAGTCCCTGATGCTGTTGAGCAGACACCCATCTGTGCTTCCTGCAGGCACACACACATATACATATATATATACCTTGTCATAGCTGGATGTGGCCAAACAGCACTGGTCAGTAGCTGGGACAGGTGGTGACAGTGGACTGACCTGCAAGTCCCTAGTTTTCACAGGGTATCACATTAGCTTGAGGTTCTTGCTAGGATACCTGATGTCCTGCTCCTTCTTCTCCGCCAGCTGACTTTGGCCAAGAGTGAACTATGCAGTCACAGCATCCTTCTGGCTTTGCCAAATGAGAGCAGCAAGTCTCCTGAGAACACGCAGACCTGAGGAAGCTCTGTGAGAGCCCTGATTATCAAAGCACAGGCAAAATGTATGTTCTGCAAGTAGTTTAACAAATTTTGGGTCCATCATCATTCTCCGTGTTCTCATGTGGTCTTGTTTATGCTTAAGCCAGCATTCTGAAACAGGCACTGCCAGGTTCTGCATCATGACGGCTTCAGAGTTGGCTCTTTTTATTATGTATCCATTCCTAACTGAAAAAGAGGCATTTGCCCCAGGGGAAGAAAGAGGTGAGCTACTGTCTGAGCTCTTCTCTGTACCACCCTCTACCTCACATGGCTTCGGAGCCAACATATACAAAGCTTCTTTTGCCTTCAACCTACGTACCTGAACGCAGTCCCACTCCCAACTATTCCCTCCCTGCAGTTGTTTTGCCCACTTCTCAGAATTATATTTCAGCTGTACGTGGCCTGGATCCAGTGGAGAAAAAAATATATCTTCCACCAGCAATGCCGTTGTTTGCCATAGATTTGGGTTCTCGTGGCACAGGAGCGTTCATTTTCCTGATAGACCGAGACTCACAGCTGAAATTTAAGTTTCCCTGGAACTAGAGCTGGGAATTATCCCCAAACTCTACATTTAAGTAGAATAACGTCAGAGGAATCAGGACCTCATTTTGATCTTTATAGCATCAGCCCCTCTCTCTCCAAGCTCAAAGCAAGGCAAATTGTGACTTGCCATCTTGGCCCACATGAACATCAAGATAGATGCTGAAGACTTCTTTGTTCCTTGAATGTCAACCGTAAGTGTGAGTCATAGTGGCTTCGGGAAGGAGGGAACCTCTCAGACAAGGTCTTTCTGAGGGAGAGATGGGAATTGATAACTGATGCAGAAAATCCAGTTTTAAAGATATGAAGCTAGATTCTCAAGGGCACTCGTCTCCCATTGATTCCTAAGTGCCTTATGAGATCTAGTCATAATGGCTGAATCTGCAAAGAATTAATTTCAAGGGAATCTGTGCGCTTTGTTCCACCTTGTTGCAGTGCTAAATAAAACAAAGTATCTATATATTGCCTAGATAACAGCTTACAGCTCAGTTGTACTCTTTACCTCCTGTTGAGTGGTCCCTTTCTTCACAACCAGAACTACTGTCTTGGGTTGCAAGGTGTGATTGCTTGCCTCTCAGTACAACCCCGTGTCTTTTTCTCATTAAGTGAATTCACTGGGATTTCTTACATGAGGGTGGAGTAACTTAACAATGAACAACTTGGCAAAATTGGGCTTTATGTAATTACTTGAGGATTTGGCCCAACATACTGGTACAACATGAGATGTATCTCATGATCTTTCACTTGCGTAACCCTCTTCCTCTTGTTGTTTATTGTCATCCCTTGCTGGGTTAGTTCCTTGGGGCAGAGACCTTTTATTTAATTAGTCTGGAAAAGGCCTGGCACACCTACAGAGCCATATTAATAATGAGAAGCAGTACTAACCTACCCACAAAAAGATGTGAGCTTCCTTGTAAGATATGTGACAGGGTACGACCACGGTGATCAGTCATGCTCTGACCCAATAGGGCTCACCTTGGTTTGTCTTGGGCAGGAAACTTATCACCAATTCGTCCCCAGGCTTTTTCTCATCTTATGTTCGGAGAAATGTCATTATGATAGATCGCCTGCCGATTAGATTTACCTCAAATAATACGCTAATAAGTGTTTCTTCCAGCCTCTGGAACTCCCTTTCCAAGACATTGGAGGAAGGAAAAAAATAGCAAGTGGACAGCAGCTCTCATGGAGCTTGTCTCCAAGTGACTTTTATCTGATGGTTGATTAACTTCTAATAGGGTAGCACTAAAGTTACAGCAGGAGCTTGCAGGAGCTCCCTTATTAGTCAAAAGAAAGAGAAAAAAAAAGATGAAAAGAAAAAAAAACAGAAAAGGAGATAAGAAAAAAAGGAAAGGAAAGGAAAGGAAAGGAAAGGAAAGGAAAGGAAAGGAAAGGAAAGGAAAGGAAAGGAAAGGAAAGGAAAGGAAAGGAAAGGAAAGGAAAGGAAAGGAAAGGAAAGGAAAGGAAAGGAAAGGAAAGGAAAGGAAAGGAAAGGAAAGGAAAGGAAAGGAAAGGAAAGGAAAGGAAAGGAAAGGAAAGGAAAGGAAAGGAAAGGAAAGGAAAGGAAAGGAAAGGAAAGGAAAGGAAAGGAAAGGAAAGGAAAGGAAAGGATTAAGCATGTGCTTGTAACTTATTTGATGCCACAGAGAAAACAGAAGCAATCAGTGATTTCTGTGGTGTCTGATAGGTCATAAACTGATTAAAGCTGTTCCTACAGGTAGGGCATTCAAAACATTTTTCCTGTGTGGATTCTCTAATGCCTAACAAGGGCGGACATCACATTGCTGCCTTTCTTTCAACAAAACCTCCAGCTCCAGTCAGTTGCCCTTTTTCCAACAGTTTACAGGAGCTGCATATCTTTAAATCTCTATCCCTGCTGTCAAATAAATGTGATTGAGTTTGGATAATGGCTTCCAAAGTTACTGGGCGGACAGACACACAGACATGCACACATATCCCGGCACAGAAGATGAGCTCATGAGCCAAATTTCCATCGGAAAGGAAGCCTAAGAAGAGTAACATGGCCAATTCCCCCTTGCTCGCACCCTGGGCAGGGAGCACTGATCAGACCAGCAAACACTGAAGATCAGACTTTGCAAAGAGTCCAAGAACAGGCAGCCCAACAGCCCTCATTTAGCCTGTGCGTCATGCCTTCCTTTGACACTGCTTAAGGAAGAGTCTAGCTTGAATCAAGAGGTGTCATTGACTTTCCCTTTTTGTTCTGTCCAACAAAGCCAGCATGGTAAAACAGAACTGGAAGAGCATGCTACATGTGTGGCTTTTTGCTGTTTATACTGCACAGGCTGAATTTCAGAGGCCATGTTTTGGAAGCTCGTTCTACTCTCGGGAGAAATGTAGGCACCTCCAAAAGGCAATTCAGTCATTACGTGGGCTGAACACAGGCTTCTCACTCAGAGGCCAGAAGGAAGGAGGGTTAAATCCAGCTCAGAATGTGTTTTTTTCTTTTTTTTTTTAAGCTAAAAAGGGCCCCAAAGTCATCAAACCTTACCACCTTCCTCAGTTCGCCTGAGTCTTTTGATAGCTCCCAGACTGCGGATGTCAGCTTTTATCGGAGACAAAAGACAATCTGAATGGCAAAAAAACTACGCTGGGAATAAAACCTAAGTCTATTTAAGAAAAAAAAAAATAGAGAAAGAGAAAAAACAACAACGCACGCTAAAATATTCCATATGCTCCTATGGTGGGTTGCCCTCGGCACATAGAGAAAGATTGTAACTAGGCACAATCTGATAAGGCAGAATGCAACTGCTAGCTACTAGGCAACCACCAAAAAAAAAAAAAAAGAGGAAAAAAAAAAAAGGACAGAATCAGCATACACACAAGAAAGAAAAAGGTAGAAGAGGGAGGTGAAGCTGAGTTTCTGTGCATAAAATATCGCTATTCATGGAGGACTAGATGTTAATAAAACTTTGCAAGGGTTTCCAAGTGAGGCTGTGAATGACGCTGCAGTTTGGAGGCCACACAATGATGCCTGTTGTAGTCTGGCTGGTTTTCTTTCCCTTTTTGTTGCATGGTGGAGAAACACACGCTAACCGCATAATCACAAGACACCCTCGGCACCTCCTTCTCCCTCTCTTTGTAGGTCTCATCCCATTGTCAAGCCTTGTCATTAATAGAGGCCTTGATCCTGCAATATGAAGCACGCACGGGACGGCCGGTTCCCACACGGCGAGCAGCTCTTCCCATGGAGCGCAGCTTTTTGCTCTGGGATGTGAGGAAAGGTGTTGGGTTGCAAAGACTTGGGCCAAGGTTCTGCAAAGCTCGTTTCGTTCCCAACTTACGACTTCCCAGTGAAACCCGCGGACATTAGCACATAATTAGAAGTTAAACTCTGGTGGATCTAGACCTGAGATCTCAAAGGACAATTACTGTTTCCTAGCACAAGAGCTCTGATCGCTGATTAGGAACTCGACGCACTACTGCAATGAATATTAATGTTAATAATAATAATAATAATGCAGTAGATCTAAGCTTGCAGCTCTGGTTCCTGCAGACTTCCTACTGAAATTAGCCAGGCCTCCACACATCCTGAGAAAGCGCGTCTCCTTACAAAATGGAAATGTGATCCTGCAGTCCTACCCCATGGTAGCAGTCAGGCCCAGGAACCGCGCCAAACAGCTCAGCAAGATGAGCCTGTACAAGGGCCATTTTACATAAAGGAGGAGTAATCATGGAAACACGGCTCTCTGGATTTGAACCAAGCCCCTGAGTCACAGAGCGGGACCCCCCTGTTGTAGTTTCTGTAGAAACACAGGGCAACGTGGGAACATGGCCTCGTGTGAAGAGACAAAGGGCAAAATCCCTTATTCTGGGGTTTTAAGGCAAGCTCTTTCACACCAACCTGCTGTTTGGCTTTGAGCAAATCACTTTGCTTGCTTAAGTTTGTTGTGTGCTTTTTTCTTTTTTTTTAAATTAATACCAAAAATGGGTTTCGACACTTTTTTTCCTCACGGGGGTGTTGGGAGGCTGAGTTAATAAATGCTTGCCAAGCGGTTGGAAGATTCTCAGATGAATCTCACTTCCCCTGGATGTGTACCATGCTCATTGCGGCCGTGTCTGAACGCTTACGCATGTATAATTAAGAAGGACCATGATAACAGAAAGTGCAAAGCACTGCTCCTTTCTCACAGCATAATCACCTCTTGGAGGTGGGTGGCCCAAGAGGGAAGCATTGCATCAGGTGCGACAGGGTTTGCTGCAGAGGTATGTTCTGAGAACAGTCGGGTTTTTGTCTTCACCGAATTGGGGCTAGGTATAACCTTTAGATTTTTCACTATATGCTAATTAAACCTTCCCTGGGCATAGAGCTATTCCCTCCAGCCCCTGCTTGCTTTCTGTGCGCAAACCCTCTACAAGCCTACACAAGCACCCCTCAGTTTTCATTATAATTTACCTGCAAAATCCACACGCTCCTGCTTTCATGTAAAAAAAAACCCAAAAAAAAAAAAACCAAAAAAAAACAAACTTAAGATATAAAAACCATAGTGAAAGCCAGTGAAATAATCTGTTGCCTACAAATCAGGCCTGGGATGGTAGGAATTAGACCTCCCACATCACATTAGCTTGGAGGGCTCTCCCTTCCCCTTAGCCTGCAGTGGAATTCCCGTTCCTACCACCATGGTGGAAACCAGCCCTGGCCCGGTGTCTGCATACCACCCCTCCTGTAGCTGCAGCGTGTTTACTTCAGGATTGAAACATCGGGGAGGGAAATGATCGTGGACTAACAGCCATCTCCTTGTTGTGTGTGTTATAGGCAGGGCAGGTGGAAGAATTCTGTTTTGGTTGGAGACAAGGTTGATGGCCTCCCCGATCTTTTGTCAGCGAGATCTGGGTGCTCTCAGGTGAGGCAACATGTTAGAAAGGGGGAAAAGTGGGCTGAGAAGGTGGGATTGGTACATTCCCGAGTGTCTTGTCCAGCCTTAAACACTCCATATGATAGAGTCCTCACTTTTCTATGACACCCACTTCACTACCCATAAGCTCTCACAGCAAAGAAGGTCTTTTTTGTTATGTAGGATCAACTTGAGCTCCATTTTGCCCCATCACTAGTTGTTTTAGTGCATAACGATGGCACTGTATTATCTTATTGCTGTTGGTTCCTCACATTGTATTGCCAAAGATAACCCTGCACATGTGGAGGCACTCTAGGTGCTTATCATGTCACACTTGCAAAGTGGAGATACCTCCCAGCCAGGTGGTATGATTCAAGCCCACAATGTTATATCAGAGATGAGGACCTCACATGGCCCAGTGGCCATCCCAATGCTGTGAGGAACACTGGGTTGCTCTTGCCATCTGGGTGTTGTTCCCCTTTCCCCAGTCATCTCTCACCCTGCCAGCCACGATGGGCTCCATCAAGGTGGCTTCCACCAGCATTCCATGCACTCATGCACCAGCCTTCTTGAAGAAAGGAGGAAGGAGGAGGAGGACCATGAGCAGAGCCAGTGTTCCAAGTTCCACCGTCTGCAAAACTGAGGACTTGAAAATACTGACTCAAGTCAGTGGGTGCCAACTCACTGAAGCCTGTACCGCACCCTCTCTTTTTGGCATACCTGAAGCAAACACCAGGGAGCCTTCAAAATGAGGGCTGTGCAATCATTAAGATCTACAAAATGGCTTGCAGGACTCTGCCAAACTGGGTGCTCCAGCAAGAGCTTGGGGCAGGCTGGAGTCAGCAGGACATTTTCGGAGAAGGGATGCAGTAGCATCTCAGATATTTGGGCATTTCACCCACCAAGGTTTCCAAGAGAGTACGACAAAGAGCAGGTGGATGGCCAGACAAGCAGTGGCCATGGCCACAAGCACTCATTGATTCCTGCACATTCATCCACCACAGACACAGCTCAGCAACAAAACCCTGAGGTGGGCATTCAGTGGTGAAGCCAGTTACTCCCCAGAACTCCTACTCCAAATGCTCCCTTAAATATACTGCTACATATATTCCAAAGAGTCACCAGTAGGTTTCCTGCTGGAAACCAGCCCTTTGGAAAGGAAGACTGTAGAAAGGAGAGAAGGAGCACGTGAAGAAGGATAAAAAATTCAGTTTAAGAGGTGGAATGGGGTATGGAAGAAAGGTAGCAAAAAAATAGTCTAATCAGCTTCAGAGTCCCTGAGCCAAGAGGGGATCCCTCCTCAATGAGGAACAGACCATGCAGGTTCACATCCAGAGTCATCAAGGATTTTCCCAGGGACTTGAAGGGAACTCTGAATAAGATGCTACAAAAGGGTTTGTAACTCTGCTGATCCCTGTTGTGGTCACTGCTGAGGTAAGTAGTTAGGGAATTATTTCAAAGAGTCAGAAAATATGTCAACAGGGATATCAATGTAATATACTAAAATCAGTTGATTGGGTTTCCGCACTGCACGTGTTTGCATCATGGTGAGGAGGACAATACACCCCCACCACACCCAGGACTAAAACAAGCAAGTGGACAGGCCACCTCTACTTGGGAGATCCTGGGCAGAAAGGATGTACAGAACCTAAACAGGCAGAAAGTCACTTATAGAAATGGAGACACACATGTCTCTTGGATATGATGGGCCTGGAAGAGCAAAGATGCCTGTTAACTTCTCTTGCATAGCTAATGAATTTGGTAAATGTGATTATGAAAAGTCTAAAGCAATACCCATAGAACTGTCGACAAGGCAAACTCTTCAAGGCTTTCCCATGGAAGATCCAAGTCCTCACCCAGCCTACACCCACATTCAGAGCTCATATCTCATTGGCTACCCCGTTCGGGAGAAGGCCAGAGGGCTGCCAATGCCCAGTGGAACAGCAGCAACCCCAGCGATGTATCTAGGTTCGTGAACCCCTTTGATAGCTGCATATTTTTCCTTTGTGGTTTGCCAGCAAAGGAGATGATACCTTCTCAACCATCCCCAGCTATAAAATGGTTGGCAGTTCTCTGACAGATTGAGCGCCTCACTCATGTTCCTCCCCTTTCACTTATCCGAAAGTCAGATTGTTATTTTCCATAATGGGTAACGGCTGTTTGCCTGAGGGGCAACTTGTGATCTCCTCGGCTTGCCATGTAACTAATAAGTAATTGGTGGTTTAGGGATACTATGAAGTCTTGTGTTTTTCCTTGGAGACATCAGACAAGACGAGAGAAATTATTTCTAATGGTGAGTATATTAATCGCGGGAGGAGGAGGTTTTAAGAACCGCTGACAAATATCAGCCCATAAGGAGTGTAACTGAACCTGTCTTCAGACACTTCGAGGTCAGAGCGAGGGATTGACTTCCCTCACCCCTGAAGTTCCTTCCCATGCTATTTACTGCATTTCCAGGAAAATGTTGTATTTTTTCCTACTTTACCAAGAAAACATTATATTCACTTCCATTCTGCTTTCTACAAGTCCCAGTACCCCCTCCACCTGGAGGTGTTCAGACAACTTTCAGTACTGCTGGAAGGATCGTGACCAATATCTCCCCACCCAGCGACATCAGAAGCAAGCCAAAGTCAGGCAGCAGAAGCAAAAGCCTTCATAGATACCCAGCTCAGCAACCTGGGGGGTTCACATACCCTCCGGCTGGAAACATTGCAATGTTCCTGAGCCACCCAGGACCTGGTCTGCCGGGACTAGTTTGCTGTGGTCTCTTGCCACCTAGCTGTGCTGTTTAAAGACATAATCAGATTCCTGAAAACAAGCCCTGGCTGTAAAGTTTCGCTACAACCCCTAACACACCTGCTAATGCAGCTATCGCCTGGCTGCGCACTATCAAAGGTGTAATAACACGGCCGTATCCTGCTAAAGCTCCAGGGGAAAGCTTGAACAGAAAAGCCTTCATAGTCTTAAGGCAAGGAAAATATTATTGCACTTCCACAAAGCAGCTTCCCTTCCTCCAGAACAACCACCTCAGGTCTTTCATCTCAGCCAGTTCTTGGCATTTATTATTTTAGAGCTTTTTCGCGTCGAGAAACGATTATTTTTGTTCTTGCTCTGAGATCACTCCTTATTGTTAGTTAAATAAATCAAATTGGTGGAGAAAATAGCAAATGCTTAGCAAAAGTGTATTTCATCAAGCTGTCTGATCCAGGGGATCCCAGGTATTTATTCGACATGGAAAACCTACTCAGCAGGATTTGTGTATGTATATATATACACACACATATACATACACATAAACACATATATGTGTATCATAGGTGTGTGTACATTCATGTGATGGCTAATATCAAGTCTCTCTCTGCTGCTGGAGGTGATCATGTTTCTTGAGTACAGACCTCAAGACTATCTCTTTCATAGGTAACAAAGAGGAAAAGTCCCAGAGACTTCCATTGATTTCATTTCCCCTGGGAAATTTAAGTTTTGTCTGCAAGAGTGGCAAGCACTTCACTGGGAAAGGAGAGGAAATGAGATCGTGTTCCCATCTGCCTCGCTCTGTGCTTCTCCAGCAAAACTTCTCTGCCAGACTCTGGGAAGGCTGACACGGATGGTGAAGCCTAAAAAAAAAAAAAAATAATAATAATCCTACATTTCTGGGGCACCTGGGAAATCCTGCACAGGGCGTTCTGGATATACCATCACTTCTGGAGCATCCCTTAGTGCCAGGTGGCTCCCTGCTGCCTTTCAACATGCAGGGGCTGCGGTTTCACAGAGCAGATGAATATTTGCTTTTTATTCATCCTTTGATCAAGACCAACTCCAGCAGCAGCCGGTGGGCTCTGCCGCCTTCCCTTTTGGATCTGACCCATTTTGGGTACTGGTTTCTGCAGTAACCATCCCTGCCTGCTTTAAGGCATGTTTTTGTTTCTCATCTATCTATTCACTTAACAAATTAGCACAGTCTAGTCTTATGCAAATCGGAGGTTCGATTTCCTTGTGTACATTGAAACTCTTCCCCTGTCTTTACCAGCCAATGCACAGCTACTGTTATTTCCCTACTAGGATGGGTTTTTCATTGTTCGCTGCAGGCTGTAGAAGTTAATACATGTGAATACAATCCAAGTAAGCTAAGCATGTGTTTTACTATATACAGAGAGTAAAACACGGGGACGACAGAGAGAGAAGGGACAGGGGGGAGAGGAGAAGGGGTCACATTCCTTTTCTTTCAGATGACAGAAAGCCAAAAAGAAATAGTGGGGGGAAAAAAAAAAAAACCAAAAACAAAATGAAAGGAAACAAAAAAACCCTTAAAATTTAATAGTTTGAAGGAGACAGTGCAACTAGTTACCTGCACTGAGCTCAAATGCAAAATGGCAGCTCCCCACCGAGTGCTTTGAAAGAGAGATGGAGGGTACCTCTCCCATGTGAGCACAGAGTGTGAGGAAATTGAGATGTCATTTCCTTTCTGTAGCACCGAGAGTGGTGCTTCTGAAAGCCCATGGGTCAGTTTTCTAGGCAAAAAGAAGAAACCTGTTTATGATGCCCATAGCAGGCCTGGAGAGGGTAGAAATGAAAAAGAGGAGGGAAACGTTATGAAGGCATGAGAGAGATTATAAGGAGGCTATCTTGCAACAGAGCTTGAACTGGATCTTACAGGCCACTGGACAATAAAACCTGCCATCCAGCTGCTGTTTCCACTTGATTTCAGTCAAGCTAAACTGGGTCCTCATTTCCACACAGCTGTAATTTTGTCAGGGGAATTGTAATGGGTCCTTTGCCAGCATCATTAAAACACCATAATAGATGCTATTCTGATGACAGCCATCAAAATAAGTAAATAGATTAACAGACAGATAGACAGAAAGAGTTTGAAATAAGGAAGATACATACGGAGAGAGAGTGAGAGAGATGGATAGATAGATGAGCAGGAAGAGCTGGGAATATAAAAGATTATATAGATAGATAGAGAGATCTTGGCATAGAGCACTCGCATCAAGGTGCAGTTGGCAGCCCTGATTTAATGCATCATCTGTTCAAAGTGCTCATCTCCCTCCCTTTAAGTAAAACGAATTTGTTTGTTATGTGTTACGGAACAAATCTGTGTGTGGGCTCCCTCGGGGTCACAGGATTGCATGAGGTGAATGACCTCATCCTGCCAAAGTTCCCAGCACCCTCTCCCACCCCACTCCGAAACGCAGGGCGAAGGGCTGGTGCCCAGCATCAGCACCCAAAACGTCGCCTGGCCTGGCAGCCCTGCTGGAGGGAGAGCCAGGACGAGGGGAGGAAGGAAGGAGGGTGGATCATGACTTACCCGCATCATCTCATAACCTGCCTCAAGATGTATTCAAATTATAAATAAGTAGTAAGATTCTTTCTGTCAACACGTTTCAATTTAGGACTTCGGGTTTGGCAAACAGTTTCACAAGAAAGCTCCTTACAATACCCGAGACGGTGTGAACACAGAGGACTCATGGCCACTCTTCTGCATCACGGAGCACCCTTTCCAATTTCACCTGAGAAATACTTCTTGTAATTTGTTTAAACTTTGAGGCTCTCGGGAGGCTGCCTGCCCTGGATTTTCATTTAAAGCAACTATACCTTGTTTCTGTGCTGCATTAAACCCCAGCATAAATGCCTTTTTGTCAATCGAATACCACAGCCCAACACGATATTTTAACAGACAGCTTTATGCAAAGCTCGGAGCTGAGGAAAGGAAACAATGCAAATAAAAGACTGTAATTCTTCCATTAAATAATCTTGCTTTATTCTCCCTGACTCCTCTGCTGCCAGTCCCTCTTGGCAGGCCACCTCTGCTGTGTTTCAGGGTAGGGGTAAAATTCATCCTAATTGCAATCACAGCAGAAAGTTTTGCAGCCTCAATAGGGACTTGACTAGTGACAGGGATCAACTGTAAAATTAGTTTAGGAGTGAAGATTTTATTTTGCCCTCTTTACATCCATAAGGAAGGATCATTCTGGCCTATGGATGTAAAGAGGGCAAAATTTCCTCTATTCATATGAAGTGATCAGTGAGATAGAACACGTCTCCTATGAAGGCAGGCTGAAAGAGTTGGGGTTGTTCAGCCTGGAGAAGAGAAGGCTCTGGGGACACCTTATTGCAGCCTTTCAGTACTTAAAGGGGGCCTACAGGAGAGATGGGGACAGACTTTTTATCAGGACCTCTTGCAATAGGACAAGGGATAATGGTTTTAAACTAAAAGAGGGGAGGTTTAGACTCGATATAAGGAAGAAATTTTTTACACTGGGGGTGGTAAAACTTTGGGTCAGGTTTCCCAGAGAGGTGGTAGGTGCCCCATCCCTGGAAATATTCAAGGTCAGGTTGGACGGGGCTCTGAGCAACCTAGTGGTGAAACTCTGGGTCAGGTTTCCCAGAGAGGTGGTAGGTGCCCCATCCCTGGAAATATTCAAGGTCAGGTTGGACGGGGCTCTGAGCAACCTGATATAGTTGAAGATGTCCCTGCTCATTGCAGGGGTGTTGGACCAGACGACCTTTAAAGCTCCTTTCTAACCCAAACCATCCTATGTTCTATGATCATTCTCAGTCACCCACAATGAAGACTCGACTTTTACACTTAGGATGGCAAGGCTGGGTGCAGGTTTCAACTCACAAGAAAAGTCCCACCTCCAAACCCACCCACTAACAAGGGCCCTCCTGAGCTCTGCAGAAGCGTGCTGAAAACCTACCCAGACCAGCCGGCCCTTTGTGGTTATTTCAGCACATCCTGCCTCTTGTCCTACCTTGGAGGAGTGAAAATGAAAATATGAATATACTTTCCAAAACCTCAACATAGTTTTGGTGCAAGGGTGGGGAAGGCAAAGCTGCGGCTTTGTTTGCATTGCACATCCACAGAAAGTTCAGTTTGGTGGTTGTTTTTCTCTTCGCACCAGTGCCTGGTTACCCTTTGTGAAGTGTCCTAAACAAGCAACACTGGGGCTTGGAATATGTCATTTATCCATAGAAAAAAACATAATTTCTTAGCCAAATTTGCCTAGTTGTTGCAGTGGCTGCGTTCTTGATCATTTTGCATGGACAGATCACCCCAGCAGTGATGCAGAATTGCCTACCATAGTTTGAAGAGGAAACGCTCCAAGAATCTCAGGTTTTCTCCTCGCTTGGAAAACTGATGGTCCCAATATCTCCAGCCAGGTCACATAAAATCCTGCATTCATTTTAGGGTAATAGCTTTTTCCCTCGGCACTCTGTGGCAATGCTTAATTAACAAATGCTCAGAGCTGAGGAAAGACGTGAAAGATTGGAGATGTTTGAGGTGTATCACCAAAAGTATTTTCAAAGAGGTCACCAGTGGTGATTCACTTCAGTGAATTACTGCATTTTCCAGCGGCGTGGCCAAGCATAATACGTGCAGAGGAAAAAAAAAATACAGAGTCAAAGCAAAGCAAATGAAAAGTTTGAAGGTTTTCATTTGGTTTTAATGAAACAAACAAAAAAATAAATCATTTGAATCAGCCCAAAACATTTTCTTCAGCTGAAAATGAAATGCTGAGTATCATTTGGAAGTCATTTAAAACTTTTCTTTATCTTTCTTTTCTTTTTTTCTAAATTAGGTCAATCCTTCAAAGAAAATGCCGTTTGGAAATGAAAAATGCAAAAAGCTTCATTTTAAAAAAGTCAAATCAAATTGTTATTTCTATAAAGGAAACATTTTACCCTAAAAGTATCTACATGCCATGATTTTCAGACACTTCCCATATTTATTTATTTAGTCACAAGTTTCAACAGCAAATTCAACCAGCATTTCCACCCCTGGTAAAAATGTACTATATATTAAAATATATACATTCCCCTCCACACCATACAATACAAAATGCTAATTGTTTGTTACCAAAAGCTGAATTTATTAAGTAAGGGTGAGACATGACAGCCTTCCCAGTCATCACCAGTGCTCTGACAAAAATATGCAGCAAGTAACCGACTCTGTATCAAACCATGCCATAACTAGAGCAGTTTTTTATGGCTGTTATCCTAGGAAAGGGGCTCACAACCAGCATGATGCCCACAGGCAGAAATTCAGGATCACCATTGAGCTTGTGTGGATCTACAGTAACGTTTGCACACTGAAAAGCTGGTCAAGTGTCAAGAAAAAGGCTGCAGTCCACGACTCTCACGTTTTCCCTAGTGGTCCTCATAGCATAAAGTTTGGAAAAGTAAGAAAAAAATCACTTCTCCCAAGGCCATTTGGACATTTCTCCTGATAGAAGCAGCTCTCAGCTTAGTATCTGCATATTTGCCTACCTAAAAGGGTGGTGATGGGTAGGGGAAATATTGGAGTCTTGGAATATTTTTAGCTTTTTCTTGAAATCTTGGGGTCAAATTATACCTTAAAGAATATCTGCTTTTTTTTTTAAAAAAAAAAAAAAAAAAGTTTTTTTTATAGAAAGTGCTGTTACTTTAAATGTGCTGCTCAAGCTAAGGTTTATTCTTACTCTATGCTTTGGAGCACTTTTGGCTAAATGGCCACGTGTGTGTCATGTTGGATGCTGGATATTTTGCCCCTAGGGTAAGGGGCACAACCCACGTATTTATGCATGTGCTGAAGCGCAGTTACCCTGACCACCCTATCAGCCTATCTCCTTATCAGCCCCTCCATCTGCCTGTATATTTTATCTCGTCGTTCTCTATTTATTTATATTGCCATGATATCTGAGATCCTGCCTACACTCAGCTGCCAACGTCTGGAGCTCCTGTGCTGCACGCAAGGGGAAGGCACGAGGAGAGGGTGCAAAGCTCAACCTGGCCAGACATAGTTGTATAACGAAGGCAGATTTGAAGCACCGTCTTGCCTTTACAAAGTGCAAAAGCTGTGTGGGTTTGCCTTTCTTTTTTTTTTTTTTTTTTTGGGCTCAAGTAAGACTAGATTCATGACATAGAAGAATATAAAAGAATCAGGAAACATCAGAGTTCAGGAAGGTAATTTAGAAACACTGATACTTCAGTGGCAGTTCCCATATGAGTCCTATTGTTGCAGTCACATAGCGGGAAATTATTTGATAAAAGACATTTTTTTTTTAAAGAGTCTTGAAGCAACAAGTATTGGAGCTATATTACTCCTCTGCTTCTACAAGAAGTTAACCTTAGAAAATTTTAAATTTGTTTTCAGACCACTTTACTTTCTCAGGTCCTTTGTTACAATTTCTGTTAACGTGTTGCTCCAGAGTGCAGTGCTGCCTGAGCAGCCCTGTGGAGAGGAGATGAAGTTGGGAACAACCAAGAGAAACAAGAAAGCTGCTCTATCTCTACTTGGACATTTTTTCTTCATAACTCTTGTGTTCTTTAGACTTGTCCTTTTCTTTCTTGACTTTCAGTCCCCACGTGGTTCCATGTGACTGTGCAAGAGCATGGGCTTTCTTTTATGGTGGGCCATACGCTGCACACAACATATGAGGCTTCTTTTATGATTGAGTAAAACTGCTCAGCTAGTGCTTACGGTGTAACCTTTTTTCAAAGGCATCACTTCTACGTTCCTTACATCCTTCTTCCACT
>NW_015090906.1:3486157-3514075 GCF_001431845.1 Calidris pugnax
CGCTCCAGTGCCCAAGATTATTGGTTTGTGGTGGGATGTTGTGTGGGTGGGTGATGGTTTTGGTTTGGTGGTTGTTGTGTGTTTAGGGGGGGGCGGTGGTGTTTTCTTTTCTTTTCTTTTCTTTTCTTTTTTTTTTTTTTTTTTTTTTTTGGCTGAGGGGTTGTTTTTCTGCAAGGTGATTGTGTGGGGAGGTGCAAAAAGGTATTCAGCTCACTTCCAAACAAGCTCAGCTTCACCCCACTGGTGTCAGAGCTTTTTTTTTTAAATAATAATTATTTTTTTTAATAATAATTAAAAGAAAAAGTCTTCTTTTTTTTTTTTATTTTTGACATTTGAAAAGCAAACGTTTTGTTTTTCAAACCTTCACTCTCCGGCCATGTGATTTGCTGGTCTCTGGTGTTAAACACAGGGAAGCAACATCTAATTGTGGTTTTCCTGAGGGTGCTGAAACATTTAAAATGCGTACCGGCTGGAGGTCAGTGTCCTGGAAGTGTCATCTTTCTCCCTGGGAGGAAGCCGGTGCAAGTGGTACCTCGTGAATCACTCTCCCAAGGCCGTATACCTGAGATTCTCAAATTCTGCCTGAAGGAGGGGAGAAACGTGGCTCAAACGCTATTTATCACCCCTGTCTTTCAACAACGCTAGCAGAGTCATCCAATATCTGAGACTCCCCTCCACGTTTGCAAGGGAGGTCACGCAGAGGTAACCCAGTGCTGCTGCAGTTAACCATTTCTCTTGACCCGACGGGTTGTTCTCCCCTTTAAATCAAACTCTGGGCACAGCCCGGGCAACGTTCCCAAGGGGTTATTTTTTTTGTGCAAGTCTCTTTAGAAATGGGACATAAAAAGCAGCATGAGAAAATTATTCTTCTGAGCTGCCTGCTGGGGTTCTCATGGCAGGAACCCCCCCAAGTTTCAGGCTGGCAAGGCCCGTGTTAGCAAGAATTAAAACAAAATGGCAATGTCAGCCCTGTTTTTCTTACAGTGGGTTTGATTCATGCTGTATCTGACTTGTAAGACTCAGATGGCCTTACAACTGTCAGTGAGTTGTGCCCCATGTCAAGTAGGTGGAGTTATTATTAGTAGTAGATCAAACATAACTAAGATATTAGATTGGGATTTACACCCCTACGTTCCTGGATTGTAGAGGAGCAGCTGAAGGACTTGCGAAAATACACAACTTTGGGCCAGCTAAGCCCAGTTCTCTTTCCCTACCAGTACTCCATGCCTTGGAAAAATCCAATGATCTTTAAGGTCCCTTCCAACCTAGAAGATTCTGTGATTCTGTGATTCCTTAGCAGCCTTCCAAAAATCTGTCCTAAGAAACTAAAACAACGCTCAATCCATGAACATCGCACCCTTCAAAATGAGCCTTCTGGAACCATTTTAGACTCATTCCCTGCATTGCACATTGCTGTCCCTGGAGTGTCTCCATTGAGACAAACAACTCTTTTGGAAAGGCAATGGTGAAATGGTGGTCCTTTGTTCATATTGGGGGAAGGCCCAAGTAGATCTATCCAGCCCAAACAGTAGGGTCCAGCATGAGGAGAGGAGAGGAGAGGAGAGGAGAGGAGAGGAGAGGAGGCAAATTCTTCTCTACTTTTTAGTGCTGTTTTGGCAAAATGGCTCAGAGATCTTTATGCCAAAAATCCAATGGGAAATGGTACAAATTTTTGACAGCTGAATTGATAACTATGTAGTTGAAAGCCTTTAGATTTATATGGCCAGTCAAGAAGTCTAGATCTTCACTTTGTCTGTATGTGTGCAAGCTATTTTTACACAGCATTGTTATTATTATTGTTCATCGTTCTGCCTGGACAGAAATGTGTGATCTCATTCATGGGTACTGGTCAATATGTCACTCACAAATAAAATAAAGCTTTCTTTACTGGATATCTCTATAGGATGTCTAAAAAGAGCATTAAAATGTCACGATCCCTGTTAATGATGGGATTTCTTGAGTTAGGCCATCTTGGCCTAGCTTGGTTATTGATCATAAATAGAGAAGATTAAGACCAAGAATGATCTGGGGAGAACATTCACCCTTCACTAGAAGATGAGGAGGAGTTCCATTCAGAAATTGAATAAAACAATTAAGGAGAGTTAACATGCACTTTTAATTTTGTGCTGAATTTTTTTTTTTAATGAATTATAGGTGAAGGCAAAAGGTTTGTTCAGTTTGATTTTTATGTTAATTAACCTTATTAATTTCTCCCTTTTTTTTTTTTTGTTTAAGGTAAGTCAAGTTTTCGTGAAAAGTGCCTTCTCAAAATGAAAAATCAAAACCTTTTGCTTTGGAAACACGAAAGCAAACACACTTCCAAAAGAGAAACATTTTTAAAGTGTTGAGATTATACATTTGGAGATGAACTTTCCCACCACTTTTCTGAGTCAGCTTCAAGCCTAGTTTTTGAAATGAGTCTCCATCCCTTTCAGATGTTATTTTTTACTAAATCTAACTTAAAAAAAAAAAAACCAAAACAGCTGCAGGGAGAAGACAAACTTGTTTGCTCCACCAGGAACTTAGTTCCTGTGAGAAGAAACCATTGCAGTGCCATAATCTAACACCATCTGTAGTAGCCAGAACTATTTTTCGTGTTACTAATCTCTGACTTTTTAAGAGTGGCAACTGAAACAACACACCAATTTTTGCACATCCATCCTTTGTGGGTTGGCACACTTGCAGATTTAGAAGATCTATGAGGACTTTATCCTCAGAAAACAGTATTTCTCAGGCAGAGCATCACCTAATTCCTGCCACAGCAAAGTATTGTAATATTAAGTAAGCATATTGTAAAAGGGGTTTTAACATTTCTGTGGTCACTAATTGGAGTTGGACAGGGTCTGTACTGTTATAGAACCAGCTTTATTCTGCTCTTTCAACTTTGAAGCTTTTAACATCACACTCAGAAATGTATTGTTATTCTTGCATAATGAAGGAGATATAACACTTTGCATCTCAAATGGTTTTGCAATGTTTGATGACATGAGGCTAATTAGCCTCATTTTTCAGATGCACAAATAGATGAGAACCTAACAATTTACAGAAATAGGCATTGGAACCTAAACCTCCCTTCCACCATCCCAGATAAAGTCTTGAAAGCTAATGTGGGCAAGGAAAAAAAATGTATATAATTAATTAAGAGCAACTTCATAGATGTGTCTACATGACCATAATTTTGTGATTGGTTAAATGCAGAAGTTAAGATAGGACTCAGTAGTTCTGACTTGATTTTAGTGCTTTAACAGTGTTTTAACAGTGAAATAACACCCCCTCAAGATGTGTGAAACATTAATTCTGTGTAGCTGAGAATCAAAGTATTTATGTGTTTGTTTATTTACTTATACAATGGCATTTCAAGCTCCTTTAACATCATTGCTGTGTCTGGGTGCCCTCCAATTACATGCTCAGATGTTAGATAAGATAAATATTAAAATAATTTGTGTCTATAATTATTGCTGCTGCTGCCAGAAGCCCTTTTGATACCATGTCTAAGACCAAAAAGAAAACCTGATTCATGTAAATTAGTTGATCGTAACAAAGTTAAGGAAGAATCACGGCAGCACCGCGTGCAACATTGACAGTGCTGATAAAAACAAAGATGCCCGGGTCTGAAAAGATTTGGACATTGGAGACTTTGCTGAGATGCCAATTTAGAAGGGGGTTTTAGGTGAGGAGAAATACAGGACTCCTTCCTACTCTACCTCCTGTATTCCTTGGAAAATTCCTTGCTATCATATAGTGCCAGACCACTTTCAAACTAACCCGAAAATCTTCTGTGCAAAGGTTGAAGGCAGCAAAGTCACCCCTTGCTTTGCATGAAAGCAATTCTGGCAAATTTTGCACTGATGCCTGGGTTGGGACTTATCTCTCCTACCTCCAAATACTGGCAAAGCCAATATCTTCAGTAGAGCTACTCAGTGGAAAAAAATGGGTGCTTTCAGGATGTGGTTGACCTCATCCTAAAATGACTATCTAAAATTGATATATAAGATTCAAATCTTAGAAGTGCCTTTTTTCTCTCCACTTACTGTTGAGAAACACCAAACAACTGCCTGTAAGTAAACCTCTTCTCTGCAGGCTCCAAAGTTATCCGGCAAGATAACTCTTGCCAGAGTTCTGCAGGGAGGTCGGACTAGATGATGTTTGGAGGTCCTTTCCAGCCTGGACAATTCTATGATTCTATGATTCTAAGAACCTCAAGCTTAATGACATATGACAGTTGACTAGATATACCTGAAAAAGGCATTTCTCCAGCAGGACATTTAGCCTAGTCTATGGACCTAACTCCAAGCATGAGGAGATAGAGGTACACACAAAATGAGCCAGGTAACATAGCAAACATGGTCAGAAACCTCTCATAAGTGGCTTTAGGGGGAAAAACATCAGTTATTTTCTATGTTCACAGTGAATTACTGACCAGCTGCCATAGACACTGGTGCAGGCTGCAGAGATCAGAGGACCCTAAACACGTTATTTTTCAGAAACAGGAATATTTTCCCTGGGTATTCACTACAAAGAGAGTTTAAACACCAGTGTTCCTATTTCACACAGCTCAACTGGTGGCTGTAATTCAGGATATAACTTTATTCCAAGTCTCACAGCTTTAACACCACCAAAATGAATTAGTGATGCACTTGAGAACAGAGATGGACTTTTCCTGACCATCTAAAAATATAAAGGACCCAGCCCAAATGGTGGGACCACTCGAGTATAAATAAGGTGTAAATCCGTCTACCTGAGGTATAAAGGAGGTATAAATGTGCCAGGATACTGGTATAAAAAAGCAATGCTAGAGCAGAATCAGGCCACCTCTTTTACAATTCTTTTTTCATTGCTTGAGGACACATGTCCTGTGAACATTTCAGAGGAATGCTACCACCTTCATAGCCTCCTTCACTGAATATCAACTGAGTGTGGTCAAGATTACATCCCAGGCTTGAATATCCTCCTGGGAGTTTCTCTTTGAAAAGCCTCGAACTCCAGGGCAGGCAATGTCATTTATTGATCAGCTCTGACAGGTTGTCTGTTCCTTCGAAGACCAAGAACGTCTGACAGCCTAGGAAATCCCACATCCCACCCTCCCTAAAGGCTGATCCAAAGCTGACAAATGAGGCAGGAGGCTTTCTAGCAGCACCAGTGACTCTGGAGATGGACCTCAAGGGAGAAGAGAGGATGTTTTCAGAAGCAACGTCTTCCAGAAGGTCAGGACAGGAGCTGATTCATATTTCTGAATCAACTGCTGAGTCATTTGAATCAATCCTGCTGCACTTAGTGCTGCAAGTTGCCTCTGCTTTGCTGAATGCAAATAGCAGCATCAGCAAATAAAAAATCAGCCTAGGCAAAGGCTAGAGGCCATGGGAAAGCCTTAAGGATGGAGTACATAAGACAGGGCAATGGACTCAAATGAGCAGACACTTGAGTGTAAGGTCCTTTGAAATGAGATCACACATATTTATACATAGGGAAAGTTTGGCTTTGGTTTAGCAGAAGGGATGGAGAATAAACTATTTTGTAAGTCAGCCTAATTAATTATATTTGTGGGTGCTTGTCCACTTGACATATACTCTGTTATGTTGAGATGTACTAGAGCCTGTGAGTCTATCATATGTATCATTGCTTCTAATCCATTAATGCCACTGGTGTGGAGCTGTGAAAGGGTGCATCCCCCTTTTAGGTAATGCAGTCCCTCCGTGTTCCTAAGCCATAGTCAGTCACCAAGCTGAAAAATGGGCAAAGATGACATTTAAAATATATTGCAGCACTATCTAAAATCACCTAGAAATCTTTGTGATTGTCCTTAAACAGCAGGAATCTGTTCATCTGGACTGATCTTAGCCCAAGCACTTATCAAAATCAATAAACTTCTGCAAGTGTGAATGATGTTTTCCCTTCCATGCCACTGGCTTCTCATTGACTACAGACTTCCCACTGCCTTAAAGGAAAAATGATTCATGTTCCTAACCCAGCAGGAAATTTATGGCATAGATGAGAGAAAATTTGGTAATCCAATGGCTTGAAGGGAGAACTCAGTCAAAGGAATGCAGTAATTCCTGAGAATGGGCAGAGAATGAGACCTGGCAATTGATTTCAGCAGCAGCAGGATGAAGACCTGATCCTCAAAGTTTGAAGGAAGATTTGAGTTGAAGGTTTATTCACTCTACCTACAGGGTAAAGATGCATGACATCATGTCAGTGATGTGGATGAAGTAGACCAAAGGGAATGGGAAAAAAATCAACAAAAACACAGGATTTCCTCACCTCTCCAAACATTGTAAATCATGTCTGAGCTGCCAACACACACGATGCTAATCCATCCTACTCAAGTAAAGCAAGCACTTCTGTGCTTGACCAGTCTGAGGTCTTCCAGAAGCCAGGAGGGAAGAAGACATATCACTTGAAGGCTTGGAAAGCCTGTTGCCTCCTACCTGCCTCCCAACTCAATTCTTCCAAATAAAACCTCCCAGAGACCAGCTACTTCCACTCAAACAGGTCAGGAACAGTTTGAGAAGATTTTCTCTACTCCATGGGCAAGTGAAGTCTGAGACACTGCTACAGCCAGAAGCCAAACAAGGCCTGGGTGTTGTCCCTTCTAAGAGCAAGAGCAGAGAAAAGGGACACTTTGAAACAGTGGCTCAGGGCAGACATGCTGAATTTGATACTTAGAGCTTGTTCAAGTCAATTTGCCAACGAGGTGGCAGGGAGACGTGTCCTTACCAGAGCCTGCACCCAACTTTTACATCCCCTGATGCAAAAGGATAACTCTGCAGAGGAAACATAACAGCCATTCTTGTGTGGCATCCCTGAAATACCTCTGCATACACAACAGGGACAGATAAATGTCATTAAATCCATAGGCTTTCACCTTCCTCTCTCATGACCCTTTCGGAAAAGGTCTACTAAATACAAACAAGGTTGACAGACCCATATGTGAGCATAACTCTTTTTTTATGTACAGGATTTTATAGAAAAGCCACCCTACGGAAATTAATAGACAACAATATCCCTATTATGTATATATATACAGTACACACAGTATGAAAATTCTTATAGAAAGGTTATCAGTGTCTGACAAACTTAATCGGGTTTTCATAAAGGAAAACATCCTGCCTGCTATTAATGGAAAGACCCTGGGTGACTGTTCAGAAATCCATCATAGGTTCTGTCCCTCCTTTCTCATTTTTGGCTTTCCCATGGGCTCTGTTCAATTCCTACTTGAGGATCCTCCTCTCTCCAGGCTCAGCATAATTCTATATTCCCCTCCACTTCCTGTCCCATACTGGTACTTTGGGAAAAAAAAAAAAAAGTCTATTATGAAGCAGCTGCAATCAAAAATCACAGTTCAGGACCTGTGCCTATTCATTTGTGTTTCCTCAGAGTCCCTAAATATAGTTTAAAATTTATCACAGTATCTATAAATCTGCTCCAGTGCGACTCCACGGGAAGTAAATTCATCAGCGACCATTTCTGCATGCATGCAGGAAAGGGATGACCTTCTGCAACTAGCCTGAGGTTTTGTGAGTGAGACAACTTCACCTCTGGCAGAGAGGTCTCCTCTGGCCTCCCTGGTCACGGGCAGTCTTTGCACATGAAGAAGAAGAAACCAAGAGTCTCAAGAAGCCAACAGTTGTCAACGTCCCACTGCATTCACAGCAGTTCATATTGCTTTCTTCTGACTTCCCAATTATTCATAACGACCTCAGCTGGAAGAGGAAGCTCTCCTATGACTGGTGAATATTAGAGAAGATTGTAATTAAAAGTAGAATTGAAGCTGGAGAGTTGTATCCTGACCTGGAATAAAGCAACCCAGATCTGTGGACAGCAGTGGTCCCTGCAGTCAACGAGACCACCTCGATTTACACATTGGGTGATTTGTAGCTTAGCAAGAAAAGAGTTACTTAGTCAAGTAGTGTAAGAAGATTAATGTAGTTCTAACACAGAAATAGTTAGGTAAACTATTGCACTATAATATTGCAACATAATATTAATTGGGAACTAAAACAGTTCATGGGCTAAGCCTAAATATGCAAGCAGAAGGTCGGCTAATTATCCACGTTACCATGAACACCAGCCTGCGAGGCTCACAAGGAAGCTTTCCCTGAGCATTTCAGTCACTTCTGTCTTCCCAGAGGACAGGTTCTTATGAATTATTTCAGTGCCTCTGGAGTCGACAGCAACCCAGAGTGGAAATGTAAAAGGACAGGTTAAATAACCAGGTGTTTTGTACCTTGAGAGAAAAAAAATGAGTTGAGCTTCAGGTCAAAGCCTTAATTTAAACTTATAACAAGGGAAATATACTTCTAAGATAGAGTGATCCAACATCCACCCGGGAGCCTGCATGGCCTCAGGGAACTGTGTGAAACAGGTATCAATTTGCTATGCATTTGTGTTGTGCTTTGGTTTCTGTAGCGCTGTAGCTTCGATATCCACACAGGCACACACAGAGCATCACACAACCAATGAAGACAGACAGGTGACAACAAGCACTCTCCATTTCTCTGGGTCTAGACATACTTACTCACAGGCCTGACACAGGTCACATTTCCTTGCTAATAAGGTATGGAGCACATACCACCAGCCCTCATCTATATCTGCACATGTATGTTTTTACAGAAGAATGCAACAAAAAAACCTTCATTTTAAAAATAGTGTGCAGATTAAAAAAAACAACCACTGAAATGTTAGGAAACACCAGATTGAGTTATTCTCTCTCTCTCCACCCCTGTTGTTTCTCCTACATACAAAAATCACACCAAATATTTTTCCTTTCCCTCATTCAGGGCACAGGGAGGACATTTTCCTTCATGGGCTGTGGATCTGTATTTTGCTTACTCCTCACACTTTCCTTCCTGCAGACCTGCTGAAGTTGATGGGTTTTCCATGGTGCTCATCAACCTGCATCCAAGCACTTCACCAGTGATGGATTTATCTTCACAACACATCTTTTAGGAGAGAAGGAGCTATTATATGTTCACCAGATTTGGGGATGGAAGAAGGTAAAAGATGTGAAATCCTGGATTTACAGTTCAGATTGAGATAAACCCTGTCTTTTTAAGGAATTTGGTATTATGCGGCATTAATTCAGGCACAAGATCCCCTGGCTTCAGATACCATTGAAAGCACTGAACATTTCTTCAAAGCAGAACTCTCTGAAATTAGGCATCCCCAAAAAGGATGGTCACACAATTACTGGCTGTCCCCATGTGTCCCATGTGACAAGACTGGTTTGTGTTTCCCAATGTCATATAGAACCTCTGTGAAAGAGATAGGGATAAATATGACTTTTTTTAAAGCTTAGTTTACAGGGCTTTTTCCATAAGAATGTCTTCTCGTCTGTTATCCCAAACACCTCCCAAATGCTGCAAAAAAACAGAGGCAGGTTCCCTCCTGTCATCACTCATCTGGATTCTTCCCCAGGCTACAACCCAGTCCTGAACTAGGAGTCTCAGTGACCAAAAAGGAGTATGAGAACATGTGGTTTATGGCAGGCAACGTGTGCTTTAGCAATAGGAGTGACTCTGGAGGGAAAAGCAATCTGTGCTGAGGACACAAAGATCTTATATTAGGGTGTTTCAGGGTAGTTTTAGTCCAGCCCTGTGGCCTGAGTTCCCATTAGTGGATTAGCACATCAAGTGGGGGGTCCCAGGAAACCATGTTGTATGAGCCAAGGTAAAATCTCATCACCTAAAGGTGGGACTATTGGGAAATCACTTCAAAAACACACTGCTAATCTGAACATAAGTGAACAGGTCTAGATGCTTCTTAAGACAACTCATAATTCAAATGCATATGAAAAAATAAAGGGTTTGCAGATGGTGTTAATTACATCATTTCTCGTTTCTTCAACCTTGAAGCATTGAGTTTAGTAATCTTAAAAATGTCCCTTCAGTATCTCGTGTGTGTCTCTGTGCACAGATGTGTACGGACACAGGACCGATGCAGCAGAAAAGTTAAGTAAGGCAGATAAATCAAGGTGATAACACTGAAATTAATACTTAGGAGGTCTTGATTCAAGTCTTATTGCATTACTCATTAGGAGTCTTTCCACTGATGTCAATGGACTTTTGCTTGGATCATGAGTAAAGTTACCACGGTCACATCAGCGGAGCAGCTATTATTCACACAAATTCCCAGAAGGGATTTTGCCTGCAAAAAGACCACAAGATTTGACCCCACTAATGACTCCCATGGTGTTTTCTACTCAGTATAGATTATCGAAGCAGAGCCATGACTCAGAGGGCTTTCCTGCTCCAACCTGCCTGTCATCAGCTCTTCCCTGCAATTTCAGAAATGAAGGAAGGCAGAGTCGCCCATTCACAGGACGTTTGCCCAAGAACAACAGCTCTTGGCCTTTTCCATAAACCAGCTTTTTCCCATGTATTAAAGGGAAGGGAAGAAACAAAAGAATGAAGCAAACAAACAAAGCAAAGCAAACAAAACAAAAAACATAACAAGAAAAAAAAAAAGTCAAACAAACAAATAAAACCCTTCAAGACATTAAAGTTCTGGAATATTTGCTCTGTGAGAAGAAGAGGAAAAAAAACATAACTGAGAAATTGGTAGACACTCATGTTTATTTAGCATCTCAGGCAGAAATCAGGGTTTATGTTATGTGAGAGATCATATTCATCCTGCTCCTGGCATCAGAATGTAAGATAATTGATGCAAGAACTCTCTAGACAAACTGTATGTGTTTCCTGGAGTAGATGCAGACAGAGCATCTGCATTTGTGTCCTTTTCAGGATGCCCATGCTCTGAGCTGGCCCCAATCCCACTTCATCTTGCTCAATGCCCCTAAAATCTATGAAACAACATCAGAAGGAAATTGCAAGAAGAGGTTTCCAGGTTTTAGGAAAAAAAAAAAAAAGTTAAGAGTGAGACACTCAGGAGCCTGTTGCCTCTAAAGTGGATGGAAATATTCAAACACAATAATACCCGAAAGCAAAATTCTGCTGTACAAATCTTCCTCAAATTTTCACCACTGCTGAGGTCCCAGAAGCAATATCTTAGTCCAACTGCAATCTGTTGATGAGTGAAAGGAGGGAAAGGTTGTAGCATCACAAATTAAAAAATAATAATCTCTCAAGCTTAATATCAGCAAAGATGATTATTTCCTTTGATTTGTCAGACTAATTGAAAATAGCTTTATAGTTCACAGATGATTAATTAGGAGCCAACAAGATCTCCATTTGCATCTCGGTAATTCTTCACTCTGTTTTATTTCAACATTTAGTCTTTATGCTTAAAATATTCATTGAGAAAGCAGAAAGGTGATTAACATAAGATTTTAAATGTGTGCCATTTGTTCCGACTTTTTTACACATTTTTGTCAACAGAGTAAGAAGAAAATAATATACAACGTTACAAAATGATTACTGCCTGTTCCGCTTACATCTGCTAAATCCTCCTTTACGGTAGATATAGTTTAACTAAGTTCATTTGGAAACAGGGGAGAAAAAGCCCAAATAAAGGTCAATCCTTTTCCCCTCCACCCCTATTCCCAAATCAAATGACTGCTTGACCTCTGCATAATCATCCTGAAAGTTTCCAAGTGGTCTTTCTTACATGAAAAGTCCTTACTCATGTGAGCCATCCTGCAGAAGATGATTAGACCCTGCCACTCTTACCCTCTCCAGTTATAAGCCAAGAGAAAGTGGGTTCAAAATAGTATCTGAGAGATGTGGTGATATTTTTCCATCCACCTGGCACTGGAAGTCAGGAGTACACGTATTTCTGGGTGAAAGAACTCAGTTATTTCACTCCACATAAAAAAAAAAAAAAATCATTTGCAGGTCACATCTGCTGAGGTCTTTACATTTGGGGGTTGTTTTTTGCTTGGGGTTTTTTAACAATCTTCTCATAGCCTTGTCAGCCTCTGTTTTGTCACACCATGCTTAAACCTCCAGCAAATGGAGTGGGGTGATAAGACCTTTAACCCTTCATTTGGAAACCCTTATGATGGTATAAGAAACTGGAAGGGTAAATACAAAGACTAAAAGGAAGACCAATTCCTAAGGATTAAACCATGAGAAATCAAATTATATAAGAGCCAAACTTTGCTATTAATAATAATAATATTAATATAAATGTCATTATTTCAAAGAAAACTCTTGCAGGAAGAGGCTGGCTGGTGGCCTCTGAATTTTGGGGAATTGTCCTCTGTCTACCATCAAACCCAGCCTTTTGTAACAGGTTCCACCTACTCCTCCAAGAACAGAGACAAGGTCTGGTCCATGTTGATTTCACATCAAGATGCCAACTTTAGATCATCCAATTATACCACTGAGTACTCAACAGGGCAGAGCAGAAAGTGCTTTTCCAGCTCCTGCTTGAAATCTTGGGGTCTTTCCTGATACTGCCCAAAAAACAGCCAGGACCACAAGGACCCTGCCATACCTTTGTGCTTATCCCAGTCCTAAATTGTCATCAACACAGGTTTGCCACCCTGGTGGCCATGGTTGACTGAGACCAAAATGGACCCAATCCCAAGTGGGATCCCAACATCAAGCAGGGGCAGCTGCTGGTCTGGGGTTGGAGGGACAGGGAGCACACACCGGACAGTGGGGTTACACTAACATGCAGTCCATTTATTTTTGAGGGTTGCTTTTTTTTAAACTTTGTTGTGTGTTTTTCTTTTGTCAAGTCACTGCAAACACTGTGTTGGCTGTCAGCATGAGCGCAGAGACACACATTCCTGTACCCGTGGTAACTCCGGTATAAATACCATCAAAACAAATTAAAGCAAAAAAAAAAAAAAAAAAAAAAGAATAAATACCATCAAAACTAATTAAAGCAAAAAAAAAAAAAAAAATGAAGAAAGAAACATATTCCCTTTCCCTCCCCCAAGCACAAAACACTTTTAAGTCAACAGAATTTAATCTAGTTTATTCTCAAAAAAAAAAAAAAAAAGGAGGAAAAAATATGAAAACAAAACAAAAAAAGCAGGTCTTATCACTAGCAGTAAATAAATTTGTACAACCATTCAGTCTGTATAATAGGATGAAATAAATCTACATCTTTCTTATTTTGGTGCGTTGAATTATACATACAAACAACAATTACAGGAACTTGTTCACAATGCGTATAGACCTGGAGAATGGCTATCTGAAAACCCCTTGTTGGCAATGTCCGCATGTTAACACTGATTGCCTGACACCATTGGTACTTCCTATGTAAAAGGCCCGTGGCCCGAAATGAATGATCTCCCTACAGGTTTTATTTATTTAGTTATTTATTTAATTAGTTAGTTAGTTAATGCATCATCAAAACCGTTCTAGCCAGCCCCCTCCCCCTCCCCGGAAACGAAAAAGAAACCCAAAAAAAAAAAAAAAAAAAAAAAAACCAACCAAAAAAACCAAAATTAAAATAAAATAAAAGGAGAAGACATGACTGGCAGTTGGTCCATTTGTTCGTAAGACCGCGTTTCCTCTTGGTCTGCATTGTTTGTTTTTCTGGTTCTTAAATTGTCCTCCCGTCCTCTTTTTTTTTTTCTTTTCCTTTAAAAAAAAAAATCTCTCGGAGTCCTTCATGCCTTTTTCTTTACAGCTCCTCAGATGCAATAAAGTCTTCCTCAAATGTACAGTATTTCTTACAATATAAGTTATATGCAATGTTCAGCGTTTTTTATTTTATTTTATTATTTTTTTCACAGCACTAGAGATCCTGTCCAATAGGGAATGCAAGTTCTGAATGGCTTATTCACAAATGGTATCCAGATTCAGTGGGTAAGAATACATAGACGCCATAGTGAGTTCCTTTAAAAAGTGGCAAACATCACTTTTTTAAAACTTTTTTTTTTAGCTTTTTTCTCTTTTTTTCTTTTTTTTTCCTTTTTTTGTGCTTTTTGTAGTTTTTTCTGAGGTTTTTATTTTTTATTTTTTCTCTCTTACGCCTTCAAATAACTTTTTTATTTATTTATTTATTTTAAATCCTTTTTTTTTTTTTTTTCCCCCCTCCCATTTGATTCGGGACGTCAGACCCATAACCGCACGCCTGCAAAAATGCAAGTATATAAAGTAAATCTCATTTTGAGACCGTAAGCATTCAGCAGGGGAGTCTCTCGCTAACCCATGGCAGTGACCATACTGGAAGGATGGTGAGGTCCGAAGGAGAGGCTGGATGGAGGATGCATCGGTGTCGGTGTAGTCAGCATGTGGCTGGAGTGACTGAAAGGTGAAATGTGGCTGATGGAGGACATGTGTCTGGAGAGGGCGGCGGGGTTAAAGGAGCTGCTCTTGGGAAAGTCTTCGAGGTTGTCATGGACCTTTTTGCACTTTTTGGATTTGCTAGACATCTTTCGGTTTCTGGTCTGAATTCCTTCCTTCTTCATAGTCAGGGGTCTGTTAATCTAAACAAAAATCAATTATTTTTTTTTGTGCTTCCGTCCCTTCTCCCCAAATCACTGTGGGATTCACGTGTCCCATGCCCAGGCAGTCCCGGGGTTGTGCCCAGGACCAGCTGGACAACCAGCAGACCCCCTCCTCCCTTTGCACACCACGGCTACACAACCTCTCCCCTCTCCCATCCATCCCAAAATTCAGATCCCAGCAAGAAATCCCAAGTTTGGTTGAAATTTCTGAAGACAAGACGACAGAAAATTGCTGGCACAGCCTCACGGCTGCAAAACATCCCCGAATAACTCCCAGCGGCTGAAAAATTTCAGCTATCTGCACATTAGGTAATTGCACCCTGTTTAAGGAACGAAACCAATCATTATCACCTGGAAATATTCCCCCCAGACACCGGCTCACCCCACGGCTTCCTGGCTGATCTAAAACCATTAGTGGCAACAGCTGCTGGGATTTCAGTGCTACGAGGGGTCTCAGTCTTTCCCAGTGGCATTAGGGAACTGGGCATACTCTTCACAAAAGTGACAGGTATTTGTCCTATTCGTCCTCTTTGGAAAGATTTTTTGCTCTGACCACCCTTTAGCTGATCTGATTTTATTTCAAAACTCTTCCTTTTTTTTTTTTAAGGGGTACTGAAACAGGCATTTGTGTCACCCAGCAGAGCATTTTCTACTTTCATGCAGACGTTATCTATAGGAAACCTAGGCATTACATTCTTCTGCATGGATATAAGCAGCTGCAATGACCAACCGTGTTGGGAAATGGTAGCAAAAGGACTGTTGAACCTTCTCTAAAAACCTCCTGTTGCTGCAGAGAGACAGCAACACAACATGCATTAGCACAGGTGCCGTGAAAGCCCCAGAGACCACACTCAGGAAGGGTTTTAGGCATCCAACACCCATAAACACCCTTTAAAAATATGGACTTGGGAGTCTAGATGGAGAGTTCTATAGGTCTTGCACTGGTTCCTCTGCACGATTTCACCCGTAGCAGAAGGCAGGAGAGCCCAGAACCCACCCACCCCAAGGGCTGAACTCCACTTCTCATAATACTGTGTCGCCCAGCAGAGCGTTTTCATGCAGACGTATCTACAGGAAACCTAAGCATTACATTCTACGGCATGGATATAAGCAGCTGCAATGACCAACCGTGTTGGGAAATGGTAGCAAAAGGACTGTTGAACCTTCTCTAAAAACCTCCTGTTGCTGCAGAGAGACAGCAACACAACATGCATTAGCACAGGTGCCGTGAAAGCCCCAGAGACCACACTCAGGAAGGGTTTTAGGCATCCAACACCCATAAACACCCTTTAAAAATATGGACTTGGGAGTCTAGATGGAGAGTTCTATAGGTCTTGCACTGGTTCCTCTGCACGATTTCACCCGTAGCAGAAGGCAGGAGAGCCCAGAACCCACCCACCCCAAGGGCTGAACTCCACTTCTCATAATAAACTTGCAGATGGATATTCTGCAAAAGAGAAAAAAGGGGGGGGAAAATGGATCTGAGACAGCAACTACTGTCTCAGTTCCGGTGAAGGACAATGAAAAGAGGTTCCTCCAAGGGTCCTGCGCAGATCTTCGTTCGTAAGATCTTAAATCAGTGCAAGGGACAAAGCACCCCCTTCTTCCAGATCACAGAAAAGTTTCACTTCTTGCTTATCAGCCCCTGCTTGCTGCCTTTCCCAGCAGCATGGAAATCAGTCATGGATTTCTCTCCCTGGGAAGGCAGGGACACAATAGCTCCCTGTTACAGGCGGGGATGGAGGCACGGGGAAAGGAAGGACCAAGCTCATCTGCTCCAGTTTAGGCACCCCAAAGTTCCTCATCCCAGTCTGAATTAGCGACCCTATGTTCTCCATACCAGCAGTGATGGTAAACTTCACCTCATCCTACAAAAGGGTGATTAAAAGGCTGATTCCTCTACCTCTGGACATAGGGAGCCGGAGGGAGCAGCCCTGCTTACTAAAGGTAGAAGGGAGAAAGCTGCCCATGCCCAGCCCAACAGCAGCCCTGGGGCAACAACAAGCCCAAACCTCAAATGTCACGGGCTTTAAATACAACATCACCCGTCTCCCTGGCTTCCTGTCCTCGCCGAGGGAACAGGCATACGCACACAAGGCAGCCCCTTTGCTCCAGCTGGATGGCTGAGGTGGGAAATCTTTGCCTGCCCTGTTTTAAGTCAGCCAGCGGGGACGCGTTGCCCAGGTTCAAAGCCAGAAGGAAGCCCCAGGCAAGCCCCACCAGGCAGCAATGAGAGAGGAGACCTGGAAGTCTCGATCCCTGATGAATCCAGCTCAGATTTGGGGAGGCAGCTCCTAATGAGGATTTGTAGTGTGGCACAAATGCTCAGGGGCAGCCAGAATTGATTCCCAGGTGAAGCAGCAAAGGTGCAAGCTCAGGGGCTGGCGATGGCAAAGGGACATCAGCCTGGTGCTGGGTCTAGGGCTGTGCAGGATCCTGACCCTGAGCATCTTGGTGTCATGTCCTGCAGGACAATGACCACTTCCCCAAACCAACAGTCCACGTTTTACTCAACTGTTAAGAACAGACTGGCCCAGGCTGTGATTTGAAGTGAAACTTCAGGATGGGAATACCAGTTTGGCTCACAACGGTGACAAAGCCACAGCCAGCCCTGCAACTGGGGACAGAGACGCCATCCAAGCTGTTAGCTGGACACATCACCCCTGTGTACACGGTCTCACCATCCTAGCAGATACCTGACCTAAGTGCCAAGCAGATAAGGACTCGGATAAATGTCAGGAGGAGTGAGACCAGCTCAGTCACAACAGCAAGCTGGAAAATTTTTCCAGTGACTTCAAAGGCCGGTCGCAGTAGAGTGGAAGCGATCCCCAAAACATCAAAGCCATAAAGCCATCTCTGTTTCTGGGGTAGAGAAACGAGAGACCCGGAGGGAAGACCTTCTCCATGAAAATTCATTGTAATAAAAATGACAAACACATGCTAAATTAAAATTAAACCAGCCCAACACATGTATATGAAATTCATTAATTTCAGATGGAGCCAATTAATTATGGGCAAGAATTATGCTCTTTGTTTTATCGTATGCAAAATACCGACTGCTCCGCTCTTGGGACGCGCAGCACTGCTTTAGGATATTGTGAAAGGGGCCTTTTCTGAGGACTTTTTACCAAAAAACAATGGCAACTGACTCATTTCTATGGGCACAGGCCAGTCAGGAAGGTACAATCTCACCCACCCCTGAAGCGAGTGAAGGCTCATCCCACTTCTCAGAAGGACTAAAATAAGAAGGACGAGAACCCCACATTGAACAGATCAAATCCAGGGCACAGTCTTAAACGTTATGGGCCTGATCTTGCTCTGACTGAAGACAATGGGATTTTGCCATTGACCTCAATAGGGTCCTGTCACTGAAGCGGATTTATCCTTCAGACATAGTCATTACAACGTTGGGTTAATCTTCCAGGCTGGCTGTATCTTAGAAAGCACTCTGGGATGCCACAGGATGAAAGGCACCGTATCAATGTGAAATATTAGTCATTGTTAATACCGGTGTTAATGGAGCCGGCTCTTGTGGAAGCCGGTGGGAGAAATGCCAGCAGCTTCACTAAATGTACCCCAAGACTATTATGATTATTGCTTATATCCTACTGACAAATGGGTTTGCTTAAGCTGTGGGAATCAACAGTAAAACAAACTGATATAGCCCCCTGAAAAAAAAATAGCTCCGTGAAAATGTAGCCCCATGAAAATATAGCCTTTTCACTGCAATCATTCCCGGTGTGGACTGAAAAACTGGGCAAGTTTCATCTTCAGATCAATCAATCCATTATAATACCCTAATGACCTGAAGGTCCAAGGAAAATTCCCATTAAACCCAAAGAAAAGATAACAGCAGCCAGAAATTTGCTATAACCTGGCCTGAAACAGGGTGAAGGTATCTTCCGAGCAGCTAAAGACTTTCCACCAGCATTGATGCACATCTGTGCAGAAACATTGAGTTGCTTGAGAGGGACATGCTACGATGAGCCTCTTCATTTCTGATACCCCTCCTGATGGAGAACCGGTGCAGACAAGATGAAATACACAAAGGGAGCCTGTCCACAGCCTACACAAACAAGTCTTGCACTTTAACAGATGAGACCAAGGAACCTTGTCCACGTGCAACCACCAAACTTTCTCCCTGCCTTGAGTGGATTAGAGGATGGTGTTGGTACCATTCACCAGCACAGCTGGTGAAACACCAGTTAGTGCAGCTCCCTAGGTCCTGCCTCCCAGCAGCCGAAAAGAGAAGGCATCTCCACGAAGCTATCAAACAACTCACTCATATTTAGTTTCTGAAGCACGACGTGGCCTTCAAAGTCACAGCCTCTTGGGCTGCAGAAAAGCCATTTGGGCTGCAGAATAATGGTCCATTGTGGACCTTTAAAGCTGAGGGTGGTGTGTTCAAGGACTATCAGCTGCAATTTTGCCTGTTTCTCACTGCAATAATAACTAACTTCTTTTAAAGGTTTTGAAAAAAATGGATCTACCCACTCATAGCCAGGTTTTAGTATCCTTGCCCAGTTACATTACAGCACACAGTATCTCAGTTCTCTAGGGGTTTCATTTAAGCAGGTCCCATTAGTGGAGTTGCTTGTGAGGCAAGATACTACTTGACTTTGGTAAGTAGCTGTGCTGAGCTTTTTAAGCAGCTGTCGGTGTTTTTAATGAATATAAAAATGGTTCCAATGTGCCCAGGGCCTGCCCCATGTCACAGATTTCACAGCTGGATCGGAGTTTCCCTAAACTGTGCATCTAGGGGTCAATTCAGGCCGACTGGGTTTCACAACATTACTGTGAAAAAGAAAAGGATGTGCTCTTGCAGGCACTTTTCTGGAGAACGTCAGCACTCAGACACCATTCTAGATACCTTAGGGGGGATCCCTCCACTCAGATGTCTACCATGCAGGTAAACACATCTGAACTCATCATTCTGCTGACCTTTGTAGTCATGGGGAAAAACTACACCATCTTCAAGGATATAAATAATCTCATCCAAACACAGGCATCTCCATCAGGTCCAATGAATTGCACCTGAGAAGAGCTTGTTTTCTTCAAAGAGGGTACGAAGGGAGCAGCTCAGGTACAGGTCTCCCTATTGTAGGTCTCCCAAGCTACGTTATTTAAGTCCTACCACTGGTGGCTACAAGGCTAGAATGAAAACATAGGACAGGCACAGATGCCTCCAGTGAAGCTGGCTGACCTCGCTCCCTTCTTGCCATGGAAATAGCAAACAGAATATATTCTTGTGATATTCTGGGAGCTTTCACTCTGGGTCCAGCTCTTTTGTTTGCAGTGATCACACCGAGAGTTTGATGACAAGCCTTGCTTGCTACATAGGACTCAAAACATGCTGAGACGCCTTCCCACTAAAGAGTAAACACATTTTCCTTTTTTTCCAAGAGAGATGCCTCTCAAAGAACAGGTGAAAAATTAGCCTGGTTGGGTTTTGGGGTTTTTTTCTACTTAATCCAAACTTGTTTACTCATCCCAAGAAACCAAAGAGCTTGAAATAACAAATGGAAGGGACTGAGACACCACAAGGGTTGGGTGCCCCATGAAACCCAACCTGCCTTTGATGTGTTTGCGTGGGTGGACATGAGGGCAAAGCATAGCCCAAGATTTCTAAAAGTCATACATAAAGCAAACGACCACTAGAGAAAAAAAAGGAAAAAAAAAAAAAAAAAAGAAAGAAGTGATATCAAAGCAGAGAAATTTAAAATCTTTTCCTTCTTCTGACATGAGAATTATTCTAATGCCACATGTGGAATGAGAGTAACAGGAGTAGCCTTAAGACTCCTTTATTAGCAGTATTATTCAGGAGAAGACTTTTCAGATCCCTTTAGCTCTTTCCCTAGGGCACATATCCCTGGTTCCTGCAAGCTGGCTTTGCATAGCGATATTAGATTAAATCTGCCAGCCATTTCATTTCATTTTTCCTTCCCTTCCATGACGGACACTTTAAAATTCACCCCACAGATTGAGCAGAGCCTGCAACCCGCTAACTAAATCAAGTCCTTTTGGGTTTAGGAATCGCTTGCGTCAATCAGGGCAAACACAAGACCAAAATAAATCATCTTCGGGGATGGGTGGAGGGACTGGACAAAGGCAGCCACAAACCCAGGAAAGATCTAAATAGTTGCTGGCACATTTTGCTTTTTTTCCAGAGTTTGTATTTGCTGGAGGAACCAAGCTACACATAGAAGGGGTATCGGCTTGCAGGACGGCGTGTTGTCTTTTCCAATACACTGAGCCCAATCAACAGATAATGTCTCTCTGTGTCGATCCACCCCTCCTTTCTTGGCTCGGGCATGGGAAAGCTCTAACGTTACCCATGGGCAGCCCTGTTTTATACCTCCCCAAGTCAGATCAGCTACATTTGAAGGGATGGCGCCTCATCTCTCCAACCCCCAAGACCCCCCAAAGGATAAAGGAGGTCTCAGCACCACCCGAGACTGGAAATCCTTAAGTCAAGGAAGAGTTTTGACCATGGAGCGCTGAAAGTGAGGCCCCCCACTATCGAGTGTTACAGTCACACTTAACATTTACAGTCACACTTACATTGTGCAGCTTGTAGTAGAGCCCGCAGGCGTTACAGACGGGGTCGCCGTTGGCATTTCTCCTCCACAGGGTGGTAGTGGTGGTCTGACAGTTCGCGCAGGACGTGCCCGCCCTCCTGGCTGCAGACTGTGG
This sequence comes from Calidris pugnax, assembly GCF_001431845.1. NCBI lineage: Eukaryota > Metazoa > Chordata > Aves > Charadriiformes > Scolopacidae > Calidris > Calidris pugnax. The sequence goes on from NW_015090906.1 coordinate 3,507,219, forward strand.
GATGGAGGGGGAAGAAAGACAGGGGAAGAGGAGGAGAGGGAGAGAGAAGCACCCATGTTAAAAAAAAAAAAAAATATATATATATATAAAAAAAATAAAAGATGCAATCAGCAAAATTGCTGAGAAAGAAAACATCAACCCTGCAAGACTGACGCACATCGGCAGAGGCCTCCAGAAACTGGCTTGTGAGAACAAATAATAATTCTGAAAAAAATCCCCGAGGTACTTTAATCCCAAATTATATACGAACTGAATCAGGTGCCAAAGGGCATCCTAAAAGTGAGTGCTAAACCTCTGATAGAACTCATCAAAATTAGCAGCGCTGGCACAGCCCATTCCAGAGGGGAAAATATTATTTAAATGCCAACGTGTCTTTCCATCTTTAATTCTCCCAGGCCCCCTCAGGGGTCTAATTCTGCAGTCAGGGCCTGAACCAACAATTGTTGGAGTCAACGGCATGAGTCACACCGGCTCCAGCCGGGGCCGGGTGAGACCCGTGTTGGGCTCGCTCGGTGGGCAGCTGCTCCCCAGGCTCCGACCACAAGCACGGCCCCGTCCCGTCAACTCAGCTCATCTTCAAAGGATACGGGGCTCCGGATCGGAAATAACACCGCGGCAAAGAGAAGAGAATCCCAACTTTTTTTAATTACGCCCTTTCGCAGCCTAAACCTTCATGTTTATTTAAGGATCGGTAATGAGCCCGAAAGAAGAATTTACCATTTCGTAAAGGAGGAGGGACAGGGGGAAAGAAAAAAAAAAAAAAAAAAAAAAGTCTATGTGTCAAGGTGCGTAAAGAAGCTTTTTTGTTAGCTGTGATAATGTTTAACAACGCCAAATTAGCGAAGTGGCTTCTCTTTCACATGCATGAGTTCATGCTTATCATTTAAAAACTGTAACTTTAGCAAACAAATTGTCCTTCAGCCACCCAAGAAGGAAAAGGAGTTTGCAGACTTCTGTGGGAACGCGTTTGCATGTTTGCCCGTGTGCAAGTGCCTACAGCTCCTAACAAAAAAAAGACCTTTAGATCCCCATCCTATCTCTTCTTCATCAATATGACACAGTCCCAGAGCTCTGATTTCATCCCGATGCAAGGCTTTCAATGGGACTGCTCATGTGCTTAAAGTTAAAACATGTGCTCAAGCGATTTGCCAGATCATAGCAATGCTTGGCACCTTGCAGAACTGAGCCTTTAATGCTCTCTTTTGTGCTCTCGCTGTTTCAAATTTACCCCTCACCCCACGCAGCCGCACACTGTAGCGCATCCAACGTTTTGAAAGAAAAAAAAAAAAAAAAAGACAGAAAAAAACAAGAAAATAAAATACCGCATCTTTGGATACTGTACAACAAACCCAAAATGCAAACATGGACACTGGCAGAGCGCTAGCGTTAATACCAGCTCTTGTTAGGTCATGTTGCAATTTTAATCATAATTGAATGCGGCGTAGGTGGAGAGAGGACGGGTTGGTTTTGTTTTAGATAGAGAAGGAATTATTTTTTTTTTCCCTTTTAATTATACAAAAAGGACTGTCTAAAAAGTAAATACTACGATGCCCAACGAGCATTAGGAAGCATCACAGAGAGCCTGATCTGATGGCAAGGGACTCTCACTGGCTGCCCGTGGGGACAGTTCCATTTGGCCTGACCATTAACCACACCGAAACGAGCCGACCTCAAGCCCGAGGAGGTCTCCAGCTGATTTCTCCATCCTGACGACAAGCAGGAGCTGGGCCTGGCACATGGGTCTTTGGCTGTAAAAATCCCAGCGCCGGCAGGAGAAGCTGAAGGATCCCACCATGAACAGCAGAACCTCCAGCAGATGCACACACACAAATCTGTGTCCTGTCCTCCTCTGGACTACACCACGGCCCCAAACTTGGTCCCCACCAAAATCACCAGGTCAATCTGCATGCTTCAAAGGCAGCGCAGACACTACATCTTGCAGAGCTGGGCTATCACCAAGACCCAGGGGCCAACTTTGCAGGTCTTTTCCCCACCTCCACCTCCCACCGGCCAGCACCGGTGGCCCAGGGGCTGGGTTGAGTCTCTCGGTGGCAGCTTTGCCCTTATCAGACCCAAAAATCAAGCCTAAGGAAATTTCTGAAAACCAGTGATATTTGACTCAGCCCACACAGGGGAAACATCCCCTTTGAAGATATTTGGGGTTTCTACACAGCACTCACCGTAATTTCTCTTACGGCAAGCACGCTTGAAAGACACGCCTGGCCACCACCTTGCTACCTCCAAGCAAACTCTGACACTAAATAAACGAATAAATCACAACATCCCCTGTCTTTTCTGCAACCTTCTCCATCTGCCGCTTTTCCCCTACAACAACTCAGCATCCTTAGCTGAGCGTTTTAAACTCTGCGCTCTTTTGGTCCCAGACTGTACCTTTTTTTTGCTGTACCAACTTACACCGGAGTCACCGAGAGCAGGCAGGAAACAATGAATAATATCACTATTGTAAAAGCTCCTGGCAATGGCATCCACTGACGCTTAATCACCGACCTGAGCCTGACCATGTAAGTCATGGGATGACTAATAGGGTGCCCTATATCCTCTGTGGGTCCAGACCCCGTGGCCCACTTGCATGGGAGTGAGGACACAACTTCAGAAGCGCTGGCAGTGAGGACAAGGTGGAATCGAGGGACGGTGCAGGGGGAACCAAACACTGATGAAGATGCTTCATTAAGGGGCATTTTCGATGTCTGGATTTACATGGGGCGCCCACAAAGCTGCAGGCATCAGCTTCCTAAAAGAAGGTGATGGGTGCGTGTGCCTTCTGAGAAATTAGCTATAATCCCTCCAAAACCAGCACAGCTGGACACGGGAATGGAAAGCTCCGTATCCACATGGGCAGGGAAAAGAAGAAAATGCAAAGGAAGGTTTTATCTCAGTTACAGGGCTGCCACTGGCTCTGACAGGCACAGAAATGGCCTCCAAGAGGGCTGTAGACCTTTTAAGCGGAGTGGTGGTATGGTACCACCTACCTGGCTCCTCATCCCCCGCCAACATCTACAGATCTTCCACCTTCCCTTCAAGACAAAGCAGAGCTGCCCGAGCCCCCTCGGCCAACAAGGCCCCATCCACCTCCCCTAAAGGAAGCCCTTACAAAAACACCCTCTGGATTTAATAAGGCTTGGGCTGGGTTCTCAGCATCTAAGGGCTTATTTGCCTTCTCTCTCCAACCCGTCGGAGTCCTTTCATTAGTTTCAGCGGGCCTGGGATCAGAACATCCAAAACCAGCCCACGGTCACGCAGGAAACTTGTGGCAGAAGGAGAGGAGCACACTCTGGGTCCCCACCCTGTGCTGTGTCCCACACACACGTTCCCTTCACAGGTCAGGAAAGATCAAGTCAAGCTACAGACACACACACACATCTACATCCAGGCACATGAAATGCAAGCGTGGGCCCAGCTTTGATGCCTTCTGATTTTTTGGGGGGAGGTTACAAGGGAAATAAATATAGAGGAAAACCGCTTTAGAAATGTTTGTCCTTTCCCTCTCTCCTCCCTCTCCCCTTCAGGCAGTGCTGGAAAAAAAAGATATACAGAAAAGTTAAAAGTTCCCATCTAGCAAAGTCTGCATTCGAAGAACGGGAACTTCTTGTAACTTTAACTACAATGTCCAAGATTGGAGTGATTATGCAAGGCAAGGGCTCTCTCTACCTTTTTTTCCTCTCTTTCTCTTATTATCTTTTTTTTTTTTTTTCCCCAAGAATGACCTTTTACAATGTATTTATTTACATAGTTCATTTTACATGTGCCGGGCTGAGGGTGACTCGGGACATTCTTTCGTGGTTCCATCAGGCACTTTTTGAAAGCTCTCTCTCTCTCCCCCCCTTTTTCCAGCCGCTTTCCTATTCTGCCTCCCCCCTCCGCTTGTTTGGATACGCTCAAGCTCCTGTGTGTTTGGGCTGGGGAAACGGAGCTGTTGTTTAGGAGTTATCTCCAGGGCTCAGATATCCGGCAGCTTTTTCCTAGGAAGTTAACTTTACACATAAAGAGAGAACGAGGAAAAAAAAAAAAAAGAAAGAAAAGGAGGTGTGTGTGTGTGTTTAAGACAGAAGGGCTGGGGGGGAGGAGGAGAAGAGAACAAGAGAGCTGCCTGAAAAAAAAAAAATTAAAAATCCCAGCCTGCCACTTCCCTCCCTAGAAAGCTTTTCCTTTTTTCTAACAAGGCTGTGAAAGATGGGGGAAACCAGCATCTTCCTATCTGGGAAAAGCCTGTATAGGGAGGCACAGAGAGGTTTCGCCCGTGGGAAGGCGGGGGGGTAGAGAAGCAAACTTCCCCAAAACCCCCAAAACCCGCACGCCCAGACAGAGCATCACCCCTCCTGGGGCCGTATCCTGCAAAGGCTTCCCTCTGTGGGCATCTCACAGGGTGAGGAAGCTGAATCCCTGCCTAAGAGCTGCCGGACCGAGGCCATGAGCACCTTCACGGGGAACATGAGGCCAACAAAGCCTTCTCCTGCCCACAGGATCCGGCTGTGCTGGGCACAAGCCCTCACACAACCAGCCGGATCCATCCATCAGCTCAGGAACTCCACAGAGAAGCATGAGCTGCTTTTTCCCCACATTTCGAGCCGCTCCCAGGAGCCCATCCATGTCTTTAATCCTAACGAAACCAAACGTGCCTCCATTCGAAACATTCAATAACTTCCCAAGCAGGGAACGTACTTTTTTTCTCCCCCCCCCCGGCCCCTTGATATATTTTTTCCCCTTGTGGTTTGCCTGATTATTTGCCAAATGTACTTCGACACATTCATGGGCCGTGCCCACAGCTTCCAGACCTTTTTGTGGCTTCCAGGGAAATTCATAAATAGATCGCTGGGGATGCTGTAACCCTATTGCCTGTTCGTAGCCCAGACGTGAGGCTTTGCAACTATTATTTCAAATATTTAACCGTGCATTTCGTCTTCCTCCAACTTCTGTGGCCCCGGGCTCACGTTGGGCTTTGTACGTTCACCAGGCTTTGCCATCCCCTACCTTGTGTCCCCGCTCACACCAATTTGGAGGGGAATGACACAATTTGAGACCCCCATGGCTCAGGTACAAATGACCACAGAAGGTTCAAGTGGCACCAGGATCATCAGCCGAGTGCTTTGTAGGACCAAGGTTTGGTACCTGGTGGCACCTGGTACCCAGCTTGGGTCCCCCCTTCATGACACTGCTGGCCAAGGGGGATGGAGTCACACTTGGGAAGGGGAGGAGAGCAGCATCCTGTTCTCCTGATGATCTCTTTGGTCATTAAGAAATGATTACTCTGCCCTGATCCCCTGGAAAGAGACCCATCCTTAGGGCACCATCCAGCACCGCTGCCCCATTGTGGCCTGGGAGAAAACTCAGTTCTGGTTTGCAAGAAGCCCTGGATCTTGATTTTTTTTCTAATCAGTATTACAGTTTGCAAGAGGACTAGGCAACTGAGGCCCACAGCAGTTGGGAGCATCTCTCCGAGCATCGCCCCATCCCGAGAAGCTGGCTGAGCTTCCCTCCTCCATCCCAGGATGTGGACAAGGAGTGAAAGTTGCAGCAGAAAGAAAAGAAAGAATAAAAAAAAAAAAAGAAAGAAAGAGACTCACCAGTCTTCTCTTGGGTTTGATCAGGGGCCGGTTCTGCCCGTTCATTTTGTGATAGAGTCCACAGGCGTTACACAAGTAGTGCCCGGTGCCGTCTCTTCTCCACAGGGGGGTTGAGGTAGCCCCACAATTTACACACTCCCTGCCTTCTGGAAACAAGAGAGCACATAGTTCACTTAGGGAAAGCAGAGGTAAAAGGGGCTGAAGAAAAAAGCCCCCCTCCCTCCTCCCCCCCAAAAAAAACCCAACAACAACCCCCTGAGAGCCCCAGTCAGGCCAGACCTTTCCTGTCTTCTCCAAACTCAGGATGTCCAAACAAGGGCCCAAGAACATGGCTGAGAGACATCCCTGACCCAGGCTTGTGGGGGGAGAGGCTGGTGGGACCTGATCTTCTCCCCCTCCCCAACACCACCCTGCAGGTAGCATCAGGCCTGTGTCCCAGCAGCAGGGAAGAAGGATGGTGACAAGGACAACCCAAACCCCACGGTGGCTCGAGGGGTTCCCTGGAGAAGCTCTCACCCTTCTTGCAGGTCCCTTCTTTGGGGAAGGGGGGGGTGGGCTGGCAATCCCCCCTCACCTCTGAACTAAGGGCTCCTGCAGCCCTCCAGACCCCATGTTGCTATATGGACCAGACAAATCTTGGTGGGCTTTGCAGGAGCCTCCAACTCCCCCAGGATGGATGCACGGAGACCAAATTTAAGTCCATGCCCAACTCTCTGATGTGTATGAGGACCCCAGGGTCACTCCTTGAGAGCTGCCCCAGCTCCCAGAGGGGTGCATGAGCCAGGGGGGGCTCTACCTTTGGCCTCGGGTCAAACCACATCAAGGAGCCTCAAACGAATCACAGGTCGATAACCAAAACACCTCCCCAGTCCCAGCCAATTCGCAACCACTCTGCCAATATCTGCTATCGATTAATTTCCAATGAAACTTCCACTGCCCAGCCTGGGGAAACTTCTCCGGCGTCTCCACCACATCTGCAGCCTGGTGACAACCCTGATATTTGGGATCCCCAAACAAGCCCCAAGCCCTGATTAAGGTCTTTCCCTCCTTCTTCTTTTTGGGACCTCTCTTTCCTCTCCCTGGGTTATTGGAAGGGGGGGTTGGGGGATGGATGGTGGTTTCCTCCAGCCCACCATCTCCCAGCTTGGAGCTGGAGGGACGCGGGCATTCCTCCCAGCTACTTTCAGAAGGTTGAGTGGGTTTTTGTTGGGTGTTTGGTTTGGTGGTTGGTTGTGTTTTTGTTTTTCTGTTGGGTTTTTTGGGTTTGTGTTGGGT
>NW_015090906.1:3517182-3520335 GCF_001431845.1 Calidris pugnax
GGGAATGACACAATTTGAGACCCCCATGGCTCAGGTACAAATGACCACAGAAGGTTCAAGTGGCACCAGGATCATCAGCCGAGTGCTTTGTAGGACCAAGGTTTGGTACCTGGTGCTGATTTGGAGGGGAATGACACGATTTGAGACCCCCGTGGCTCAGGTACAAATGACCACAGAAGGTTCAAGTGGCACCAGGATCATCAGCCAAGTGCTTTGTAGGACCAAGGTTTGGTACCTGGTACCCAGCTTGGGTCCCCCCTCCGTGACACTGCCAGGCAAGAGGGATGGAGTCACACCTGGGAAGGGGAGGAGAGCAGCATCCTGTTCTCCTGATGATCTCTTTGGTCATTAAGAAATGATTACTCTGCCCTGATCCCCTGGAAAGAGACCCATCCTTAGGGCACCATCCAGCACCGCTGCCCCATTGTGGCCTGGGAGAAAACTCAGTTTTGGTTTGCAAGAAGCCCTGGATCTTGATTTTTTTTCTAATCAGTATTACAGTTTGCAAGAGGACTAGGCAACTGAGGCCCACAGCAGTTGGGAGCATCTCTCCGAGCATCGCCCCATCCCGAGAAGCTGGCTGAGCTTCCCTCCTCCATCCCAGGATGTGGACAAGGAGCGAAAGTTGCAGCAGAAAGAAAAGAAAGAATAAAAAAAAAAAAGAAAGAAAGAGACTCACCAGTCTTCTCTTGGGTTTGATCAGGGGCCGGTTCTGCCCGTTCATTTTGTGATAGAGTCCACAGGCGTTACACAAGTAGTGCCCGGTGCCGTCTCTTCTCCACAGGGGGGTTGAGGTAGCCCCACAATTTACACACTCCCTGCCTTCTGGAAACAAGAGAGCACATAGTTCACTTAGGGAAAGCAGAGGTAAAAGGGGCTGAAGAAAAAAGCCCCCCTCCCTCCTCCCCCCCAAAAAAAACCCAACAACAACCCCCTGAGAGCCCCAGTCAGGCCAGACCTTTCCTGTCTTCTCCAAACTCAGGATGTCCAAACAAGGGCCCAAGAACATGGCTGAGAGACATCCCTGACCCAGGCTTGTGGGGGGAGAGGCTGGTGGGACCTGATCTTCTCCCCCTCCCCAACACCACCCTGCAGGTAGCATCAGGCCTGTGTCCCAGCAGCAGGGAAGAAGGATGGTGACAAGGACAACCCAAACCCCACGGTGGCTCGAGGGGTTCCCTGGAGAAGCTCTCACCCTTCTTGCAGGTCCCTTCTTTGGGGAAGGGGGGGGTGGGCTGGCAATCCCCCCTCACCTCTGAACTAAGGGCTCCTGCAGCCCTCCAGACCCCATGTTGCTATATGGACCAGACAAATCTTGGTGGGCTTTGCAGGAGCCTCCAACTCCCCCAGGATGGATGCACGGAGACCAAATTTAAGTCCATAGCCCCCCTCCCTCCTCCCCCCCTAAAAAAACCCAACAACAACCCCCTGAAAGCCCCAGCCATGCCAGACCCTTCCTGTCTTCTCCAAGCTCAGGATGTCCAAACAAGGGCCCAAGAACATGGCTGAGAGACATCCCTGACCCAGGCTTGTGGGGGGAGAGGCTGGTGGGACCTGATCTTCTCCCCCTCCCCAACACCACCCTGCAGGTAGCATCAGGCCTGTGTCCCAGCAGCAGGGAAGAAGGATGGTGACAAGGACAACCCAAACCCCACGGTGGCTCGAGGGGTTCCCTGGAGAAGCTCTCACCCTTCTTGCAGGTCCCTTCTTTGGGGAAGGGGGGGGTGGGCTGGCAATCCCCCCTCACCTCTGAACTAAGGGCTCCTGCAGCCCTCCAGACCCCATGTTGCTATATGGACCAGACAAATCTTGGTGGGCTTTGCAGGAGCCTCCAACTCCCCCAGGATGGATGCACGGAGACCAAATCTAAGTCCCTGCCCAACTTTCTGATGTGTATGAGGACCCCAGGGTCACTCCTTGAGAGCTGCCCCAGCTCCCAGAGGGGTGCATGAGCCAGGGGGGGCTCTACCTTTGGCCTCGGGTCAAACCACATCAAGGAGCCTCAAACGAATCACAGGTCGATAACCAAAACACCTCCCCAGTCCCAGCCAATTCGCAACCACTCTGCCAATATCTGCTATCGATTAATTTCCAATGAAACTTCCACTGCCCAGCCTGGGGAAACTTCTCCGGCGTCTCCACCACATCTGCAGCCTGGTGACAACCCTGATATTTGGGATCCCCAAACAAGCCCCAAGCCCTGATTAAGGTCTTTCCCTCCTTCTTCTTTTTGGGACCTCTCTTTCCTCTCCCTGGGTTATTGGAAGGGGGGGTTGGGGGATGGATGGTGGTTTCCTCCAGCCCACCATCTCCCAGCTTGGAGCTGGAGGGACGCGGGCATTCCTCCCAGCTACTTTCAGAAGGTTGAGTGGGTTTTTGTTGGGTGTTTGGTTTGGTGGTTGGTTGTGTTTTTGTTTTTCTGTTGGGTTTTTTGGGTTTGTGTTGGGTTTTTTTTTGTTTTGTTTTGTTTTTTGGTTGGTTGTTTTTTTTTTTTCCTTACACCTAATGACACTCCCAGCCCATCTGAGAGCAGCAGAAGACCTCAGCTGGCCAGAGCAAGAGCTCACTCAGCAGAGAGCTGGCTCCTCACTGCCCCAGCCCGCGCCGCCTTCGAGCGAGAGGCATCCGCGCCCTAACCACAAACGGCAACCGTTCTTCCAGAGCCTTTGCACCAAACCCCTCTCCTTTCAGCCCCCGAAAACAACCCAAAATAATTAGAAAAGAAACATTTGCAGCCCTTTCTCCCTCTTTCATCCCGCAAAAACATCCCCACCTCCCTCCTTTTCCTCCAGCGCTCTTTGTCTGCGAGCTTCGCAGCTTGCTAAAAATCAACTTTAAGAAGAAAAAAAAAACAAAACAAAATGAAAAAAAAAAATAGGTGTTGCTCCTGGGGTTGGTTTATCACGAACCGCAGATGTCTTTCTAGAAGGTAAAGTAACAGAAAGTGGCAAAAGGAAAACAGGAGGCGGAGGGAGGGGGGGCTGGGGGTGGGCAAGACGGTTTGAAAATACCGCGCAGCCGGTGCCCCGGCGGGAGCTGCGGCTCGACGGGCCCCCGGGGCGGCAAAAGCATCGCCCGGTTTCCACCGGGAGAGAGAATAAACCGGTCCCTACCCCCGACACAGCACCCGGTCCCTACCGGGGAGGTGGGGGG
>NW_015090906.1:3520345-3520569 GCF_001431845.1 Calidris pugnax
TCACTCTAACCGCATCCGGACTCTATTAAAGTTCCTGGCGCTGGATAAACAATGCAACTGTCGCGTGCAGCAGTCTGAAAATAATTGGATTAGCTCAAACATATCAGCTAAATAGAGACAGTCCCTGCTCAGACAGACAGAGTAAATGTCACCCTGGAAAAACCCTGAAAACTGATCTCATTCATGCCAGGCAACCCTGCAGCAGCCTCCTCGGAAAAAAAAAA
>NW_015090906.1:3521073-3525349 GCF_001431845.1 Calidris pugnax
ATTATTAAAATACCGAGAGATACACTAATGCTGCGGTTCCCCGGGTTTCGCTTCCTCCTGAAGGCGCCGCAGCTGAGCGCACCGTGGGGTGGCAGAGAGGGATGGGTGTCCGTCCCGTCGTGTGTGTGTGTGTCGTGTCCCCCCCCCCACCTCCCATCGGGGGCAACAAGAGCCCCTGTGGCAACGATTTTGGGAGGAGGGGGGCGATTAGAGCTCCTGGGGCCGGTTGTACCCACCCCAACCCATTTGGACAAAGGGGGAGTTTGGGTGAAAACTCAGAGGGGTGGGGAAGATAAAGTCCTTTCCCCCCCAACACACACCCCCACATTCCCAGGGGCTTCAGCTCCCTCTCTTTTCATCATAGGGATGTTTTTGCTTGTGGAGAGGAGGGGTGGGGGCAGCCTTTCCTCTTTCTCCCCCCAAACATCTCTTCCTCTCCCGAAGAAGGGGGATGAAGAAGCCAAAAGCCCTACCTGTGCTTGACCGTGCTTTCGGTCGCGATTTACACCCGAAGCCGGTAGGAGATCCTCCTAAGAGGCTACTGGGGGGAAAAAGTCCAGAGCCATATTCTGGGACATACGGTGGGTAGGTAGTGATGGGGTGATGAGCGGAGGAGGTGGCACCTCCTAAAGAGGCCATGCTGCTCCGAGAGTGAGAGGACTCCAGCTTCATGGTGTCGGCCAGGGACACTTGGTATTTGATGCATTCCTTCTCGTCTTGCCGGGTGGAGCCGGTGGAACCGGGGGTGGAGATGGAGGGATCCGGGGACACATCTTTCGGAGGGGTGGGTGGGAAGGTGAAAAGGTGCGGGCTGGAGTGGCCGGCGGATAAAGTGGAAGAGGAAGCGGGTGGGTAGACGCTGAGGGGTCCCGGTGAGCTGTGATGGATGGAGGTCTTGGAGAAGGGGCTGAGGTTCCAAGGGGAAGCGCTGTGGTGGCTGCTCAGCGCCTTGCTCCCATCCAGCCAAGGCAGCGAACCGTGCAGCAACGGGGGGCGACACACCTGGCTCCCTGCTCGGAGAAAACACAGCGAAAACACCCGTTAAACCACCCCTAAAAACCCTTTGCCACCCTAACAACCCCCCCCCAGGGGGATGCCGGGCTGTATCCCCCCCTTCCCCTCCTTCTCAAAGGGCTCAACATGCCGGGGGGAGCAAGGAAAAATCCTTCTGATGCTTCTCATCCCCTTGAAAAAATTCAAATTTAAAAGCGGCGGTAAGGAGGAGATGGCATCTCGGATGCTGCTCCGGGTCGGGATTTCCCGAGCAGGGATGCCAGCCCTGGGACACGGAATTTGGTGAGCCCTTACATCCCTCTCTCCCTTCTCCAGACAATCCCACGCGAATTTTGAGGGAAAGATCCTGCGTGGAATTGCCAAACCCCGACTAGCAGAAATCATTTTTTATTATTATTATTTTTATTTTTCTTAGCTAGAAAATAATTCCCCGAACGCAGCCGTGGGCTATAAACCCTAGGAATATTCTGGCCAAACGAAGAAGCCCAGAAGATGCCCACAGACGTGATAATAACCTTTCCAACAGAGCTGCTGAACTTTGCAAACCGCCTAGTTTGTCTTTTTTTTTTTTTTTCCTTCCACGAAAAATGTTAGAGGGCTTTTTCGTGGCAATGTGGCACACGTAGAGTACCAACTGCCTCCAAAGACACTCTCCGTCCCCTTCTTATGACAAGAGACCCTTCATTTTTTATTTTAAAATACAGACCTGGACTTTTGGAAGAAAGAAAAAAAAAAAAAGACACAAAACCAACCCACTAGATTTATGCGGTCAAACCTTGTTTCTTTTGGTTGTGAATGTTCTTAAGGGATGGTACGGAATATTTTAAATTAATCGCTGCCCTTGCTAAAAATACATATATATGTGTATCTCCAAAGAGACAAATCTACCCAAATCTAGAGCAACTTGAGCAAATCGCCATAAGCTGAAAAACACAGTTATTCAACTGGAGGAGAGCAAGTTTGCCTTAACCTCTGTAGGTACCGTGATAGGTGTATAGAGAGGGCTAAATATACAGAAGGAGAGATGCAAACAACAGATCTATAGAGCCACAGATAGTTCAAGAGCTGGTGCAGCGTGGACACCTTATGTTTGCACGGGAGCTTGTGTGTGTGTGTGCGCGTCTAGAAAATCTCCAAAGCTGGTTTTCAGCGTACCAGGCATTTGTGAACAATACTGAAAGTAACTGCTCGAAAGGAAGGGAAGGTGGGTTATACGAATAGAAAGGGTCAAGATTCATTATCTTCTCCAGGAAGTAGCATAGTAAATAATATTCAGGCTAGATCAGAGAGACCGCATTTCCACTTTCTGCTGATATATTGGGAAAAAAAAAAAAAAAAAAAAGAAATGAGAAGAAAAGAAAAAAAGAAAGACAGGACAAAGGCTGCTGATCCTTAGAAATAATTGTTTTAAAGGGACTAATAGCAGAACAATGCAGTTACTGAGCGGAGCCTAATGCAGACTCGCACTCAACAAGTAGCTGAGGGCTGGGAGCAGCCCCCTCAACCCGGCTCGGCTCCATCTCCCCTCGCTCGTCCCACTTTCTCCTCCTTGATTTTGGGCTGATTTCCAGCGCTAACCTCGGGCTTTTTAGATTTCGCCACTACAGAGGTCACTGTCCGGCTTCACAAATCAGCATCTCCTTTTTTCCCTCCATTTAAAAAAAAAAAAATTATTTTTTTCTTTTCTCTGATTTTTATCTATAAGGGGAAACTCCAGCTATAAGTACTGGATGTCTCCGATGTCTTGACAAAAAAGATGCCACCAAAGCACTCATCCCTCCGCGGACCTGGGCCCCATCGGCCCCAGGTATTTCGCCTCCTCTCTAAGAGCTGTGACCCAGGAACAACATTCACATCGTGGATCGTTACCTTCCTGCGGGACCCCCAGGAAAACAACATCAGCTCCGATACCTGATTATACACCACGAGATATTTTTAATTTTTTTTTTTTTTTGCTCCCCTTTCTTTCTTATCATTAACACACGCCGTGATAAGGCCCTGGGTGCATGTGCAAAACTTTCGACCCGAGCCTAACAAGCTCACCAAGTGCGAATGAAATAGCCCAAGCGTGAGGACAAGCAGGGTCATTTTCACACCCCTGCTCTCCGGCTTTGCTTTTCTCCCCCCGGAGCAGCTTAACCGTGCAAAAAAAAAAAATACAAAAAAAAAAACACTAAAGGCAGTATGAAAACCCTAACTGTTAACCTAATTAAAGAGAGGGAGGGCGGCTAAAGCGAAAGAGAGAGGGAAAGAGGAAGAAAACAAGAGAAAGATGAAAGGGACAGAAAGAGAAAGAAGGAGAGCGAGAGAGGGGGGGAAAGGGAGGGAGAAGAGGGGAGAGAGATAAGAGGGGAGAGAAAGCGAGAAAAAGAAAGAACGAACGCGAGAAAGAAGTATAAAGAAAGATAGAAATAAAGAAAAAAAAAAAGGAAGAAAAGATGGAAAGAATGAAAGAGGAAGAGGGCAAGAAAGATTTAAAAAAGAAAAGAAAAAAGAAAAGAAATAGATAAAGAGGAAGGAAGCCTGAATTTTGATTTATTCCCAATAAGCCAACCCCAAAAATCCACCCGTGACGTAGTTTCCCCGCCGGCAGGAGAGGTGCCGGGGTCTGCCCGACGGCAGCGCGGAGCCACCGGGACCGAGAGCGGGGACCGAGACCGGGGACCTCCCCGTAGGAACCGGGGGGTGTCGTCGGGGGCCACTCACCGTGGTGGGCCGTGGGGTATCTCTGCACGGTGGCTCTGACGGAGTTGCCGTAATACGGAGGGACGGGGTTGCCTTGTCCGTCGATGTTAAAAAGTACATCCACTTCCTCGGCGAGAGGATACTGCGTGGGGTCCATGTAGGTATGGCCAAGAGTGGGGTGGTGGGAGTCCGGGTGCTGCCCATTGAGCACGGCCGGGTGGTGGTGGCTCACCCACCGCGGCTGGTCCGTGGAGACCTCCATCTTCCGCGCTCTCTTGCTCCGCCGCTGCTCTTCCTCCTCCTCCTCCTCCTCCTCAGCAAGGCGCGGAGGGTTTGAGATAGGAGGGGGAGACGGTGCTGGAGTTATGCAGAGGTGGGGAAGGGGGGTGGTGGTGGTGTGGAAAGTGCTCGGCGAGTTTGGGGATGTTTCTGGTTAGGTTTGGTTGAAAGTGGAAGGAGGGAGGGGGGGTTATGGTGATAAACGATCGATTCCAAAAAAAAAAAAAAAAAAAAAAAAAGGGGGGAAAAAAAAAAAAAAAAAAAAAAAAAAAAAAAAAAAAAAAAAAAAAACAAAGAA
>NW_015090906.1:3525707-3526702 GCF_001431845.1 Calidris pugnax
CCCCTCCTCCCTCAAAGAAGATTTTTCCCCTCCATCCCCACCCCCCCCTCCCCCATGATTGATGTCCTTCACAGGACACTTGTAGAATTTAACTTGTATCAGAGTTAGTTATGCATTTTTTCTTTCAATTGTTGATTTGTTAGGAAAAATATGTACTTGCATTGGCTAAAAAAGAATGTCTTCCTATTGAAGAAGTCATCTTTCAGCCAGAAAAAAAAAAAAAGAAAAAGAAAGGAGACAAGTTGCTAAAGAAATTCCGCACAAACCTTGGTGGAGAAGCAGTATGTGACCCAGGAGGGATGAAGCTGAAAAGTGCTAGAATAATAAAAAAAATAAAAAAAGGAAAATAAACAAACTCAGGGAAAAAATAATAAAAAAAAATAAAAAAAGGAAAATAAACAAACTCAGGGAAAAAAAATCTCTACGAAGTGAGATCCCCTCGGTATCTTCCGCTCTTTTGCAGATGTTTCTCTTCTTTGATCACCTGTAACGAGAAAGAGGAAAGGGAAGGAGCAGAGAGAGAGAGAGGGAGAGGCAGAGAGAGAGAAACGTGCTTGAGAAGTTCTGAACTTTAGCACCTGACTTTTTAGGCAGGAGAAAACCCATCCCATCCCTCGGCAGCCATCCCTGGGAAGCGCCCTGGCCCCCCCTCTCTCTCTCTCTCTCTCTCTTTCTCTTCTCCCCCAGCGCCTCTTTCTCTTTCGCTCTCTGCTCTCCCGGCTCGGAGCGGAGCCGAGCAGCTCTAACCGCGCTCCTGCCTCCTCAGCTCTTACTCTTTTTTTTTTTAAGCTTTTTTTTTTTTTCTTCAGCTCTTTTTTTTTTTTCTCCAGCTCTTTTTTTTTTCCTTTAGTCGCCGCCGTTGTTTGTTTATTTGTTTATTCGCTCCTTTCGCACCTGAGAAGCTCCAGCGGCTCAAGCCGGTGAGAACTTTGTGCCATTCGCTGCTCCGCAGCCCCGAGTCACTTTGATTGCTCATTAATTATTATGCAACCGAG
>NW_015090906.1:3527903-3529503 GCF_001431845.1 Calidris pugnax
GGAAGGGAGAGGGGGAGAGGAGAAAGGGAGAAGATGGGGGGAGAAGTGCGGAAAGCAGAGAAAAGAGAGAAAAAAGGAGAAAGGAAGAGACAGGGAGAGAGGAGAAAGGGAGAAGATGAGGAGAGAAGGGAAAGAGACAAAAAGAAAAAAAATGTGGGAAAGGAAAGGAAAGGAAAGGAAAGGAAAGGAAAGGAAAGGAAAGGAAAGGAAAGGAAAGGAAAGGAAAGGAAAGGAAAGGAAAGGAAAGGAAAGGAAAGGAAAGGAAAGGAAAGGAAAGGAAAGGAAAGGAAAGGAAAGGAAAGGAAAGGAAAGGAAAGGAAAGGAAAGGAAAGGAAAGGAAAGGAAAGGAAAGGAAAGGAAAGGAAAGGAAAGGAAAGGAAAGGAAAGGAAAGGAAAGGAAAGGAAAGGAAAGGAAAGGAAAGGAAAGGAAAGGAAGAAGAGAGAAAAAAGAGAAAAGAGGAGAAAAGAGAAGAAAAGAAAAAAGGAGAGAAGAGGAGAGAAGAAGAGAAAAGAAGAGAAGAGGAGAGAAAAGAGGAGAAAAGAGGAGAGAAGAAGAGAAAAGAAGAGAAGAGGAGAGAAAAGAGGAGAAAAGAAAAAAGGAAAGAAGAGGAGAGAAGAAGAGAAAAGAAGAGAAAAGAAGAGAAAAGAAGAGAAGAGAAAAGAAGAGAAAAGAAGTAATGGGGAAATAAAAAATAATAATAATTAAAAAAAAATAAAAAGCAAACCGAAAAAAAGTCACTTACAGGGTGCCTTTGGGTGCTGTCTCTCCGCACACCGGCCAGAGAGCGTCTACCCGGGTGCGGGAGGCAGCGCCTCTCCAGAGTTTATATACAATGAGGGGGGGTTCTAATTAAAAAAATCGAGGCTCCGCAAGCGACGGAGTTGCCCCCGGGGCGGTGTCCGGTGTCGGGGGGCACCGGGCTGGGCTCACCCCGCAACCCCGGAACGTCTCCCCGGCCACTCGGGGGGGGCGGAGGAGCTGAGCCTCCCAAGGGGTGATGCTCCGGTTCCTCGCCCCGTTTTAAATCCGGTTTTAAGCCCCCGGTGCTGCCCATCCAGCCGCTGGGCGTGGGGGAAGAGAGAAGCACGGCTGAGATTTCACGGTTTTGGGTTGTTTTTTTTTTTTTCGGTGGGGATGCACCGCGGGGAATGAGGGGGGGTTCTAATTAAAAAAATCGAGGCTCCGCAAGCGACGGAGTTGCCCCCGGGGCGGTGTCCGGTGTCGGGGGGCTCACCCCGTACCCCCGGAATGTCTCCCCGGCCACTCGGGGGGGGCGGAGGAGCTGAGCCTCCCAAGGGGGTGATGCTCCGGTTCCTCGCCCCCGTTTTAAATCCGGTTTTAAACCCCCGGTGCTGCCCATCCAGCCTCTGGGCGCGGGGAAGAGAGAAGTACGGCTGAGATTTCACGGTTTTGGGGTTTTTTTTTCGGTGGGGATGCACCGCGGGGACACCCGGAGAGATGGTTATTTTATTTCAAATCAGCCGGCTTTAGGGGTAGGTATAAAAACCGGGGGTTGGGGCCGGGGAAAGTGGGTTTGGGGGGGGACAAACCGGAGAAAAGTGCCCGGTTCGGAGCTCCGGGATGGATGGACGTGGCGGG
>NW_015090906.1:3529513-3529937 GCF_001431845.1 Calidris pugnax
GGATGCTCATGGCCCTCCCCGAGCCGGGGGCTTTAACTCGCTCGGGGAAAGCTCGTGTTTCCCCTCTTCCCCCCCACCAAGTTAAACAGGAGCCCCTTTCCCTGCAGCTATTTTTTTTTTTTTTTAGGTGCCCTCCCCCGTTAATTGGGGTGCACTGGGAGAGGTGGTGGTGGGGAAACCCTGATGCTTTTGCCTGGATGACCCCCACCGGCTCCCCCTCCGCTCCCCGGGACGCCCCAGCGGTGGGGCGGGAGGGGAGGGGAACAGCGGGGTGCCCCCCAGCACCGGGGGGGGACCCCTTGCCCGCACCCCTTCTCCTTTGGAGGGGATTTCTTTGAGGAGAGGAAGGCGGTAAAGTGGGGAGCATCGTTTGCAAAGCATTTATTTGCAGGCAAGAGCACAAACTTCCTTCCCCCCCCCCCCC
>NW_015090906.1:3529947-3530428 GCF_001431845.1 Calidris pugnax
CCCCAAATTTCCCCAAAAAGAACCCTGCGGGCAAAGGTTGGAAAAAAACGCCCCCAACGCTTGGAAAAAAAAAAAAAGTCACTTCGAAAAGAAATCTCTTTTAACATCGCGGGGCGGGAGGGGGAAGTGTGTATTAGGACCGAGTTGGGATCTTTGGGCAGGTGAGCTGAGATTCCCAACGCACCCCCCCACCACCCCCCCCGCTCCCACAGTTACAGCTCTGGGATCACAAGAGGGGAATTTCCGTCTGGAGGTCACAAAATTGCTAAGGCGTCGAGGAAAACGTGCTTTTTTCCCCCTGTCCGGGGGTAGGGGGAAAGCGTTTTCCTTCAGCTGTTTTGGAGGGCACGGGATGTTTAACGCCGAATAAAGTGAATAAAGTAAAAATGGACGAAATAAAAATTAAAATAAGTAAAATAAAATAGAATAGAATAAAATAGAATAGAATAAAATAAAATAAATAGCTATACCAAGTCTAATC
>NW_015090906.1:3533412-3534295 GCF_001431845.1 Calidris pugnax
CCCTTCCCCCCCCAGCACAGCCCCGGTTTCAAGCTCAACTCGGTAAGTCCCTTTTCTCCCTTCCCGCCCCCACCTTTCCCTTTCTCAGACAGGGGAGGTTTGAAAAGGGCTTCTCCTTCCCTCCTTTATTTATTTATATTTTTTTCCCCTTTATTTTCCCTTTTTTTCCACCCCCCCTCCCTCTACAAGCTGAGCGGAGACGCTTCCCCACCCGCCGCGGCACCGGGCATCTCTCTCTCTCTCCCCGGTCGCTCGGGCAGAGCTCCGGAAAGGTTTCTACTCCAAGAAATTAACAAATGAGAGAAGAAAAAAATAATAATAGTAATAAATAATAATAATAATAATAAAAAAAAACAACCTAGAAATCCGCCTGAACATCCAGTCCGAATTAAGGTGAGGTTAAGAAAACGCGGATAAGAAAAAAAAAAAAAAAAAAAACTTGCGGGCTTTAAACCCCAGCCGCGCCGTTTTCCCCGCACCCCCCGGAGAAGGTGAAGCTGCCGTCGGGGGGGTTTAAAGGCTTTCTCAATTTTATTTTATTTCATTTCCTTTCCGAAAGCAGAACATTACCCCGGGAGTTAGATATAAAGCAGAAAACCCATCTCGCCGGGCGGTTGGTGTGAGGAGAGGCGGCAGAATTAACCCCCAGTTCTTTTTTTTGGGAGGGGGGGGCACGGGGGCATATCCCGGCTTCCCGGGCTTAAAACCTGGAGCGATTTTCTCCAGGGAAAAAGTCTCCTAGTTCAGAGCTGTCCCTGCACCCCCCCAAAATAAACCTTCCGTGTCCACAGCCTCCTCCTCCTCTCCCCCCTTCCCCGGGTATAACCCGGGACGACTCGGTTGCCTCGCACGGTGGCACACCCCGCTCTGAAAATAGGGGGGG
>NW_015090906.1:3535810-3536383 GCF_001431845.1 Calidris pugnax
GGGGTCGTTTTATTTCGGGTTTCTCGGCTTTGCTTTACCGTTTTGAGCCATGGATTTGGAAGCGGATGGGAGCGAAGGCAAAGCATCTTGCGGGCTTTAAACCCCAGCCGCGCCGTTTTCCCCGCACCCCCCGGAGAAGGTGAAGCTGCCGTCGGGGGGGTTTAAAGGCTTTCTCAATTTTATTTTATTTCATTTCCTTTCCGAAAGCAGAACATTACCCCGGGAGTTAGATATAAAGCAGAAAACCCATCTCGCCGGGCGGTTGGTGTGAGGAGAGGCGGCAGAATTAACCCCCAGTTCTTTTTTTTGGGAGGGGGGGGCACGGGGGCATATCCCGGCTTCCCGGGCTTAAAACCTGGAGCGATTTTCTCCAGGGAAAAAGTCTCCTAGTTCAGAGCTGTCCCTGCACCCCCCCAAAATAAACGGGAGAAGGAAGCGCTTTGCCCGGAGCAAAGTGCCGGGGGGGTGACACACACTTTCCCTCTCCTGCACCCCCCACTCCCCTCCCCGCTTCCTACCCGAGTGCCTTTTTCTCCTTTCCCATTTTTTTTTCCTCTGCCCCCCCCCCCCCCC
>NW_015090906.1:3536395-3538986 GCF_001431845.1 Calidris pugnax
CCGGGAGATGCCAGCCCCGGTGCGCCCGGGGAGGGGACACCGGTGTCCCCCCCACCCAGCCGGGGCAGCTCGGTCCCTTCCAGCGGCACCGCGGAGCTCCGGTTCCTCCGGCTCCGCACCCGCGGCCGGGGAAATAATGGCAGAGGAAAACAAAGCAGGGCCCGGTGGATATTATTATTATTAATTATCCGGATGCATTAAAAACCGTCACCCGGAGCCCGCTGCCTGCCTCCGGACACGTGAAGGTACGAGGAGCTTGGATGGATGGATGGATGGATGGATGGGAAGACGGACAGACAGACAGACAGATGGATTCCCCCCCTTTTCTGTTCCCAAAATGTTCCTTGACAGCCACCACGCGTTTTTGGGACAGCCCCAGCCATTTCCAGGCTTCCCTCCTAAAATACCCTCCTGCCTTCTGGAAGGTGAAAAATTTCCTGCAAGGCGGGGAAGGAGGAGAGAGATGTAAAGCCAGGAGAGAGGAAAAACTCTCCTCTCTTCCTCGGGCCACCAAATCCTGCCAGAACCCAGGAGGGCCCGGCCCGGCCCGGCTCGGCCCGCGGGATCCGCCCGGAGGAACCGGGACTTGCGGGGTGGATTTGGGGGGGAAGATGCGGGGTCCGGTCCCGCAGAGAAGCCACCCCCCTCCTCACCTCAGCCTGCCTTCACGCCACATCTCCCCTCCGCGGCTGCGGTAGCTGGTTTTTTTGGGTTTACAAGGTCTAAAAAAGGGGGAATATAACGCGGGGAAAGGGCAGAAAAACGCCGTGATTGGATTCTGTTAGAAGCGTAGTGCGCTTGTTAGGTGTTACATACCAAATTAGCATCACTTAAATATATATATAGCTAAATGTATAGTGTATGTTATGTACCATAGAGCGCAGATAGCGCCTAACATGATCAAATCAACACGGGTGAGCGTTATATAGGGGGAAAGCAGAGGAAGGCGGGCGTCCTGCCGCTCGCAGCCTCCGCCTGCGCGCACGGACGGCGCGGTAGAGAGAAGTATGTGCGATACGCGTGTGCGGATCTGGCCATACAGAGGTATTAGGGGCTCGAATGGGAATTTTGGCTCACCTGGGCAGATGCTTTTTATTCTGTCCCGCTCCGCTGGAGCTCTCAGGGCAGGAGTGCGGGAGGAGCGGAGCCGCGGCGGCGGCTGCTGGCATGTCGCAAGCTGCCACCGAGGGGGAAAACCTGGGGGAGCCGCATCCCTCCAAACGCCCACCCTTGCCCTCCTCCCTCCTCCTCCTCCTCCTCCTCCTCTTAAAAAAGGCCCCGCATACGCGGAGAGATGGATTCCCGTCCCGACGGTAACATTTCCCGTCCAGATCCGCCGGTGCCGTGTCCCATCTCCCACCCCCCAACAGCTCTCATCCCTCTTCCCAAATTCCCGAGCTGGGGAGGAAAAGGCGGGGGGGGTCCCCAAGGTCAAGGGGAAAACCTGACTTTCTCCCCCCCCTCTCCTTATCTCCCTATAAACGATGGGGGGGAGGGGGGGTTGAGTTTCAAGCCGGCGGCTGCTGCCCTTCGAGCCGAGATCCCCATCCTCATTCCCTTCACGTGGAGAAGGAGGAAAAGGAGGAGGGGAAGGGCTAAAAAATAATAATAATTAAAAAAAAATTAAAAAAAAATAATAAAAAATTAAAAAGAAGAAGAAGAAGAGGAAAGGAAAGGAAGGGGGAAAGGGGGAGGAGAGGGGAGGAGGGGGGACACACATATCTATATCCAGACACTCGAATGGGAATTTTGGCTCACCTGGGCAGATGCTTTTTATTCTGTCCCGCTCCGCTGGAGCTCTCAGGGCAGGAGTGCGGGAGGAGCGGAGCCGCGGCGGCGGCTGCTGGCATGTCGCAAGCTGCCACCGAGGGGGAAAACCTGGGGGAGCCGCATCCCTCCAAACGCCCACCCTTGCCCTCCTCCCTCCTCCTCCTCCTCCTCCTCCTCTTTCGGGCTGGGCTGAAGATCAGAGCTCTTCCGGGTTGGGAAAGGGCAGAGAAAAAGGGAGAGAAATATGATGGGCCATTTCTTTACCCACCCATCCCGGGAATCACAACGGGGCGGGGAGATGGAAAAGGAGGAGGAGGAGGAGGAAGGGGGGGAGAGGGGGGGGCGAAGCTCCAGGTAGGGTGTGAGCGTGATGTAACCCGTCCCGGGAGCAACTGTCACCGCCGTGAGCTTGGGAAGAGAGAGAGAGGAAGAGAGAGAGAGAGAAAATAATTAAGCTTATGATCATACAAATCAGGCCGGGGCTCAGCGCGCTCGCATCGAAAGCTTTCGAGGAAAAGAGGTGACATGAGCTACCAGGGGCTGTGTCTTCTCCTCTGTCCCCCCTCCTCCCCGGGAGGGACTTTTATTGACCCTGTTTAGCTTTCTTTTATTTAATTTTTTTTATTATTAAGAATTTTTCGATGAGTGTCTGCGTTAAGTCTCCAAGAGCTGGACAGAAAAAAACCAAAACAAACAAAAATATATTTATATAATCCACAGGCATCCCCTGGCATTCCGAGAACGCGGGGGACACTGTCCCCCTGTCTCCCTGTCCCCGTGTCCCCCCCGTGTCCCCTCCTCTTCATCGGGACGAGGAAGGC
>NW_015090906.1:3538996-3539712 GCF_001431845.1 Calidris pugnax
AAACCCCCACATCCACCAGTGGCGTGAAATGCTCCCACGGGAATAAAGCAGAATTGCTCCATTTATTTAATTCCTATTTATTTATAGTGGGGGCAGCAGTCCCCAGGCCCCACGAGAGGGAGACCCACTGGTGTATTGTGCGGGACACACACACACACAACAACACAGGGGGGTGTAGAGCTGCCCCCCCGCGCCCCTCCTCGGCCCGTTCTCCGCGGTCCCCTCCTCCCCGGGAGGGACTTTTATTGACCCTGTTTAGCTTTCTTTTATTTAATTTTTTTTATTATTAAGAATTTTTCGATGAGTGTCTGCGTTAAGTCTCCAAGAGCTGGACAGAAAAAAACCAAAACAAACAAAAATATATTTATATAATCCACAGGCATCCCCTGGCATTCCGAGAACGCGGGGGACACTGTCCCCCTGTCTCCCTGTCCCCGTGTCCCCCCCGTGTCCCCTCCTCTTCATCGGGACGAGGAAGGCTCCCGGCCGCGGGCAGAAGCGCGTCACCTCCGCAAGGACACCCCGACCCTGGAGGGGGGGGGTCTGTCCCAGCCCGGAGGGTCTGTCCATCCCCCCACTGTCTGTCCACCCCCTCCCCCCAGAGCTGGACGGGCTTGAACCCAGGGCCGAGCTCCGCGGGGCGGGGAAGGGGAGCCCCACGCCCGCTCCCCAAATCCCCCCCCTCCCCATGAAGACCTGGGGGATTTCGAGGGCCG
>NW_015090906.1:3540310-3541010 GCF_001431845.1 Calidris pugnax
GGGCGAATAAAAGCCCCTCTCCTCCTCCCCCCCCCCCCCAAACTGTTGTAGGGCCGGAGGAGAAGCCCAAATCTTGCACCGATGAGGAGATGGAGGGACCGCGGCGTGAAGGGGGGGAGGTACTTTTCCACATTTAACCCCCAATTCGTGTCAGTCCCCAAACCCCCAAAGTGTATCCACACACACAACAACACAGGGGGGTGTAGAGCTGCCCCCCCGCGCCCCTCCTCGGCCCGTTCTCCGCGGTACCCGGCGGAGATCCCGCGCATCCCGGCGGCGCCGAGTCCCGGAGCAACCGGGGCTTCAGTAAACGGGGGCGAAAATTGATCACTTGGAGAAAAAAAAAATTAAATAAATATATATATATATACACATATACACTCTCTACTCCTGGAGGGATATTGTGCTTTTTTTTTCTGCTGACGTTGGGAGTTCGCTATCTCCGCTTCTAGAGTGACTCTCTGTAAGGTGAAAGGTAACGCGATCGCCTCCCAATTCTATCTTTAGAAAACACATTCAATTAAGATAATAAGTTAAAGCTCATTAGAGCTGCGAAGGGAGCCTTCCCGCCGCCAAAAGCCGGTGGAAAACAGCCCGGGCACCCCAGGAGCGGCGGGGGAAGAGGGTTGAACCCCTCTTTTCTCCCCAAGAAATGCGGCTTTTGCTGGGGAAAGGCTTGGAAAAAATGAGTATTTTGAAG
>NW_015090906.1:3541098-3541362 GCF_001431845.1 Calidris pugnax
CAAGAAAAAAAAAAAAAAAAAAAGAAAGAGGGTGAGGAGGGTGATGAAGGAGCTGGATCTGGGATGTCTGAGCACATCGTGGAAGTAGGGGCGAGGCGGGGAAACGAAAAATCAAGGATCCTCCTGCAAAAAAAACCCTTGGGAAGCCCGTGGAGATGGAGTCCCTCCGCTATTGTCTCTATTCCCCTGGCTGGGGCTTGCTGGGGAAGGCGGGGGGGGGGTTTGGAATTTGGGCAAGAGGCGCAGGCGCATCCCCACTCCCAG
>NW_015090906.1:3541390-3543247 GCF_001431845.1 Calidris pugnax
CAGCCATATCCCCCCCCCCCAACCCCCGCCTCGCCTCCCGCATCCACCCCGCACCGTGAAGTTCATTTCCAGCTACGATGGTTGGTGATTCAAAGGTTAAACATAACTAATGAGGCTTTAAATGGCACCCGGGGTTTATCATAAATATCACAGACCTTCCTTGATGCCTGCAGTTTGGGTCCGAATATACATTAAAAGCAGCAGCCAGGTAGCCAGAGGTCATTTAAATAAATAAATACATGCATATATATATATTTTCCTTGTTTGTGTGTATATATATATATGTGGAATATATATATATATATATGGTGTGTGCAAATATATATGGAATATATATGCCATATATATACGATATATGCCATATATATACGATATATATGCTATATTTATATAGATTCCTTGTGTTTTCCAACTGACTGGGTGATCCTGTGATTCTCCGAGAGCATGTGGCTAAACCCATCTCTTGCTCTCCCCCTGGCACACATTTAGACGAGTATAACATCGAAATAAATACCTACATACACACACACACACACACACACAATCGATTTGGGACTTGGAAATCAAGTCAAATCCCGACCCCAAAAAACAGAGTGTGTCCCCCCCCCCCGGTGCCCATTTCCTAGCCCCTTCCAGCCAAAAGGTGCAAAATATATTTATAAAAATATATCCAGCACGTGGAAGTGGGGAATTTTAATTAAATCTTACTGCGGCTCTAACAACATGGAAGTGATATTTCATTCGGAGCCCGCCTCTTGCTTGTGTTTTATAGCGTTTTCTTGCCTCTGACTTTATTTAAAATATTAGACGAGGTACAGAATTATAAATGACTCTTTCCTTATCTGCGCTGCTCACATATCCAGGATCAGAGGAGCTGATTAAGAAAGAAGTCAGAGGCAACGTTGGATTCATAATGATTCGGAATAATGAATCCTTATCTCTGCTTTCCAGATTATCACCCTTTCAGCTCCCAATGTTTTGTTACATGGGATAATTTATTGCATCTAATACATCACAATGAATCTGATGGCGGAAAGCGATGGGCAACGTTGGGCGAAAAAAAAAAAAAAATATATATATATATATATGGTGTGTGCAAATATATATGGAATATATATGCCATATATATACGATATATGCCATATATATACGATATATATGCTATATTTATATAGATTCCTTGTGTTTTCCAACTAACTGGGTGATCCTGTGATTCTCCGAGAGCATGTGGCTAAACCCATCTCTTGCTCTCCCCCTGGCACACATTTAGACGAGTATAACATCGAAATAAATACCTACATACACACACACACACACACACACAATCGATTTCGGCTCCGCCTGAGCCAAGATTTGCAGTCGGACCCTCCATAAATATAATCCATACGTTATTGTTAGCGATAACCGCTCCGCTGGTCGCAGAAAGGAGGTGAGGGATGGTTTATTCGCTATAATTAAAACTGCCTTGTCTGCTCTGGAGAGAAATCCCACCCTTCTCTGCCCCCACCCGGGAGAAAAGTTGTCAATAATCAATAATTCCCCCCTCCCCGGCTGTGAAAACAGCCAGTCTCCGTCTCAGATAGGCTATTTTATTTAATTTTTTTTTTAATATCATCGTGGCAATCTTCATTTCCAAGGTGGGGGAGGAAGAACCCTTGGTCTTCATCCCCCCAAATCAGCCGGGTTTGGCATTGATCCCCTGCTTTGTGTGCGCGGAGTCTATTCGCTTTAAAACGATTTCCATTAAACGCAGCCTCCTACGCGGGGTAGGATCGACCTAATGACTTTGTGTGAACGGTGGGGAGGGGGAGAAACCTCGGGAATTAAAATATTCCCTCCCCCCCCCCCCGTCCTTAC
>NW_015090906.1:3547533-3550638 GCF_001431845.1 Calidris pugnax
CCTTCCTTCCTTGACACCCCCCTCCCTGCACCCTCCGTCCCCTTCTCCCAATCACCCGAAGCAGGGACTTGGAAATCAAGTCAAATCCCGACCCCAAAAAACAGAGTGTGTCCCCCCCCCCGGTTGCCCATTTCCTAGCCCCTTCCAGCCAAAAGGTGCAAAATATATTTATAAAAATATATCCAGCACGTGGAAGTGGGGAATTTTAATTAAATCTTACTGCGGCTCTAACAACATGGAAGTGATATTTCATTCGGAGCCCGCCTCTTGCTTGTGTTTTATAGCGTTTTCTTGCCTCTGACTTTATTTAAAATATTAGACGAGGTACAGAATTATAAATGACTCTTTCCTTATCTGCGCTGCTCACATATCCAGGATCAGAGGAGCTGATTAAGAAAGAAGTCAGAGGCAACGTTGGATTCATAATGATTCGGAATAATGAATCCTTATCTCTGCTTTCCAGATTATCACCCTTTCAGCTCCCAATGTTTTGTTACATGGGATAATTTATTGCATCTAATACATCACAATGAATCTGATGGCGGAAAGCGATGGGCAACGTTGGGCGAAAAAAAAAAAAAAAGACCCACCAAAAAAACAACAAACGAGGGTCCTTATTTTAGTTTGGTTTTATCCTGAGGGCAGCGAAACTGATTTATTTTTTTTTTTAATTGGTAAAATATAAGGTAAATCTGATAATAATAATAAAAAGAAGTTGAGGAGGTGGGGGGGGTGGTGGTGAGGCTCTTTAATTAGTGTGTCACTTTCAGACTGAAATTAAGAAAATCGACCGGAGCTTCTCCTCTCGGTGGCTGCGAGATCCTAATTTTACATGATTTATTTTTTATTTAAGGGGGAGATAATGCATCATAAACATTGAACATTGAATAAAGCACGGAACGGGGTTGAGATAAAATACAATTTGCATCTCTGTTTTCTTTTTTGTTTTTTGTTTTTTGTTTTTTTTTTAAAAGGGAGGGCTGCCAATAATGTTCAATTTCTCTCCCCGCCCCGTTGCCAAATAAATACACGCATAGCAAAAAAAAAATCGATAAGATTTCTGCTAAGAGTCTCTCCCTGTGTCTCTGCCTCCTTTTCTTTCTTTTTTTTTTTTCTTCTTCTCCTTCTCTTTTTTTTTTTTTAAGGCATTTCTCATAAACTCGAGAAACTCCGCGGGTTGCTTTGTATGCAAATGAACGCTGCTCTGTGTTTCTGGCTGCAGAAATGAGAAGGGGCTGGGGGGAAGGGGGGCAAGGAAATTCACCTGAAATTATTGATATTCGTGTGCCTGAGGAGGGGAAGATCTGCTGATATTTTGCTGGGTTTGAAATGTATTCGTTTGACTCCTTCAAGGGAAGCAGCAGCCGGTGTTTTGTCTCCTCACCTGTGCCGGGAAAAGATGATGATTTATTTTTTTTTTTCCCAAAAAAAACATTTTCTGCCGCAAATAACTCCCTTTATTCCCCTCTAAGGGATGGGTTTGGGGGGGAGCGAAGGGGAGGGATGGATTCCCAAAGCAATAACATCTCAGCCCAAAAGTTCATTTCGGCTGAACCACCGCCTGGGTCAAACCCCATCCCTCCAACCATCCCATCCCCCCCAAAAAAACCCTGCCGAGGGGCTGGCGGGGCGGGAGGGAGGGATGCTCCAGACCCACGTTAGAGGACCATCTCCACCTCTTAATTTCTTGGACAACACCGGAGAGAAAATGGTGCCTAAAAATCCTCTTCGTGGTCAATTTGCTGCTTCTAGTTTTTTTGGGTTTTTTTCCCCCTTCTTTTTTTTTTCCCCTCTTTTTTTTTTTCCTTTTTTTCCCCCTTTGTATCCAATCCCTCCTGATGCTAAAATTTCTGGGGACAGGTGCTGGCAGCCCTGCTGTACCTTGGTTTAAGTTTCCCTGGCTCCTTCTCATCCCTTCTTGGCTCTCACGGCGCAGGGAGGGTGTTTAATCATTAACCAGGTTCTAACACGGTCCTTTTTTCCAGGAAGCGGGAGACGCTTCTGAAATGAGGTTGAAAAATAACTTGGGGTTTTTTTTTTCCTCCCTTTGCCTAAAGGGAAAGGCTCCCACCCGAGGTTTTGAATGTGTGTGTGGGGGGACACACTTTCCTCTTCACCCCACTCGTGTGCGTGTAGGGAATGTACCTCTCCCTGCTATAGGTTCATCATTTTCTATAGGGTGTTCCACAAACGCCATCCGAACGGGAATCTCTGCCTCCCTACTCTTCCTCCAACCATAATGCCACGTAATATTTGTCAAGGAATTTCAAGTATCAATTATAACCGCAATTTTTGATCACACAACCCCCACACCCCCCCAATTTGAAGTGGAGATGATTTGATATAGGAATATACATATATATATATAACACCGGTTCTCCCTCAGCTGAATTTATTGGACCGCGTCCCACCCTCAGCTGAACATTCAATATTCCAGCATTATCTCCGCACTTAAACTCGCTTTCTCCATTTCTGTGCCAAGATAAATTTGCATAATATTTGCAGTTGTAATTAGCTGATGAACATCTCCCAGCCTTCCCCTTTGTTTTCCGCCCGTTTGGTCTTCAATTGATGCCACTTTTGATCTTTAATATTACAGTATCCCGATAGAGTATTTTATATCTTATCTGCAGCGCATGAAAGTCGCGCAGAAAGGGAGGGAGGGGAAAAAAAAATAAATAAAAATACCAAACTGGGGAGAAAGGAGAGGGAGGAAAAGGCTCTGAACGAAGCTGAACTAATCAGAGTTTCGAAAGGTTGCTTCAGATGCCTGAGCCCGCAGTTAACGGGGCAAACGCGATAAATGGTGAAATTAGAGCCATTTAAAAGAATATAGGGCTCGCTCAGGTGAGGGACCGCCAGCATCTCTGCATCATCCGAGAAGGGCTGCGGGGGGGACACCGGGAAGAAGGGCGAGGGGGGGGCGGAGGGATAGCAGTTCCCCCGGCCGGCTTTAGGGACCTCATTGAGGGGGGGATGCTCCCCCATGACTTTTAGGGACTCGAGCACCAAAGTTGGGGCTTGTTTTTTTATTTTATTTTTTATTTTTTATTTTGAGGGGGTGAAGATGCTTTCCTTCACCCGGCAATTGCAGCGGTACCCCCC
>NW_015090906.1:3550648-3553389 GCF_001431845.1 Calidris pugnax
GCTGGAGAGACTGCGGGAGGGGGGTCGGGGGTGGGGGGGGAGAGGAGAGGAGGCAGAAAGGCTCGATCTTCATGCCAATCTCTGGAACAAATAGCTAACATTTAACGTTTACACCCTGCTTGGCGACGAACTGGCGCTCCACGGACCCCTGATCCAGGCTAAAATGTCCAGAAAGCCTTTGGAGAGAACAAGTTCCTGGCTATCAGGTTCTTCTGATCTCTCTCCTCCTTTCATAGGGCTTTGGTTTCAGGCTGGACTTGTCCAATGTCTGCTTTACCGCTGCGCAGCTCCTAAATGAGTGTCAAGGAGGCGAATATCAAATAGCAGAGAGGTCAAGGCGATTTGGTTAACCGTTGGCTGGGCTGATGGCTTTAAACTGGTGTGGGAGGCTGGGGACGTGGTGGGGGGGACGTAGCCGGGTTGGTTGGTTGGGGGCTGGAGGGAAGGAAAAGAAAAGGGGGGAGCCGAGGGGGAATAAACCCAAGAGAGAAAGGGGGGGAAAGGAAGAGGATGGGGATGTGGGGAGAGACGTCTGGGCTCGGAGAGCCCCCCAAAAAAGCAGGGTCAAGGGTTTCATGGTGGTGGAGAGCCACGGAAAGCCTTGGTGGTGGGGTTACTGGTGGCCTTGGCTAGGCTGGGGTAGGGGGGGGAAGGCAGTTCCCCATCCACTGTGGGAGGATTTGCACAATGTGTGTATTTTAATGGCACCCACTTTTGGGGTTTGGGGGTGCTTGATGCGGGTGTTTCGTGCGGGATGCTGCAAGGTGATGGTGGGTGCCCCCCAGAGGAGCAGGTTTTGAGGATGGGGGGAGGTTTGTAGAGTGTGGGTGGAGGAGCCATGCGGTGTTTGTGTATGTGGGGGGGGACACAACACATGGACAACCCCAAAGCTGCACCCAAGAAGATGGGTTTGTGCAAAGGGTGGGTGAGGACAGGGCTGGCCCGGGGGGGGTCAGTACCTGGGTGTGGGGCTGTGGTCCTGGGGGTGACACAGGGCACGTGTGTGTTGGCGTGAGGGCTGTAGGGGCAGGCAGGGAGATGCCATAGGTGTCTGTGCGTTCAGAGGAGAGAGGGACGTATGGAAGTGTTTGCCTACAGCCATGGGGGGCACAACAGGATGGGGGCAGGCAAAGAGGCACCTATGGAACGTATAGGGAGGGCTGTAAAGCCATGGACTCTGCCTGTCGCTGAAGCAGGAGGTGTGAATCTGCTGTGGGTGTCGGATGCGGCTGGACCCGGGGCTCAGGCAGGGGTGGGAGGGGGATGACCCCAGGGAGAACCCAGGGCTGAGTGATCCAGCAAACGGTTTTTGGGGGACAAATCCTCTCCCTGGGCACTCTCCCCCTTCCTGGTGTGGGGGTGGCACGAGCAGCTCAGCAGGCAGCGGAGAAACCAAAGAGAAATTTTACTTTTCCCTGTAATAATGGTCCGCTTTAAAAAAAAAAATAAATAATTAAATAAATAAAAAAGAGAGAGAGAGAGAATTTCCTGGAAGAGAAAGTTTTCTATTACTGAGGTGGCCAATGAACAGAACAAATAGTCGAGGCCTTTCCCAGCCACACGAAGCCCTCCCTTCCCCAGCAATCCCATTTTGCTCCCGACATTAGCAGCAAAAAATTCTCTCCGGTCCCGGGTAAATGTAAAGCCCCTCAGCTGGATCCAGGCAAACAATGGCCATAGGAAATGTGTGCACAGCCACACACGGCTGAGCAGCGCCGGGGCTTGTCACCACCGGCCAGTTTGCAGTAGCTAAAAAACCAAGAGGGAGTTAATCGTGGGTTTAGTTCCCCTGCCCTTGACCTACAAGTTGAGGAGCTCGGGAGCGCGGCGCTGACGGGAGATATTCAGGCGAAGCCACCGAGGCCCTCAGTCTAAAGATATAAGTCTCCATATCGCCCCGTTTTTCACATTTTGAGAGTGTCATCGGGGGAACCGACTCCTCCTGCTCTGCCTTTTGGAGGTGCAGGAAGGACTTTGGGGGTGTTCAGCCCCTGGGCTGTCCTGCAAGGGCGAGGGATGCCATGGGGGACACCGAAACGAAGCCTGGGGAGGGGAGTGGAGGGAGGGAGGACGAGCGAATTTCAGGATCAAATATGCATTTTGGATTATTTAATTAGTTAATTAATTATTCCAATGGTTTTCGTTGGCTTGGCTGCTGGCACAGCACGGAGCCCAGCGAGCGCGGGGCCACACGTTGCGTGGGCATCACAAAGGTGTGTCCCTATGGAGAGACACCTCACACGTGTGTTTGGACACAAATGTATAGGTAGTGTGTGTGCAGGGGCTGCTTGTGCGTGTGCACATCAATGCTCGCAGTTATCCTGCAATATATATGTGTAAAAATATATATATATATATATTTTCCATGCGAGGCTGGGAGCTATACATCTCTCCATCATGCCTGCATACATCCACATACATCCACCCACTACCGTCGCGTTTCCGGAGACATTCTCAAATAGAGCAGTGTAATTTCTCCGCTGATTTTGATTGACATGCTGTCCCTGGGATCATGTGTTAATCCCTTCTTCACTCAAGCCTTTTCATAACTCATTTCTCTCTGCTAGATGGAGACTCTGATGGTTACCGAGGCAACGATGA
The DNA here is from genome assembly GCF_001431845.1 of Calidris pugnax. Taxonomy (NCBI): domain Eukaryota; kingdom Metazoa; phylum Chordata; class Aves; order Charadriiformes; family Scolopacidae; genus Calidris; species Calidris pugnax. The sequence goes on from NW_015090906.1 coordinate 3,553,250, forward strand.
TAGCACTAAGCCATTTCCCTCTCTGCACGGAGACCATTATTCCGCATGCATAGGCCATTTGCAACAAAGGTCGCCACAAAGTCATCCACAACACAGCACACGTTTATTAAACTTTTATTCTTTTTTTTTTTTTTTTTTTT
>NW_015090906.1:3553468-3645775 GCF_001431845.1 Calidris pugnax
TCTTTTTTTTTTTTTGAGATCTTTGTAATATAGGTAATAATAACTGTAGCAGATATTATTGTACCCAAACTATATATCACACAGATCAAGGGCTTAGAGTTCCTGGTCCAGAAAGATCACGCTTAGATGGCGAGGTTTTGCACCAATGATTCCTATTTGTCTTTTGTTCTCCTATCAAATAGTAACTTTAATAGCAGTTGGAGGAAAAAAAAAAAAACAAACAACAACAAAAAAAACCCCAGCCAACAGCAACGATACGAGAGCAGGGTGAGGTGAATATCTGAATGCAAAACCCACATGGAGATTCGCCCTGCAAAAACCAAGCACCTCCCCAAACCAAATAACTAAAGAACCATTGGCAATGACCACCCCCCACCCTGGAGTGATTTTCTTTTTAAGTCCAGTTTCTCTCTGGCTCCTTACCTGGGCTCCCTGGGTATAAGTTGTAGGGGGGGTGTCCTTCTTTAAACACCTTCTCGTGGTGTTTAAAGCTGGTTGAAGGGTGTTAAAAGCCAGCGCTGGCTGTAAGAGGACAACGGGTTAACGCGCTGCTGGAAAGGGCCCCCGCTAACCTGAGGTGCTCTCTCCCCACCAGCTTTGCCCATATGGGGCCAAGCTGCTGGATTTTATTTCAGCCCCATCCTTCCCCTCTGGAGACCGAATGCGACGCGTGGCTTTGGGCTGGCTTTCAGCGAGCAGCCCTTTCCCACCAGGAACGGCGCCGATAAAGGCACAAACGGGGTTTTCGAGGATTTGCGAATTTAGCATCCAGGCCAACAAATGTCCCCACTCAGCGTCTGGCTGGGCCCACCACCCCTCAGTGCCTGGGACCACGGAGTCCTCGGCCTGAAGTTATTTATCACCTCTGTTTTAAGGCAGCCAAACATCTCTGGAGGCCTAAATGTCCCACCACACCAGGACAAGAGACCCCCACGCCGCTGCGACGGGCCTTGTAGCCGCGGTGCCCGATGGCGGCACGGACAGGCGAGGGCTGGGTGGCTGCTTGGAGAGTCCTGTGGCATCAGGTCTGCCGCGGATGTGAAAGAGGAGGAGAAGATGGCCCACGATGATAAGCTCCCAGGAAATTTCTATGGTGCCTCCTACTCTTCTCCGTCCAGACAGCTGCAGCACCACTCCAGGATCTTATCTCTCCATATTGCTGCACCTCTCTGGCCTCCCTCCTACAGTGTCCTGCTCAGCTTCGTGCAAAACACACTTCTAATTGCACTGGCCTGGCCCAAAGCTCTGATCCCATCTGCCCTCACTGGCTTCGCTGGTTTTATCACCTATTTCATATAAATTTTTGATGCTGCCTCTTTAAAGGCAGGCAGAGGTCAGCCCAGCCCCAGGTCCTCCGCTCTTCCTCCCTTTATTTTTAGTTTGGGGATTTATACAAAAATAATAAACAACCTTTAAAGATTCGGCTGCTTCCCTGGGATACATGGAGCCACTGAAACGACGGGGAAGTCCACGTGAGGCCAGCCTCTGCAAGTGCGTGAAGTCCTGAGCTTGGAGATCCACCTAGAGGAAAACATCTCCCAAAAGCAAACCATCACTTGGGAGACACCCGCAGTGGTTTCCAAACCAGGCCTTGTGCTTGTTTACAAAGTTTCTGTTTTGCAAGATATTCAAATAATCGGAGACAAACAGGAGTTGGGGTTAAACCTCCTAATCTGCCCTTTATCTGGAAAATCACTTTCCCACCGTGATGCAACCACCGTGGAGAAGGGTGAAACACCACCGGGTCCAGCTGACACACGGGAGCGTGGTTTATGGTGTGGGGTGAAGTGGCTCCTCTGCTGAGGTGGTGGCTTAGAAGAGGTGTTTGGAGAAAGCAGCTGCCCTGGATCCTCGGTGGTCGGTGTCCTAGACCTGCCACGTCCACCCCTTTGAGCTGATGGGGAGCAAGAGCCAGGCTTGCTCCACTCATGCAACATTGCGGTGGGGGGACCTGATCCAGCAGACAAGATCTTGCTGTAGGAGGATGCACTGTCTCATGGCTCTTTTCACTGTATTCCCAAACCACATCCACCCTTTCTCAATGAAAGCCCCTTCCCCATCCCACCACCCAGCACTCTGGCTGCTCTGACACGACTCCTTCCATGGGAAGGTCTCCATCCTGCTTGGCTTGATATTAAAAAGAAAAGGTGGAAAAAATATATTTATCATGATTTCTGCTCATAATGAGCTCTCCCACCTCATGCAGGGATGCTCGAAGCCGGGAAACACACAGGGATATTCGCTTGTGATGCTGCCCTGGGATGGTGCTGGGACTTTTGAGCGAAGCGTGGCAGGTATTTCCAAGCCCCCTGCACTAATTGATGGGCTCTCTATATATCATGCCAGATAAAGGGCTCTTGTGCAGTAAATGCTGATGTTTAGAACATCCTGATAGTGTTTTGTTAACAAGAAGATAACGGCAGAGCAAGATACGTTTGTTTAGCTGCCTATAGATAAACCCAATAGGGTCTTTGTTAAGTTTTCATGACTGATGGCAGGTACTAAATGCGATAAATAATACCCCAGGTCCTGATTGGAGCTACTGTAGCACAAATTATAACCCACGACGCTGACCTGTGAGGGGGGATGGAGGAGTTGAAGGCTATAGGAGTGAAGATTTGGGGGTTTTTTTGGGTGGTGACCCCTTGTTTCTCAACCGACAGTGGTCTGCTAAGGCTTTTCCAGCACTTCTGCAAAGTGGTACCCACCAGAGAGGTGAGGGATGAAAAGGATGTTGGCAAAAAGGTTCTTGTGGCAGCAGAGAGGCTGCAAAAATTCACAGGGAGAGAGCGGAGGAGGACAGCCCCAGCCTAAAACTGGTGGTGACCTTTTCTCCAGGGCTCTCCATCAGCTCATCCAGGATGGGATGCTCCAAAGAGTCTTTGGAAATGGGCAGCAAGGAAAGGTATGTTGCAAAATCATGTCCAGCAGATCCCCAGCATCCTTCTCCCCCCCACCCCAGGAGGACGCTGAGTCAAGGCAGCATCCGCCTCCCTCCCTGGTTCGCCTTCTTCAGGGTGCTTATTAGCATTTCTCCCCAACCAACCTGCTAATTGCAAGGTGGGTCGCTGTCAGCCCTCTTACAAAAGACGGAATTGTTATTGAGAAGCGATGTGGTCGCCCTGGGCCTGAGTCACGGGAGAAGAAGAGGGGCCATGGGGTCTGCCCAGGATGCTTCCCGGTGATGTCCCCAGGGTGTCCCCACCAAGACGCCAGCCTGCGAGGCCAAGGTTGGTGTTAAGCCGGTGAAGAATCGCCAGCAGGGGGAGAGTTGCTCGGCAGAGGCTCTCCAAAGCCTACGGCTGCGAAACCTCTCAAGGTTTAGGAGTCAGGCCATGAAACAACCCAACTCCTCTCAGCTGTTGAAAGGGATGATAATTACACTATCTTCAGCACGATCTTCCCTGACAAGTCGGTAATTTGCTCCCATTTTTTTCTGTTTTATTCTTCTTGTGTCATTTTTTGTTTATTCTTCTTGTGTCTTTTCATGTCTTTTCAGGGAGGAGATTGCGGCAGCTGTGCTGGGGTGATGCTAAAAGCACCCACAACCCTCAGGTCGGTGCCTTCCTGCTGTGTCCCACCAAGCAAGAAGATGAGGAAGGCTCCTAGCTCAGCTCCCTGGCTGAAAAACTCTGGGATACTGGGAGTCTCAGCTCCTTTTCTGATGAAGGTGAGACCAGAAGGCAGCCATGGCTCCTCCAAGTTGGTGCTGACTTTGCACAAGAGCCTGCTGCCCATCCCGACGTCATGTTTTGGCGCCCAGGGAATTGGAAATAAGGAGCTCAGAGTCCTGGTTTCCAGATTCAGTGTTCACACAGCATCTCACACCCAGGTGGGTCCTCGTGAGCACCGCACACGGGGGCTCCTGTTCGAAGGGGAAACGGTACTGACCTGATGTTGGTCTGGATGAGCAATCCAGCTGGCAGGAGATGACCAGGCTGGAAACGATGCAGGGAGAAAGAAATGGACAATTAAGCAAATTTTGGGGTTTATTTATTTATTTTTTTCTGGTCATTGATAGCAACAGCCAGAGCATATCTGCTCCCATCCTCTGACCAGCTCCTTTTTTGCAAGGGCAGCTGAAGGATTTGGCTGTAGATAAACCCACTCCTGGCATATACGCTCTAAATCCGGATTAATTTCCAGCCATGGGTTCTCCCCAAGCAGAAATATTGAAAAAGCAGGGAGACTTTGTACCCAAGGCTGGACTATACACATTTAAACCCTCAAAGCTTGGAAATTTATGGACGGGGTAGAAACCCTGCCCTGTAACTGGTTTGGAAGTTCCTAAATCTCCATGTCTCAATCATCTGTGATGGGGGACTCACGCTGTGCTCCTGAGTGAGTGCTCATTCCTGGCATCAGAACCAGCCAAGAGCCATGGAGAGACCCAAACGAAAAACTAGTGGGTCTTCCTGAGAAAACTTTGAACAGGCATCCAAAGAATGAATGTGTTTTCTTCTAATTAGGAGCGTTCGTTATATCTCATGGTGATCTACAAAACAAGCCACATGCCAGTTATTGTTGGTACAAGCACAACAATTCTGACTGTGGGAAAAAAAAATATTTCCAGGCATGTAGGACACAAAACGTACTAAAGGCATTTTAATGACACTTTAATTAATCTCTGGGCATAGGTTAAACAGAGAATATCTAAAAAGGTGTGTATGCGTGTGGGGGGTAATAACGAAAGTTAGGACTCAAATCAAAAGGTGTTTTAGTACCTGCAAAAGCTATTAACTATAATTATATTCATTTAAAATATCCCCACGCACAAAAAATGGTAAACTGGAATGAAGGTTGCAAGCGAATCTCTGTAAATCAAGGCTTAAAAAAAAAAATATGTATCAAAAGAATGTTGTGATTATCATACGAACGAAAACAAACCCGAATAAATTTAGAGTTAAGGTGAGACTTAAAAAAAGAAATCCAAAGAAGCTGGGTGTGGAAAATTACAGCGGAGGCAGCTGAACTGCTTCAACTTGGAGGTGCCACGCAAGGAACAGAGAGAAAAAGCAAGTGTGGATTTAGAAACACAGTATCCTGACCTGGGACCACAGAAATGGAAATGCCTTTCTCAGGTGTCTGTTGGCTGATAGAGTTTATCGCAACCAACTGGGAGACTCTCATTTCCAGTTCGCTCACCAGACCACAGTCCTCTCGAGGTGCACACGACAAAGCGCCCAGGGTCTCTACAGAGACCTCTCTTTTGGTTCCAGAAGAAATCGACCTGATTTTATCCAAAATCACCACTTCCTGCCCAATTATCGCAAGCGCTTTGCTGAGCTCATCTTGCCTTGTATCCCAGTTGTGTGGTTGGGAGGTGAGTCAAGCAGCCTCAGGGGGAGCCCACCTACAGACATCTCCCCAAGCCTTTGGGTTTGGAAGGACCCTGCAGAGGGATCCAGACTTCTGCATGTCTGCATGCATCTTATTAAATGGAGATCTTGGCAGCTGAGAACCCACTTTTGGAATGAAAACTCAACATAAACTGATGCCCACAGTGGTAGGTTCATATAAAGGTGCCTGGAAAAGTACCCGGAGAGGTACCCAAGGAGGAAGGAGGCTCAAAGGTGTATTTTGCAACAGATGTCACTGTTAAAGCAAGGATTAGCTGCTAGAAGGGACCTCAAGCTTCAAAAGCAGAAGAAAGTTTCCCTTCTGGTGTCATCTAGGTGACTCTTCTCCACAGATACCCACCTTCTTGGCCTCAGATGGCTCCGGCACCAGCCTTGTCTGCTGGGAGGGGAGCAGGGAGCTCAGAGGTGCCCGTTCCCATCTCGGCTTTGTCCCTGACGTGCTCTGTGACCTGGCACAAATCACTTCACCGCCCTGCTTGGGTTTCGCTGTTCGTAACGCCAGCAGAAAACAAATCAGTCCTTGTTCCCAGAAAATGAGTGACGCTGGCCCGGCCCAATGATTTCTCCAAGCACATCTGATGGGAACCACCACAGCTTTTGAGTCTTTAAGCCATTAAACTAATACCCACGCTGAATGGTTACCTGTATTTTTTTACCTTCTCCCGGCCACTGCTGGGGACAGCCACCTGCCTTGCCCAAACGCATGTGAGTGTAGGAATGGGGTGGTGGGACGTGGTGCCCCGTGGTGGAAAATTTGACTACATGTCTCAGGAGGTCTTAAATTAATATAAATAGCGATCAACTGTGTTCCCCAGCTTGCGGGGCGTGTTGCCAGCGGGGAAGAGGCAGGTTGCTGTCTGCAAAGGTCTGATCTCCAGCAGCTTCCATGCTCCTGGACACCACAGGTGTGGAAGGTGTATCTCCAGAAGACAACAGGCACTTGCCTTGCACAGAGGGGGAAAGTGCAGCATCAGACAAGTAAAAGTGGGGGACCCATTGCGAGCAGGAGGGCGCTTCTGATTGAGTTAAAGGCAACTCGAAATGGAGATAAAGAGCTAAATTACTAAGTCGTGGCAGAAAATTGGAGTACCTTGGGGGAGGCAATGCCAGGAGCGCACTCGGAGCTGAAACTATTTTGCAAGGTGTGCATCCAAGGCTGGATTCATACCAGAAGTCTGAGTAATTCTCTTTGGTAAGCGTTAACTCCATGACCAGTGCATGCCATCCAGAAGCCAGAAGCAAAACAGAGACGTGATGCAGCTCCACAGCCGTTTAAGCAGAGCTTTGGTAAACAGAGCTGGGATAACACTCACCAGAGCCTCAGGCACCGGGACCTCCCTCCACCCACCTGCAGACTGGATGACTTGTATGAAATTCAGCCCAGTGGGAGCCCTGGCAAATTCATCTGGTGCCCCCCTCCCCACCCTGTGTCTCCCCACCGCCCTCCTTCCTGGGCTGGACACCAAACCAGCCCGCTTGGTTCTGCTTGTAAACACAACTGGACCATCAACCCAGGCCAACTGAAAATGAGGAGTGGGGCGGGCATCCCGAGATCTGTAGCCTGTTAAAAGCCCGGGGAACGTTTTTCCAGCGAGTTGGTGGAGCGCAGCTTTGCCAACATGGGCAGCTGGGTGTGGGAAGAATGCTGGCAGGGCGATGAACTCATTAAGGTGGAGCTCTGTCACCACCTCCCGAAGGAATCCGAGATGAGTCCACCGCGCCGCCGTACCCTTGTGCAAGGGAGCGGAGAGGAAGGATCCGTCACTGGAGCTCCGCGCTCCCCTGCTCCACACGCCGAAGTCAACGCCACCAGGAGAAACAGGAGCCCTTTCCATGTAAGCGAACTTGAGCTGGCTGGTATCAAGTGACTCATTAAGGGCCTACAAAACTTAAGTAGACCATAGCGTCGCGCTCTGGTAGTGGGAACTTCTTGGCTTGAAAGGAGGATTTGATACCTGCCATAAGCTCACCTCGGGCCTCACCATCGTTAGCAATAGCACATCTGCCCTTGGATGTGCTTGCAAGAAATTGCACACTGCACCTATTTTAACTCTAAATAACTAAGTTTTCCAAAGATTCTGGGCACAAAGGCTAGCTGGGCCTGCACTGGGCAAATGAAGAACTCCAAAGCCTGCAATGTAGGTGATGATGGGTGAAGGTGGAATCCAGCTGTTCTTACACTGGACAAATACATCAACTCAAACTCCATGTTTCCTTAGTGGTTTATGACATTTCACCCTCTGCCTGCCCCTTCATTATTTTCCCATCCAAGCCCCTCAAAAGAATGAAAATATCCCACCATGATTAGATTCATTAGAGACAAATGAACCTCATTTTCTATATTTGCAGAAGCCTTTGCTAAGAAAAATAGCTCCATGCCTTGAGTGGTACAGAAGAATCTGTGTTTGGCCAGATGTGGAGAAAAGACCCAAACAGTTGGAAAGTTGACTGCCATGTTTACAGAGGACAGCTGAAACTTTGCCACTGGGAATATGGACCATGGAAGGACTACCTGTTTCTCCTGCACTTTTGTTACCACAATAATACAGTTGGACTTGATGATCTTAAAGGTCTTTTCCAATCTAAATGATTCTGTGATTCTAATCTAATAATAAAGAGGAAAAAGACACGAAAATATCCCACAATGATTAGATTCATTAGAGACAAATGAACCTCATTTTCTATATTGGCAGAAGCCTTTGCTAAGAAAAATAGCTCCATGCCTTGAGCGGTACAGAAGAATCTGTGTTTGGCCAGATGTGGAGAAAAGACCCAAACAGTTGGAAAGTTGACTGCCATGTTTACAGAGGACAGCTGAAACTTTGCTACTGGGAATATGGACCATGGAAGAACTACCTGTTTCTCCTGCACTTTTGTTACCACAATAATACGGTTGGACTTGATGATCTTCAAGGTCTTTTCCAATCTAAATGATTCTATGATTCTATTCTAATAATAAAGAGGGAAAAGACACCACAGGCTTCTGAGCATGGGTTTCATCATGTAGCCATCTAATAATAAAGAGGAAAAAGACACCACGGGCTTCTGAGCATGGGTTTCATCATGTAGCCATGCTACCTCCTGCTCTGGGTGGAAGACCGAATACCCTTGAGATTTACTCCTTTCAAAGGCATATTGAGCAGCTGCTGACCTAGAGGCTACACAGAAAGGACAAGCCTGCCATCGGTTGCCTTCCGTGTGCTGCTCCCAAGTACATTTCTGTTGTCCACAGCCCAGATGCGTGCTTGCTTGAAAGGGGAAGTGTGCATGTTGTCTTCAAAATAGCTAAATAGTCATCATAAACACATCTGAATTGGAATAACTGTGGCTTGGGAGCACGGGGCAAAATGGGTTCATCCTTCTGGCCCCCACAGGTCACGTAGCCAAACCTGGCAGAGCACAGAATCGAGAGATGTAGAGAATTGAATGGAGCAGGATCAGCTTCCAAAAGGGTTGGTAGGCAGGAGAAATTTTTCCCAATTCCAAGGGACACAAGGGTTTTGCAAAACAGATCCCTTGTAGTCTGAGCAAAATGAGTAAATAGCGTCTGAATAAAGGTTAAGCAGATGCACTGTGATGGTTGCTTGAGCTCATGGCTTTGCCACGTTTGCTATGAAAACCCCAGGCAGACTTAAAAAACATCTCAGACAGGACATAGGCATCATACCTGTACTTTGGGTTCGGTGAATTTGGAAGATACTTCTCCGTTTTAAGCTCTCCACCAAGCCAGAGCATCTCCAAGGGACTCTGTTGCTGGTTCAGCTCAAGGCTTTGCATGGGTCATGGTTATATTGCCTAAATATATTGCCTCATGTTTTAGAGAGCTATGACACCTTCAGTGGGATCCTCAGCAAAAAGTCCTTGCTTTGGGATATTTTTTTTTTTGGTCAGACCAAAGAAATCCTGAGAGCAAATAAGTGTGGCATTTAGCTATTTAGCAACTGGGAGGTTTGAAGGGCTTCCTCCTAAGCCGTGGCACAGCAAATCCAGCCTTTTAGAAAATAGGTTGATGGTTGGGCTGGGTTATTAGATACTGAGGCCAAGGCCTGGATTTTGGGCTTGACTGAGCATCTGTCTTTGCAGAAAGTAGAGAGAACAACAGCATTGCTTCATTCTCAGCATCTCAATACGTGCCCAATCCAAGCACTAACTCCCACATTTCACAGCCCACAAAGCCCAGAGAAGGCAGCTATTGTATGACTTATGAGGGGTGTATTTTGATGTCCCAGAAGTAATTTTAAGCAAGAAGCTGCTTCTCAGATAAACCCCATCAGATATCCCTGGAATTAAAAAGAACCAGTAGCAAAAGAAGGTCTTGATGTGAGCCCAGCCAGGCTCCTTCCACAGAAAGGCTCAAACTCAGCCTTTCTCAACATCAGGGTTGGTTTCATGTTGGAAGACTTCTTATCATAGAATCATAGAATGGTTTGAGTTGGAAGGGACCTTAAAGATCATCACGTTCCAACCCCCCTGCCATGGGCAGGGAGACACCTCCCACTAGACCAGGTTGCTCAAAACCCTGTTATGTTGGAAAACTTCTTACCATAGAATCATAGAATGGTTAGAGTTGGAAGGGACCTTAAAGATCATCGAGTCCCAACCCCCCTGCCATGGGCAGGAAGACACCTCCCACCAGACCAGGTTGCTCAAAACCCTGTCCAGCCTGGCTGTGGATGAGGATCAACTAGAACCTGCAAAGCTGTCTGGTTCAGGAGTCTGGTTGATGGTTTCCAGCTCCCAACCTCAATGCAAACACAAGTGCAGAGAAGGGCTCAGTTTGCTGTGAATGAGGGTCAACTAGAACCTGCAAAGCTGCCTGGTTCAGGAGTCTAGTTGCAAACACAAGTGCAGAGAAGGGCTCAGTTGAAGAGCAAGGTCAAGGAGACCTGGCACTGGGGGAGCTCCTAATAGTTCCTTGGTTTTACCTGCCCCATGTGAAGGGTGTTATTCTCGTTATTTAACCTGTGGGAAGGTCTGGGCTGTCTTTACGAGCTCACCTGGGTCCAAGGCTGAAGCGGAGCTGCCAGAGCAGGAAACGTTATCCTCCTCTTGTAGATGGAAACTGGGACACGCACCGATCCTGCGCCCCAACACACCAGTAAAGCCACGGCAGAGCTGAGAACTGCGTCCAGCTTTCCCGATAACAAGACGACGTTTCTCCTTTTGAATATGGTCACCACGTGCACAACAAAACCTACGAGGAGATGGACACCCCTGAGATGACCATTCTTACAGTGTTTATTAGAAAAGTGCTGTCAATTACATCTAAATTAAAAATACACAATTGCCCACTATTCCCTGCCCCTATTTCCCAATTTGTTTCTGTATAAGGAAATTTTTTATTCATTTTTTATTTGAATTCGGAAGCCGAATTTAAAAAAATCCACAGCAAATAGTGCTCGGTCCCACACCTGGGGAGGGATCAGCTTGAAGGAAGACTGAAGGTCTCCCGCACGCTGCTGCCAGAGGCCCCGGGTGACACGGGGGTGGTGGGACGGTGACACCCCATCACACTTGTCATTAGTCCCACAGTAAGCAAACGACAGGCACAGGAGAGGAATCGACAGGCTCAAGGAGGAATCGACAGGCAAGACTTTCTAATTTATAAACCAAATTCCTACCCGTGACAGGTGATGAAACCTAAATTTTTGTAAATGCGTTTCAAGTCTCTTTCTCCCTCATCCCCTCGTTTAGGCAATAAAATAACTGAATTATTCTCTGTTTGGATTTATAAATGTTTCAAAATCCTTATGGGAATGCCCAGACTGAGAACACACCCAGGAGTTGTGCATTCATTTGAAAGAACTTTCTCCTTGTGTTTTAAAAAATACACGGAGGATCTTCCACTTATCCTGGCTTTACTTGACATTCTGCTTTTTGAAAAATTGGCTTCCTTGGCCAAAACTCAAGGCCAGTCTCCACCAAATCTCAACCTGCTCGGTGCCACCACACTGGCACCTCTGTCCAAGACACCCAAGAGCCACTGAGCTGCTGTGATTTTGGCACCAGCCACCAGAAACCTGAGTTAAGGGTCAGAGTCTCTGGAGAAAACAAAGACTGGAAGGAAAATTATGGGGGGGGCCTCCCAAGGGGGAGTGCGTGAAGGTGGCAAGGTGGTCCTGTGGCTCCTAGCTCTCCTCCGCTCTCCCTCCATAGAGCATCACAGGATCTAAAGTTCTGGTGGAAAGATCACTCTGTACGCACCAAGAGCTGCATCCTGGAACCATAGCATGGTTTGGGTTGGAAGGGATATTTAAAGGCCATCTAGTCCAACCCCCCTGCCATCATCAGGGACATCTTTGACTTGATCAGGTTGCTCAGAGCCCCATCCAACTTGGCCTTGAATGTTTCCAGGGATGGGGCATCTACCACCTCTCCGGGTGACCTGGGCCAGGGTTTCACCACCTTCATCGTGAAAAATTCTTCCCTAGACCTAGTCTAAATCTCTCCTCTTTCAGTTTGAAGCCATTATCCCTTGTCCTATCGCTACAGACCCTACTAAAAAGTCTGTCCCCCACTTCAGCTGGCATAAACCTTGAAGAGGCTCCTCTCCTTGGAGGAGAAGCCCACCGTGATCAGCTGCCACAGCTCATATTTGGAGTCTTCTGCTCCCCTCAGCCAGGTACGAGCCGTTTGCTGGCCGTAAATCTCCCGTTACAGCCTCCTCTGCCGTACAGCACACGGGGATTAGCAGCAGCTTTCTACTTTTTAGGTTACAGCCGAGCCCAAAGTCCCCAGAAGAAAGGGAGAGTTTCCTAAGTAGCATGACTGACAAGACTGCGGAGAGGGAGTTTATTCAGAGCATTATCTAATTCATTCCCCGGCGAAGGAAACTCATCTACTTTGGAGACTTAAAACTTCTAAAGAAAACTGCTATGATCTAAAGAGATTGGCCATAAAACTATTTGTATTGAAAACTTAGCCAGCGTGCCTTTAGTGAACTTCATTCATTAACATTCTTCCTGGCAAGGTTTCCATATCTCAGCGTTCATTTTATACTTTAATTTGGTTAGTAGGTCTTTGTTTAATCGTCCTATTGAAAGGAGAACAAAGAAGGTTTAGGTGATACAGCGAAGTAATACACTATATTTTATCTCTGGAAAGCCCAGACAAAGTCAGCAGGCTCTGATACCCTCCGATTCAGGGCTTTTTTTCTTTTTTTTTTTTTTATTCCTTTTCTCTTCCAGGACGTTTGGAATCACAAATCAGTCGCGGAGCATAAAGATCCTCACTGTACTTAGCTCTGGACACCTTCAGAAAAAGAAACACCTTGTCAAGCAGAGCAATGATGCTTTGAGCACCACATAGAGCCCCGGAGGAAGATTATCCCAGGAAAAAGTGCATCCCCAGTGCTCCGGGGAGGGATGTTCTGCGTTGATATCTCTGCCCTCCCAATAAAAATCAGTAGTCAAGATAGTTTCTCCTATTTCTGAGTGTTGCGCTTTTACCCTCTCGATATTATGGAATCACGGAATTGTCAGAGTTGGAAGGGACCTCTAGAGATCATCTAGTCCAACTCCCCTGCCAAAGCAGGGTTGCCCAGAGCACATCACTCAGGATGGCATCCAGATGGGGCTTGAAGATCTCCAGAGAAGGGGACTCCATGACCTCCCTGGGCAGCCTCTTCCAGGGCTCTGCCACCCTCACCGGAAAGAAGTTCTTCCTCATATTTCAGTGGAACTTCCCATGTTCCAGCTTGAGTCTGTTGCCCCTCGTCCTATCGCTGGAAAACACTGAAAAGAGTCCAGCTCCATCCTCCTTCAACCCACCCTTTAGATACTTGTAAACATAGATGAGGTCTCCCCTCAGCCTTCTCTTCTCCAGGCTAAAGAACCCCAGCTCTTTGAGCCTTTCCTCGTAAGGGAGGTGCTCCAATCCCTCCATCATCTTAGTTGCCCTACGTTGGACCCTCTCCAGCAGTTCCCTGTCTCTCTTGAACTGGGGAGCCCAGAACTGGACGCAGGATTCCAGTTGTGGCCTCCCCAGTGCAGAGCAGAGGGGGAGAATGACCTCCTTCCACCTACTGACCACACTTCTCCCTGTGCAGCCCAGGATCCCATTGGCCCTCTTGGCCACAAGGGCACGTTGCTGGCTCATGGAGATCCTGCCATCCACCAGGACCCTTCTCCTCGGTAGTGCTTTCCAGAAGATCCACCCCTAACCTCTACTGGTGCCTGGGGTTCTTCCTCCCCAGGTGCAGACCCTACATTTGCCCTTGTTGAGTCTCATTATGTTCTTCTCTGCCCAGCTCTCCAGCCTCTTCAGGTCACACTGGTTCTCCTCGGTAGTGCTTTCCAGAAGATCCACCCCTAACCTCTACTGGTGCCTGGGGTTCTTCCTCCCCAGGTGCAGGACCCTACATTTGCCCTTGTTGAACCTCATTAGATTCTTCTCTGCCCACGTCTCCAGCCTCTTCAGGTCACGCTGGATGGGGGCACAGCCCTCTGGAGTCAATTAACGTCATGGGATTTTTTTTTCTGGGTGCAAAACTCATCAAGAAGCCGCGATTTTGCCCAATGACTAAGGGGCTCTGCAGAGAGCACCTGTTCCCTCCAGCACAGCCCGCCCCCAAGGAGGATTTATGGGATGAAAAGGATGACACCCCCCCCTCCCCACCCACCCCAACTCCTCATTTCACAATAACCAGGGCTGCTCCCTGGCCGCACGAGGGAGGGGGCAGCTTCTGGGCTGGTGCAAACCGACACAGCTCCAACTGACTCCCAACTGACTCCAGATAATCATCTGGCCCCAGAGTCAAGGCAGGACTCAACAAGCTTTTCTCACAGAAGAGCTTTCACGCTCTTTTTCTCGAATATTCGCTACCGATTCCCGCCCCGCCGCGTAAATCCACGACGTAGGGTGCACCAGGAAAGGTGGGAAAATTGGGTGTCTTCTCTTTATACCGTGGCAGACGGTGAGTTGTCTTCTCCTCACTGAAAACTCTGTAATTTTGTACTTTCTAAACTTTTACTCCAACTACCGTGGCAGACGGTGAGTTGTCTTCTCCTCACTGAAAACTCTGTAATTTTGTACTTTCTAAACTTTTACTCCAACTACCGTGGCAGACGGTGAGTTGTCTTCTCCTCACTGAAAACTCTGTAATTTTGTACTTTCTAAACTTTTACTCCAACTACCGTGGCAGACGGTGAGTTGTCTTCTCCTCACTGAAAACTCTGTAATTTTGTACTTTCTAAACTTTTACTCCAACTACCGTGGCAGACGGTGAGTTGTCTTCTCCTCACTGAAAACTCTGTAATTCTGTACTTTCTAAACTTTTAAAATTGGTTTTACTTCAACTACCAGTGGAAATTGATGTTTTCCAGTGGCACTGCTCATTTCTGACTTTCCTCATGGATGAAGCTGCCCTCCCAAGGCAGGAAAACCATTCAGAGACATTGATGGTTGTACTTTCTAAACTTTTACTCCAACTACCGTGGCAGACGGTGAGTTGTCTTCTCCTCACTGAAAACTCTGTAATTTTGTACTTTCTAAACTTTTACTCCAACTACCAGTGGAAATCGATGTTTTCCAGTGGCAGCGCTCATACCTGACTTTCCTCATGGATGAAGCTGCCCCTCCCGAGGCAGGAAAACCATTCAGAGACATTGATGGTCTACCATGATGTGGTAGATACAAACCAACCCGCAACCCACCCGTTGTGCCCTCTTCCCGTGGACAGCAGTGTCCAAACCCCAAATCCTAAATGGATTCTATGAGGATCCTATAATGGCTTTCACTCTGAGGGTGGTGAGGCACCAGGTGAGGTTGCCCAGAGAAGCTGTGGAACATCCCTGGAGGTGTTCAAGGCCAGGCTGGACGGGGCTTTGAGCAATCTGATCTCACAGGAGGTTGCTGAAACCTCCTGTTGAGCAACCCATGGCAGGGGGGGTTGGAACCAGATGATCTTTAAGGTCCTTTCCAACCCAAAGCATTCTATGATTCTATGGTTCAGAGGAACACAAATGCCCAAACCCAAAATCGAGCAGCAAACCACGGGAGCAGCTCTAACTCCGGTGAAGTTCACAGAGAAGAAACACAACCAGTGAAGTTCCAGCAGCAAATACAAACATCTGGGGAAGCAGCTGGGCGTTGGGTGGTAAAGAAGGTCCATGCCACATGGCTGGTCAGCGGGGAACTATTTTTGGAAGGTGGTTATTCTTTTACAGCACCGATTTCTGACAGGCACCAGCGTAAGGGAACGGGCAGGCAGGCTCTGCAGGGACCAGGGCTGGCTTCAAACTGGTGACCTGGAGGTGAAGGGCCCCTTCTCTTGTTACTAATCCCGTCGGCCACACAAGCCTCCTGAAAACGATGCTTTGGTTTTATTGCCACAGAGGTCATTTATAAAATCATAAAACCCAGGGTAGGAAACCAACCCGGCGGCAGCAACGCACAGAAACAGCCCAACGGCCAAGTTCAGCCCTCCCACAGCACCCTGAATAATTCAGTTGATTAAATGTGAGAAGTTCTGATTAACGGGAGAGGGGAGGAGGAAATGGATAAACAACTTAACAAAAAGCTAGTTCTTTATTATTGCAACCAGAAATGACCAAAGACGGTGGTTTTTTTTTTTGTATTGTCTGCACATTACACGCGGAGAGAAACAAGAATCAGGTTTGCAACATTCAACAATTCAAAATAAAATTCAAAAAAAAAAAACACCAACATAATCAAACCCAAGAACTTTCTCGACTGGTAATTAGCAGGGACGGAATATAAACGAGGTGGCATTGAACAAAGAAAGTAACAGTGCACTTTTAATAAACCAATTTCATCCATATCTCCACTGATTCGCAATTTAACAGTTCTATCAGCAAAGCCTCATTTCCCTAACTAGACCTGCACTTTTAAAAAACATGACTAATTCAAGGCTCATTAATATCAATTTGGATGCATTTAAAAAATAACGCTTAATACCTACGCAACAGGTGAAAGGGCCATAGTCTCAAACATCAGATGGTTCTCACTGTATGGTTTAAAGTAGAAATATCCCCAAATTAACCAACGAAGTCTGAATGTTCCCTATGGCTTCGTAAACAAAAGGTATAGATTTTTTTTTTCTGGATTCATTCTTATATTTTATTTAGCTCTGAGATGCATTGCACTACAATATTGAATACTGCCTTCTTTTATTTTTTTTTTTTTTTCTCTGCAATTTTCCCCTTCATTTTTCAACGAGGAATACGATTTGTATTCACTTGACGGGTCTTAGATGGTTGGACTCGGTGATCCCAAGGGTCTCCTCCAACCTGAATGATTCTATATGATACGCAAAGCAGAGTTAACACACCTTCTGGCCTCAGCACATCTCCTCCATCTAAAGGGGAGCTCGGTGATTTTGGCAAAACTGGCTAAAAAAGCAAAAAAAAAAAGGCTCAGCTACAGCTTAACACCCTGTAGCTACCGGTAAAAGTGTGGAGCCCCCCCTTGGCCTAAGCTGGCGATTCAGAAGGCATTTAAACAAGTGTGGGAACAGGCTCCTTGAAGGCAATAGGATTACTCACTTCTTAAGAAGTTACCACATGTTTAAGTATCTGAATCGAGTTCCTAATTACGGCGCTGGCCGCCTCCCCGTGCTCCTCCTCGCACCGCTGGGGCAGAGCTCGCCAATCCCTTAAAGCCATAAGGCCAGGCGTCGCGTCCCACGGGCTTTTAATAGCTGCTAGGTTGGTATTCTGCCCCCCCCCCCAAAAAAATAAAACTCCTCAAGCCCTAAAAAAAGAATTTTAAAAAAAAAAATTAAAAAAATTACTTATTTATAAATATCAGGTATTCACAGGTGGGAAACGTCTTTTTAATGGGAAGTGTTTTTACACACCAATGAAATGTACAAGCGATGAAAAGGTACGTTGACAAAGACTTAAAAAAACAAACCAGCGAAAAAAAAAAAACAAAAACAAAAACACAACCCAAAGTATAAAATATATTACAGGTCCACCGAAATAAATTCACACGGGAGAAAAAAAAAAATCGACACAATAGAAACTTTCCTTTTTCTTTAAAAAATAGAAGATATATCACAAAAGCTTGAACGTGTTTATTTTATGTTAGTACTAAAAATCAAGGAAAAAAGCTTCATATATTCTCATCACAAAAATATTTACCAGCCACTTCTTTTATTTCCACGTTATGATTATCTGGCTCAGCGAGGGGGGGTAGAGGCTGAACTGCACCCAGGCTACAGAAATCGTTCCAGAAGGGTCTCCTCAGTTTACAACTTACTGCAATTTACATTTTCTCCTCCTCCCGGGCACCTTGCTGCAAAGGTTCCAGAGGGATTTGTGACAAATCGGGGAGGAATAAGACAGGAATCTGTATTTACAACATTCATCTTGGCCGCTGCCGAGCCGCGGGGAGCGGTGTCCCATCAACTGCCCAAGTCTTCGTTAACGCTCTGTGCAAATTGCCCTCGGTGGGCGAAAAAAGAGACAGCATCAGAATGTACCAAAAATCCAACCCCTGGGGCTCGGCCGGGATGCCAAAGGCACCGGAGAACTTCTCCTCATCCCTCCCAACCCCCGATTCACTCCAGAGTCCCCGACGGGGGAGACACGAGGTGGCTGGGTCCCCCCCAAACCCCGAGGGGGCTGCGCTGCCGTGGTGGGGTGGGTGAGCGGGACCTGAGTCCCCTACGGGGTCCTCAGTGAGCCTTGTGCTTCCTCTTCTTGTGTTTTTTATCCTTCTTTTTGTTGGCGCACTTGGAGCAGAACCACTGCATCTCTTCCGGGGGCGCCGTCGTGATCCCCACGCAGGGCCTGGGGAGGAGAAGGGAAAACACCGTCAGGTCTCAGAGGAGTTAACACAACTTTCTTGTTTCTCACCCAAAGAAATGAAAGTTTTCAGTGGGAGACAAGTTCTAGCCTTCAAAGGAATATAGTGATTATATTATCATTACCTTCACGAGTATAACGATGGAACAGAAACCTAAAACCCACTGGCTTTGAAACAAACAAACAAAAATATATATATATCATTGTTTATATATATATCAATTGATATATATATATAAAAAATATATATCAATTGTTTATATATACATCAATTGATATATATATCAAATATACATATCAATTGTTTATATATATATCAATTGATATATATGTTAACACAACTTTCTTGTTTCTCACCCAAAGAAATGAAAGTTTTCAGTGGGAGACAAGTTCTAGCCTTCAAAGGAATATAGTGATTATATTATCATTACCTTCACGAGTATAACGATAGAACAGAAACCTAAAACCCACTGGCTTTGAAACAAACAAACAAAAATATATATATATCATTGTTTATATATATATCAATTGATATATATATATAAAAAATATATATCAATTGTTTATATATACATCAATTGATATATATATCAAATATACATATCAATTGTTTATATATATATCAATTGATATATATGTCAAAAAAAAATATATATCAAAAATATATCCATATATATATATCTCTCTCTCAAAATATATTCTTATCACTCTGATAAGAACTTTTACTTAAATAAAAAAATACGAACAGACTTTCAGGTACCACAGGCCACATTTAAAAGAATTTCAAACGCTTCTTTAACCCATCTGCAAAAAAAATCTTCACGATTTTACGCAGCCGGGTAAGAAAAGGCCTAAAAAAAGTGATTAATTCCCTCCCAACCCTTTTATAGGAGCTGACATTTATATCACCGTTCACACAATGCTCCCTAATTTGAAATGTCTATCCGGATACGCTGCGCTCGTAATCCTGGAGTTCTCTCCAAAAATTACCGGAATCAGCAATATTTCCCAGCAGTTTCAAAAACAACTGTTATCACCGACGCCCATTAATTAAAAAGCAACTCTCCTTCACAGCTTAAAATCTGCTTTTTTTTTTCAAATTCCAGAGAGAGGCAGAGATAAAAATACCTTCCAGATTATTAAATTGGACGCAGCAAAAACCATTCAAATATTCCTGGCGTCATGAACCGTAAAATCAAAGGAAAAAAAAACAAAAAAAGGAGTTTTTTTGGATAATATAGCCCCCATCTGCCAGGGAATGGCAAACTAGGATGGAGAGGAGGAACTTACCAGTGATACCAGTCGTCGCAGCCGTCACAACCTATCATTGGACTGCCATCATCTGGCTTGTTACAGCCAGGGCAGATCCAGATCTGGTTGCCCCACTCGTCTCGGATCTGGTGCAGAGAAATAAAGAGAGTTACCCGCTTTGCAGGACCAAGGGAGCAGCAAAATTGGTATTTTTTTATGTTTTAAAAATACATTCTTGCTTATCCCACAAAGCTACTCTGTGCTCACTGTTGTTTTTTATGAATTCTCCCCTCCTATGCGCCCAGCATCAAGTTTTAATTTATTTTCCCTAGCCTTCAAAGGAATATAGTGATTATATTATCATTACCTTCACGAGTATAACGATAGAACAGAAACCTAAAACCCACTGGCTTTGAAACAAACAAACAAAAATATATATATATCATTGTTTATATATATATCAATTGATATATATATATAAAAAATATATATCAATTGTTTATATATACATCAATTGATATATATATCAAATATACATATCAATTGTTTATATATATATCAATTGATATATATGTCAAAAAAAAATATATATCAAAAATATATCCATATATATATATCTCTCTCTCAAAATATATTCTTATCACTCTGATAAGAACTTTTACTTAAATAAAAAAATACGAACAGACTTTCAGGTACCACAGGCTACATTTAAAAGAATTTCAAACGCTTCTTTAACGCATCTGCAAAAAAAATCTTCACGATTTTACGCAGCCGGGTAAGAAAAGGCCTAAAAAAAGTGATTAATTCCCTCCAACCCTTTTATAGGATATGATATATATATATCAATTGATATATATATCAATATATATATCAAAAATATATCCTTATATATATATATCTCAAAATATATTCTTATCACTCTGATAAGAACTTTTACTTAAATAAAAAAATACGAACAGACTTTCAGGTACCACAGGCCACATTTAAAAGAATTTCAAACGCTTCTTTAACCCATCTGCAAAAAAAATCTTCACGATTTTACGCAGCCGGGTAAGAAAAGGCCTAAAAAAAGTGATTAATTCCCTCCCAACCCTTTTATAGGAGCTGACATTTATATCACCGTTCACACAATGCTCCCTAATTTGAAATGTCTATCCGGATACGCTGCGCTCGTAATCCTGGAGTTCTCTCCAAAAATTACCGGAATCAGCAATATTTCCCAGCAGTTTCAAAAACAACGGTTATCACCGACGCCCATTAATTAAAAAGCAACTCTCCTTCACAGCTTAAAATCTGCTTTTTTTTTTCAAATTCCAGAGAGAGGCAGAGATAAAAATACCTTCCAGATTATTAAATTGGACGCAGCAAAAACCATTCAAATATTCCTGGCGTCATGAACCGTAAAATCAAAGGAAAAAAAAACAAAAAAAGGAGTTTTTTTGGATAATATAGCCCCCATCTGCCAGGGAATGGCAAACTAGGATGGAGAGGAGGAACTTACCAGTGATACCAGTCGTCGCAGCCGTCACAACCTATCATTGGACTGCCATCATCTGGCTTGTTACAGCCAGGGCAGATCCAGATCTGGTTGCCCCACTCGTCTCGGATCTGGTGCAGAGAAATAAAGAGAGTTACCCGCTTTGCAGGACCAAGGGAGCAGCAAAATTGGTATTTTTTTATGTTTTAAAAATACATTCTTGCTTATCCCACAAAGCTACTCTGTGCTCACTGTTGTTTTTTATGAATTCTCCCCTCCTATGCGCCCAGCATCAAGTTTTAATTTATTTTCCTACACTCCAGCTGGTTGACAAAAGTTTTCCTGTGTTGTCCCATAAACCAGTAAAGCCAGTTGCACCACCTCAGCCTCAGCCCTGGCCTTCAGGTCTGGCAGCCGGGGCTTCAGGACACAACTCCTGCCCCATTTATGGGGACAATTTTTTAAATTCTATCCCATGAAAGGCAAGAAGGAGCCAGGGGCAGCCCCCACGTACGGCACCAGCCTGGGGTGTATGTAAAATATACAGCCCCCCAACGTATACGTCCCCGTTATTACTTATTAGCCAAAGCCTTCAACTTCAACTACCTGATAACATCAGGGGATAAAAAAAAAAGTCGTTACTGAGTAACTTTCCATTCCCCTTATGACATTTATGGCACAGCACGATTTACTAAAGGGTAAACGAAGCGAGGGAGGCAGATCATTTACAGTATTAGGCAGCTGCTTACTGGATTTGGCACATTCAGGGCTTTATAATATATATATATATTTTTTAATGTGCGCCCAGCATCACCTTTTAATTTATTTTCCTACACTCCAGCTGGTTGACAAAAGTTTTCCTGTGTTGTCCCGTAAACCAGTAAAGCCAGTTGCACCACCTCAGCCTCAGCCCTGGCCTTCAGGTCTGGCAGCCGGGGCTTCAGGACACAACTCCTGCCCCATTTATGGGGACAATTTTTTAAATTCTATCCCATGAAAGGCAAGAAGGAGCCAGGGGCAGCCCCCACGTACGGCACCAGCCTGGGGTGTATGTAAAATATACAGCCCCCCAACGTATACGTCCCCGTTATTACTTATTAGCCAAAGCCTTCAACTTCAACTACCTGATAACATCAGGGGATAAAAAAAAAAGTCGTTACTGAGTAACTTTCCATTCCCCTTATGACATTTATGGCACAGCACAATTTACTAAAGGGTAAACGAAGCGAGGGAGGCAGATCATTTACAGTATTAGGCAGCTGCTTACTGGATTTGGCACATTCAGGGCTTTATAATATATATATATATTTTTTAATGTTTATATCCTGCTAGAGCCATTGTTTGGATTTTTAAATTTCAAGTGGTTTCTTTAACGGTTCCTTGGTCAAAACATACAGGGAAAAGGTCCCCAAATCCACCCGAAGAAGGGCAGTTAGCAGCACAGAGTACAAAATGTCTGGGTTTGTACCCTGATTTCATCACCCCTTTGCTGAAATTCACATATTATCACCCAATCTCAAGAACACAAACTGTTTTGTTCTCAGCTTTCCTGCTTTCCTGCATTCACACATCGCTGAGGCAACAACTGTTTTTGCTATCCCTACAGCCTACAAAGATGATATTAAAAAAATAAAAGATTAAACACCCCAAACGCTCTTAGGGATAAAAAACCCCAAAAGAACCACTACAGGGTGGTCTGTACATCTTCTAGCACCTCCTGAAAAATCAATAGGCACGTACTGGAGCTGCAACCAACACTTCACTCTCCACTGACTCCTCTTAAAGCCCTGAAATTTCTTTTTTTTTTTTCTGATTTAAAAATAGAAAAGACAAACCCCAAGAATATTAAGCAGGGAACAATCCCCTTCCCAACAGCGAAATGTAGTTGGCAACGTCATACAAGGAGCTTGATTTTTGAAGTTGATTGATTGCAAAATTCATTCCTATCTACGTATCCAATCTCACATCTGCAAAGTCATGTTGAGTTGGTAGAGAAGCATCTGCTCTGCAGGTCTGTCCTCTGAAAAGGTCCTGCACTTGGAAGGCACCCACCCAGGGTGCTGCCTGGCTCAGGCACCAGCGGTGCCAGCTGTAGGTGATGCTGCCTGATGTCCCTCCATGAGGTGCTGGGTGCCAGCTGTAGGTGAGGCCCCATCTGGAGCACTGTGTCCACTTCTGGGCTCCCCAGTTCAAGAAGGACAGGGAACTGCTGGAGAGGGGACAGCAGAGGGCTACAAAGATGATGAGGGGCCTGGAGCATCTGCCCTATGAGGAGAGGCTGAGGGACTTGGGTCTTTTTAGTCTGGAGAAGAGAAGGCTGAGGGGGGATCTGATCAATGCCTATAAATACTTAAAGGGTGGGTGTCAAGAGGATGGGGCTGGTCTTTTTTCAGTGGTGCCCAGGGACAGGACAAGAGGAAATGGGCACAAACTGGAATATAACAAATTCCACCTAAACATGAGAAGGAACTTCTTGACTTTGAGGGTGGCAGAGCCCTGGAAGAGGCTGCCCAGGGAGGTGGTGGAGTCTCCTTCTCTGGAGGCATTCAAAACCCGCCTGGACATGCTCCTGTGCAACCTGCTGTAGGTGGGGCATTGGACTAGCTGATCTCCAGAGGTCCCTTCCAACCCCATGTGATTCTGTGATTCTATGATGCTGCTTGATGTCACCCCATGAGGTGCTGGAGCGTGTCCAGAGAAGGGAAACGAAGCTGATGAGGGATCTGGAGCACAAGTCTTGTGAGGAGTGATGCAGTCCTGAGTGATGTGCTCTGGGCAATCCTGCTTTAGCAGTGGAGTTGGACTAGATGATCTCTAGATATCTTCCAACTCTGACAATTCTGTGATTCCATGAGTGGCTGAGGGAGCTGGGGTTGTTCAGCCTGGAGAAAAGGAAGCTGAGGGGAGACCTCCCTCTCTACAACTCCCCAGTAATAAGCGACAGGAAAAGAGGAAATGGCCTCAAATTGTGCCAGGGGAGGTTTAGGATGGCTATTAGGAAATATTTCTTCACCAAAAGTGTTGTCCAGCACTGGAACAGGCTGCCCAGGGAATTGGTGGAGTCCCCATCCCTGGAGGTATTTAAAAGCTGGGCAGACGTGGTGCTGAGGGACATGGTTTAGCAGTAACCTGGGCAGTGCTGGGTTAATGGTTGGACTCAACGATCTTAAAGATCTCTTCCAACCGTGACGATTCTAAGATTCTATGATTAGACAGACACCCTAATTTACCCAAACTTAACTTTTCAGGGGGGATGTTTGGCTGCAGAATTACCTGCCTTAGGCTTTCAGGGGCTGGAGACGGGTGGTCTATAACCATCGAAACCTCTGCCTGCCTGTTAAACGAGAACTTGGGGCTGCTGAATGAGGATGTTAAAAATATTGCCCAACTTCTCATTCCTTAACGAGCCAAGGGTCATGGAAGGAGGGACAGTCTGTGATCGAGGATGCTATTTTAGTACAAACCGCTGAGAGTTCATGATAAGAGCACCCTTGCCGAGATGCTATCCTACAGGGAGATCCCACATCTTTCTTTTATTTTTAAACTCTAAGATCATCCTCCTGTCCTCTCCTGCAGAAGGGAGTTGTGCACCTCTGTCACACCGGCTCCAATCTTATCTCTACAAGAGCTTTCCTTGTGCGACGTGGCAAAAACCATTTCATCATTCTGTGTCCTGGATTCCCTTCACGCAAGGGTCTAATAGTCACTAATTATTCCCTTCTTCCCCAGACTCTCTCCCAGCTTTTTGACTTATAAATGTCTCACATCAGGAGTGTCTCTGCCTCTGGACATAGTTGGATCCTGATGGAGTAAAAGCCCTGGTTTCAACTGTAATCATAGAATCATAGAATGGTTAGGGTTGGAAGGGACTTGGTTTCAACCATAACGCTGAAGCACGAAATAACCTAGAGTCTACGTGTCCTCTAAATTCTCCATAAGGTGCTACGAGTTTTGCCACCCTTCTCACTCTCTACGACTACCTGGAGGTTGTAGCGAGGTGGGGGTCAGTAAGCACAAAATAACCCAGAGCCTACGTGTCCTCTGAATTCTCCATAAGGTGCTAAGAGTTTTGCCACCCTTCTCACTCTCTATGAACACCTGGAGGTTGTAGCGAGGTGGGGGTCAGTCTCCTCTCCCAAGTAACAAGCGATAGGACAAGAGGAAATGGCCTCAAGCTGTGCCAGGGGAGGTTGAGAATGGATATCAGGTAAAATTTCTTCACCATGAGTGTTATCAAGCACTGGAACAGGCTGCCCAGGGAAGTGGTGGAATGTCCATCCCTGGAGGGACTTCAAAGCCAGGCAGACGTGGTGCTGAGGGACAGGGCTTAGTGGTGGTTTTGTCAATGTCAGGTTGATGGTTGGACTCCATGATCTGAATGGTCTCCTCCAACCTAGTCAATTCTATGATTCTAAGTACCTTGGAAAAGTTCCAGGTTTTCTTCCTTTAAACTAACATCATCTCCAAGTTACTTGCTTTAAACACTCACTGAAGAAAACTGGATGTAGTACAGTATTTTTGGAAATGTTTCTCTCTTAGGATGAATTTCCAAGCTTCTGGGCACTGCTGTAACAGGAAGAGTGACCCTGTACGTACGGCTGTGAGATGGTCTCCTCCAACCTAGTCAATTCTATGATTCTAAGTACCTTGGAAAAGTTCCAGGTTTTCTTTCTTTAACATCATCTCCAAGTTACTTGCTTTAAACACTCACTGAAGAAAACTGGATGTAGTACAGTATTTTTGGAAATGTTTCTCTCTTAGGATGAATTTCCAAGCTTCTGGGAGCTGCTGTAACAGGGAAGAGTGACCCTGTACGTACGGCTGTGATACAGGAGGTGAGGATGAGTGTCCTGCACCCTAAAGACAACGCACAGCTTCTGGTGCTGTAACCATCTCCAGACTGAAATGTAGCAGCTGGTCAAATAGAGACCAGTAACGTGACACAACTGGTTTAAGTCCAGCAGGGAAGAGCACCTTTTCCATTAGAAATGGCAGGGTAGATTTACACTAGGAATCACCATAAAAACAAGAATTAAAGAAAAAAAAAGATAAAAATCACACCTGTGTTGCAATTAAAGCACAAGGAATCACTTCCATCCCTGGAGGGGTTCAAGACCAGGCTGGATGGGGCTTTGAGCAACCTGGTCTGGTGGAAGGTGTCTCTGCCCATGGCAGGGGGGTTGGAACTCAATGATCTTGAAGGTCCCTTCCAACTCTAACCTAATTGTATGAATCTATGAATTGTAATAAAAGCAAGTTTCAGGTGTTTTGAAGGTGAGGGTTTTAAACTGCTACCCATGATAGATAAGGAAGGTGTCCTCAACCAAGCTGGAATTCAGCCAGGAGAGGGAGGATAACTACACTGCTGCCACTGTTAATGGCATCTGCTGCTCTTCAAGGACCAGGAATGCTCAGGACTTCCATTTTATATGGCATCTAAAGCAGATGTTCTTTTAGAAAGTGCAGTCCCTACACCATGTGGGATGGGAGACTTTTCAAAAGGAATGAAGAAGTCTTAATGCTACCAGACAGAGGCCAAGTTCAGCCCATACGTCAAACAGACTAATGACCTGTAGACTAATGAACTATCTACAGACTTTCTGAGATGCACAAACATTTGCAATTTCTCTATGTTGAAGAAACCAGAAAAGAGATTAGTGGACTCAACACATTTCAAATGAGTCAAAATTCTTGACGCCGCATGAGGGTTTTGTACTTTACCTGACTGACAGCAAAATCTATGGCCAGCTTGACATTTGAGGTTTCAATTCAGCACTTACGAAAGCATCTATAAAAACCATCTCCACCTCCAAAAATAAATGCCCTCGCTCAGTTAGCAGAAAATACCAAGTGGGATATAACTGGACTTGTTTATCACAAGCCCAGGAACCATCAGTTTGAGCTGCTGAGTTCACCCAGGAGTTCAGCAGTTCCAAGAGATGAAGGTCACCGGCCCTGGTGCGTGTTACCTACCACGTAAGTACTGACGGTCTCAGTCACCACGCTCCTGACTGGAGCTTTGGAGCCTCCTGCTGCTGAGACGGCTGGAGAGGGTGGTGGGATGAGGACCGGCGAGACGGTAGCCTGGGGAGGAGGAGGAGCTGGGGCTGGAGGAGGGGTGACATGAACGGGAGCTGGTACAGGTGACGGCACGGGCGGAGGTGTTTTGGGCCGGCTGACTGGAGTAGAGTTTTTGGCCTCTGGAGCTGGTACCACTTTGCTGATGACTCTGTAGGACCACAAAGGAGAATTGTTAGGAGCTGATGGGAAAGAAAGCAACGATCGATCAACGACGAGACATAAAGAAAACACAGTGCTGCTAATTCACATCACTTCTGAGCCTCTTTGGTAGGCTGTTTCAACCCAACACAAGGTACATCCATCCATGGGATGGGATAAAACCATTACAAAGTGAACACCACGACAGCCTGAACCACTCTCCAGCTCGCTGTCAGAGAAATATTCTCTGTGGCTTTACTAAACCTTTTTTCGTTAAGTTTTATTACATTAGCTCAATTTGTGGGAAATATTAGAAAGGAAAGTTAATCAGCTGTGAACAGCACTGATTTTAATCTTCAAACCGAGAGACGATATCATCCTCTTCAGATCGTACATTAGGGGGTTCTCCAAATATTTGCTAGTTTAGTATTTCTTTCCCCAAATGTTTATGAAACCAGCAGTGGATCTAGTCAGGACAAATAAATGACGCACACGATATACTCAGCAGTTAAAATATTGCTACTTACTCGAGTAGCTGAAGTAGACAGGATGTAGCTCTAGTAAATACACAGTATAGAATAATCTTGCCCAGGAAGGGGGAATACATAGAGGACCCAAGGTTTATTAATGAATGTTGATACACAGTGTTATTGATGTGCATGCGATTTAACGGACAAGACAGAAAAAGCCCTTACCATAAGGCTCTAGGTTAGAAACGTAAAGAGAGAAGGAAAAGGATGTTTTAGAAAACAAAACAAAACAAAAAAACCCCTCAAACAAAACACAGAATAGGTCTATTTGTTTGACCATATTTTGGTAAATCATTTAACTAACTTATTTATGTTTGAATGGTAACTGTGGGAGTGCAATTGATTTGCGACGGGACTGAAGGAAGAGGGCGATTTAAAGAAAGGTTAGACATTCCAGAGAGGAGATCTTAAGAAGGTAAAAAGTGGAGACATCAATAGGAAAACCATGACGAAAATCAAATTCCAGCAACTCCTGAGAACTGGGAAAGTCCAGGTCCACTGCCAATGGGAATCCTACATTCACCTTTAGAGTTTACTGCAGCTCTCTCACGATATTCAAAAGGCAGTATCATTAGGAGCGGAGACATTGTCTGCATTTCAGGTCAATAATCCAAGCCATCGTTTGAGAAAGGCTTGGAATTCTACAGCATTTAATGCTTGGCTGAGCTAGTAAGTGGTTTTCTTCCAAGATGTGCCACTTGAACTCTAAACCAAAACGAAACAGAGCCATGGGTTTGGTATTCCTGCCTCACCTGACAACTGCAACATCACACCTACCTTCCAAGACCTACTATGAGTGACCAGGGGAAGAGAACCAAGACCAAGGAAGTTTAGAAACTTGGAGTGGAGCAGAAACTAAAAGGTGTTAGATGACTTTCCATCAGCAACTCTGAAGATATTCACACTACTTGATGGCCCAGCGATTGCTTCAGATACCTGATCTGGGAGCTCAGGCTCTTTTTATGTGTCAGTAGGTGCTAGACTGTGAGTCAAAGCACAGGACTCCTGATTTACCTCATCTGTGACTTGTAGAAGGAAGTAAGTCCTGGGATCTGGGACATGGACCTGTTGGAACAGGTCCAGAGGAGGGCCATGAAGATGATCAGAGGGCTGGAGCACCTCTCCTATGAAAACAGGCTGAAAGAGTTGGGGTTGTTCAGCCTGGAGAAGAGAAGGCTCTGGGGAGACCTTAAAGCCCCTTCCAGTCCCTAAAGGGGGCCTACAGGAGAGATGGGGAGAGACTCTTTATCAGGGAGTGGAGCGATAGGATGATGCGTCACGGTTTTAAACTGAAAGAGGGGAGATTTAGATTAGATATCAGGAAGAAATTCTTTGCTGTGAGGGTGGTGAGACCCTGGAACAGGTTGCCCAGAGAAGCTGAGGCTGCCCCATCCCTGGAGGGGTTCAAGGCCAGGCTGGATGGGGCTTTGAGCAACCTGGTCTGGTGGGAGGTGTCCCTGCCCATGGCAGGGGGGTTGGAACTGGATGATCTTTAAGGTCCCTTCCAACCTAAACCTTTCTATTATTTTATGATTATTGTGCCATCCTGGGAGCAACCTACACACCAAATCCAGTTTCTTTCTCCTGTTAGTGGGGTACATCCAAAACCCCACTGTTAACTCCCACCAAGAAAGCTTTCTCTTTGGCTCTTGAACGTCCATGATGTGTTTCTGGCTTAATGAAAGTCTTAGCATGTGGCTCCCCAGAGCTCCTGCCTGACTGGCCACTTCAACTCAGATGCTTCTGCTGTGCCTTCCTTCTTCCACAGCTCCCACAGAGAGCCCTGGCTCCCAATGCTGAATTCCTAAGACCTTGGTTGGTGGCAATTCTCCCATGGTTTGCAAAGTCACCCTCACGACTTGAGAGCCAACTCACAATAAAAGAAAAAAAAAAAAAAAAGAAAAAAATTAGCAATAATAAAAGCAAGGAGAGGGACAGACAGCAAAATATTTGGCACCGCAGAAGTCATTTGGACCGTTTCAAACGTCATTACCCCTTCTTCTCCTGCCTCCTCCTTCTACCCCCTGCAAGTAAACAAAGTCCTGCTATGACTTCTTCAGGGAGTCAACCCTCCTCGAGTCTAGACTAGGAAATGTATCAGCTAATAGGATTTTAAACACAACTTTGCACCCAGTGTAAACAGTTCTAAAGAAGTATTAGCTAATATGATTTGAATAAGAGTGACCATGCCCAGCGAACGTATGAAATTAAATGACATAGTTTCTTGGGCTAGATAAAGCCGGGTTCTCCTCCTGAACAGGGTCTTCGAAGCCACTCTGTTAATAACTGCAGAAGGAACATCACATGAGAAATCTTCCAAAACTACAAATATTCATTAGCGGGCGACACAGACTCATTGATTGGCTGGTTTGCTTGAAGCGTGCAATTAGGACATGTTCAGTATATAGGGCACGTTGTTTATCTTGATTGTAGAGCTCAGTTATCAAAACAGGAGATCGGCATTTCGGAGCACGCTTGGGCCTACCACTCCCTTGGGCTAATGAAGTTCAGAGACTTTAGACTCCAGAGTGGAGAAATGACTGGCTTTGTGCTACACCATCAGAGGTGATGGAGTAATCTCAGCGAGGGTGGTTTAGCCTGTCCTCCATCCTGAAGAAGGGGCTGCACACACGGCAATACGGAGGTGGGGAGAAATCAAAGGGAAATAGCAATCCCACAACTAATAATTAATGTTACTTCAGACTTGGAAAGAAACCCGATATCAAAACACTATGTAAATGATGGCAAGATTTATGAGCTCTGTTTTATAGACAGGAAAATCGAGGCACGGAGCACGCTGCAAGTAGGTGGTACTCACTACAGTGAAGCTTCGATCCTCCTGGTACCCAGGTCCCTGGTTAGGACTTAAAGTCTACATTTGGACATCACCTTATGTGTATCATTACTTTCCTTCCCAAAAATGCTTCTCACACGCTTCCATCATCAGCACTTGTATATTAAAAATCACTAAGTACAACACTAAATATGACAAAACTTCACCCCACCCTTCAAAGACCAAGAAATCTAAAACCGAGGCTGGAATAATAATCAAACACAAATGAACATCAACCACCATCAACATACTCGGAGTCCTGAGACAAGAATTACACTCCTCTCCAGGCTGCTTGCCTGGCGGTGTCTCACAAACACGTTCTCCACTGAAAGATAAAAAGTCAATTAAAAGTTGTTTTTGAATCAAAATCGTTCCTCCAGAATGAAGGGGTGTGAGAAAAGCCTTGGAATAGATGTGGTAATAAGAGCTTCCATAAATCATAAGTAAAGGTTACCACTCCCTTTAAAATAAACCCCAGAATTAATGTAAACATTGTGTATCTGGTTGTGTCCAACCTAAATTAATTTTGCATTTTTTTTTTTAAACGCCAGCAGGAACTGTATTTCTTACAGAACCTCGGTGCCTTTAGAATTGATAGACCTCTTCATAATGATTCTTCATGACTCTATAATGGCAGAATGAATGAAAACCCATGTTCACCATTACTCCAGGGCAATCATCCTGTCCAAAGTTAAGCATCCAAACCCAAACAGGCTGAAACCCAAGTGTCTGTTTGCAGGAAAAGTGCAAATTCTACCAAGATTTTAAGTGTTGCGAGGGGTCAGTTAATTTAGAATTGGCTCGAAGTGGGCTGAGCTGTAACACGCTACATCTGGAGCAAAATGAGGCTCCAAGGTGTGAAATGGTTTCCTATCTTTGCAAGTAATTGATTTGATTTGATTCCGATCCTTCTGGCTGACAGCCCCCTGACTGCTTCATATAAACACAGGGAAAAAGACGTGTCCACCGAAAGGAAATGGCTTCTCAAAAAAAAATAGGATATGAGCCATGGGGCTGGATGATTGCTCCGGGTGATGGGCTGTAAAAAAAAATATGCTGTATCGGTACTTCGAAAGGTCTAGTAAAAAATCACAGTGATCTTTGTTTCTTGGAGAAAGAAGCTGTTTCACATCGGATCTGCCTAAAGAAAAAATGACATTTGAAAAGTCCTAATTCTTTCCTGAACCCGTGACCCATTTTTAAGCAAGGAGCAGGAGCTAAAGGGGTCTTTGTGCGTAGGAAAATGACCCCATCAACTGCACTGATGTAATTAAAACTAGTACAACTCACTGGGATTACTACAAGTTATATTATTAGTGATATTATTATCTATTAATATTGATATTCCCTTATCAATCAAATTCCTTGATGCTAGAAAGTTAAACGGTGCCAACTATTTTATTCCTGACAGATCTCGTATTGATATTCCCTTATCAATACAAGTTCCTTGATGCTAGAAAGTGAAATGGTGCCAAC
The DNA here is from genome assembly GCF_001431845.1 of Calidris pugnax. Classification (NCBI taxonomy): domain Eukaryota; kingdom Metazoa; phylum Chordata; class Aves; order Charadriiformes; family Scolopacidae; genus Calidris; species Calidris pugnax. The sequence continues at coordinate 3,585,385 of NW_015090906.1, forward strand.
TATTTTATTCCTGACAGATCTCACACCTGGAACTGAGATTGCTGCAGCAGAAAAAAAAAAAAAAAAAGAAAAAAAAGAAATACTCTAAGAGCTGTGGGTAAAAGTGTCAAAACCACCTAGGGGAATCAGGAAGATTTCCATATGGTTTAGATTCTTCACAGATTAGAGGTGATTTTGAAAATTTTATTCCAACCCTGGAGGAGAATCGGTGTAATTTAAGCTCTGCAATGTAGACTAATTCCCATATTACTTTTAGAAAGGGAAATTCAGTTTTTATCTCTTATGCCCTGCTGAATATTTTCTTCTGTGCAAACAAGTCGTATTGGCAAACACCAGCTCCACAAACACACGCTACGACCAGCTCACGCGTTCCTGGGGTGCCAAAATGTATCAAACCTCCAGCAAACCCCCTAGCAATTTTGCAAGTGAAAAGACTTCAGTACTTAAATTTGAAATTAAAAAAAAAAAATAAAATTAACACGATAAATTGCCTGCACTGTGATATTCTTCTCTATCAAGGAAAATGAACTGTGAAGGCTTATTCCAAGATATCATCCGTTTTGGTGGACACTGCCTGGTCTCACACAAATGTCATGACTTTTTGAGTGCACGTGGAGCTCAACAGCCCATTCTCCATTTCTCCTTTACAGTAAAATCCTGCAAACACCCCTCTCTGGGGTGAGTTTAGTGATTTCTCAGGCATCGTGGCACCTAATCCCATTCACAACTTCATTGAGTTTCATTTTAAAACCACTTCATCTTTTTGTCCCCACCATTACCCTCTTCCAGGATCTCACTGTTCTGGTGGCACAGCAACCTCTTCCAATTTCCAGCCCACATTCATAGCCAATTAATTCCCATTTGTTTGTGTGCCAACATTGTTCTTTAGCTTAAATAGCTTTCTCCCTCCAAAATGTTTACTTGCCTGATGTATTTATAGCCAGCAATCATATCCCCTCTTCACATGCTAGACTAAACACACAAAGTTGCTCTCCTCTCCATGACACAGCCTCCCCTACGCTCCCCCCAACATTGCTCCGAGCCCTCCTCTGCACCTGCTCTTCCCAATTCATCCTCCCTGAACATAAGCTGCCTTCAAGAATTGAATATAACATTTCAGATGACGTATCAACAGGTTCTTCTATCATCACCTGGATGCTTAGAATCAGAATGGTTTGGGTTGGAAGAGACCTTCAAGATCATCCAGTTCCAACCCCCCTGCCATGGGCAGGGACACCTCCCACCAGACCAGGTTGCTCAAAGCCCCATCCAGCCTGGTCTTGAACACCTCCAGGGATGGGGCATCCACAACTTCTCTGGGGAACCTCTTCCAGTGTCTCACCACCTTTGCAGGAAAGAATTTCTTCCCAATATCTAACCTAATCTCCCCTCTTTCAGTTTAAAACTGTCACCCCTCATCCTATTGCTCCACTCCCTCATAAAGGGTCCCTCCCCACCTCTTCTGTAGGTTTCCCTTAGGTACTGGAAGGCTGCTATAAGATGTCCCCAGAGCCTTCTCTTCTCCAGGCTGAACAAACCCAACTCTCTCAGCCTGTCCTCACAGCAGAGGTACTCCAGCCCTCTCATCATCTTCGTGGCCACTTCCACTATCTCTGCTAAAATTACCTCTTGCAATGCATCCTACACTTGTATCATGTTGGTGACTCTGTCATCCTGTGATCAACTAATGATCCCTCACCCACTCAACGCACCTACCGTAGTGATACACCTACTGATCAGCTCTTAATTTCTGGTGGAAGTTTCTATTGGTACACTTCAAATGCAAAGATTAAATGGAATTTCTCATTTATGGAGTTAGATACCATTTATTTCCCTTCAACTCAAGAGGATCCAGTTCTTTCCAGACGATCATCAGACCCTCATTTGTACTGACATGGTCCTTCAACCTCCCTGCCAACAAAAGGCATGGGTGTTCTACGTCCTTCTGTGATAAAATTTTAAATGAAGTTATTAAATGAAACTCATCCTGAAATACCTCCTTGAGCATGTTGACCCTTAAATGCAATTTTTCATTTAGGAAATTAGATACCATTTATTTCCCTTCTACTCAAGAGGATCCAGTTCTTTCCAGACGATCATCAGACCCTCATTTGTACTGACATGGTCCTTCAACCTCACCGCCAACAAAAGGCATGGGTGTTCTACATCCTCCTGTGATAAAATTTTAAATTAAGTTATTAAATGAAACTCATCCTGAAATACCTCCTTGAGCATGTTGACTAGTAACCTCCTCCCTGGTTATTTAAGCTCTCTTACAACTCTCAGTTGCTGCCATCCTTTGAGCTAGTTCCTTACTACTGAGCAGTTCCTCTGCTAGTCCTGTCTTTGCTGGCTTCACTATGCATGTCCTGTGTGATGGTATTAAACATTTTCCTGGAATCCAGCTTGGGTTTGCCATCTTTTATTCATCCAGAAGAGAGCATTCCTTTTTCCAATGGTAAGACAGACGTCAACTTTATGCCAGTGTCTCACCTCTTCTCCACCGCAGCTGAGACCTTCCCTTGGAGGGGAAGCTATTTGATCCTCTGCACCCAGCAACTGGTTCTCCAGTCCAGGAGAAACCACTCTGCAGTGGAAGGTGGAGATGGCTGCTCTCAGCATTGGTAGTGGAAACAAATACCTGGGACACACGGCAAAAACTCAGCTGCTGCCAGCCACATCTCTCACTGGGACTGCAAACTGGACTAGGGTGACCTAGAAAACCAGTTGCTTCATCAAAGGTTGATATTAAGCCTGTTGGCATCATTTACTTCCATTTTGTGTGTTATTCCATTACTTCTGAGCCTTTAACCAGCTCTTCTTCCAAAATTTGTTTTATAATTCTGTGCACTGCTGTCACTGGGTGTCTAGATCACTTTCCCTTTCTTCCCTTCTTCAGCACTTCCATTTATTCTATTACTTATTAGAAATAGATTTAACAAACATTGCATTTAAAAATAAAAAAAGAAATGTATTAAAAATTACTTGTCACTCAGTCTGCAAATTCATGACCCCCTTCTTCTAGAACTTGGGAGAAAGATTTTCCCATTCCATGACTTCAGTGCACAAAGGCCCCTATGTTTTGCTTCCCAATTCATTATGGTAATTTCCACCACCGTCAACCTACAGCTGTTACCCAACTTTTCCTAGTTCTCAGGAACGCAGAGGATGAACAGAGGATCAGAAGGAAAGTACTCTTTCTGTTCTTGGATCATCCATATATCATCCTTCGCCTTCTCCCTGTCTTCATTTCCATGGTCCTCCTTCTTCCTTTCTTTTCCTATTTGCTCAATATCCTTCACAACATTTAATTCGGCTTGACTTCAAGCCTGACTTCACCGTCTTCTGCCTTGAAGACATAACTTCTTTGCTAACCATCCTTTTCTCCTAGAGGTACGATGTTTCTCTTTGAGATGACTCTTTGCCAGGAAGGGTAACGATAGGACAAGGGGAAATGGTTTTAAATTGGAAGAAAAAAGATTCAGATTAGATCTCAGAAAGAAATTTTTTACTCTGAGGGTGGTGAGACACTGGAACAGGTTGCCCAGGGAAGTTGTGGATGCCCCATCCCTGGAAGTGTTCAAGGCCAGGCTGGATGGGGCCTTGAGCAACCTGCTCTAGTGGGAGGTGTCCCTGCCCATGGCAGGGGGGTTGGAACTAGATGATCTTTGAGGTCCCTTCCAACCCAAACCATTCTATGATTCTATGATTCTTCCCAACATCCTTTTGGAAGGAGCTATTCACACAATTTCATAGCCATTTCCTCCAAATGCCCCCCTCCCACAGGCAGCAATCACCACTTTTGAATCCCTCAGGTCTTCAGTCCAGCTGACATTTCTAGGTAACTCCTTTGGTTTATGCTCTCGAAATGGAATTACAGGTTTTCTACTGTTTATTTTTCCATTGCTTTAAGTGAAACAGAGTTCTGCCGCCGGCCTCCGCCCTCTGTATCTGTGACACCACGGTATTTCTCTCGACAACCACAAACACCTTTCTGCCGATGATGACTCCTGAACTTCCCTCCCATTCTTTCTCACCATTCCGACCTACATCTCCAGCTGGTTCATCACCAGTCTGACAACACAGAACTGAGCTGGTAGCGTGGCGTCTTGGTATCTTTCATCTTCTTTTCTTTCCCTTATCATCAATAACAAACTGCTCAGAGCTTCAACGTGAAAACCACCTGGCATTATCCCCTTCTGCTGAGCTCTCAGCAGCAAAACCAGAACCTGGGAAAACATGTTTATGCTCGTGAGCTCTTCGCAAACTTTCTCTTACGTCTTCCTTGCAAACTGCCCTGTATTGTCATTTGTTTTGGGAAATGTTATGAGATGCAGGATCTAGAATCATAGAATGGTTTGGGTTGGAAGGATGCACGATCTACAATCATAGAATGGTTAGAGTTGGAAGGGACCTTCAAGATCATCCAGTTCCAACCCCCTGCCATGGGCAGGGACACCTCCCACCAGACCAGGTTGCTCAAAGCCCCATCCAGCCTGGCCTTGAACACTGCCATGGATGGGGCATCCACAACTTCTTGCTCATAAACCAGTCCTACATTTACCTTCTTTAAAGGGAACCAGTGTAAAATATGAATTGTATGAACTACCAGAAAATAACACCAGCATGGGTTTAGAAACCTCCAAAACTGTAATTTCCAGCTTATTGCTGAGAAATGTTTTTGTAAGAACGAAGCAAACCAGCCAGTCCTGAACTTGGAGGCTCTGTACAGCTACACATCAATTGCTTACAGAACAAGTTCACTAAATTCAGGTAGGACCATCTTTTTCTCTTCTGTCTACAGATGCCTACTTCTCTACGACCCTCTTGTCCACATCCAGCTCCCAGGAACTCTAACACAAAGCCCTGGGTCTACACAGTTTCCTCACACTTTTAAAAAAAAAAAGTTCAATAAAAGAGTGAATAAAAAGAAGCACTTCTGTCGAAGACAAGAACAAATCAGTACCTTTCTCTTGCAGCCATCTTCTACGGTGGCAAAGTCTATTTTTTGAAACAAATACCCATCTGCCTTTCTAATCTTTCAGACATATTTGATTGGTTTCTGTTGTGCTTCATAAGGGCAGCTGCTCAAACCCATTTACACAAGCAATTCACTTATGTGTCTAAACCTGCCTGAAGTATTTTTTTTTTTAATTGTGGTATACAGTATACAATTTTTTTACTCTTGAGCAATAAGCAGTAAAATCAAAGAATCTCCCTGTTAAGTTGTTTTAGTTTCTAATGACTCAAGCCTTTTAATGGATTCATTTTTGGAGTCATCACCCAATGTGGCCAGCAGCAAAATGAAAATAATTTGCCACAGCCTACCACCTACCATAAACAGGATGAATAATTAGTTGGGGTGGCTTCAGTAATTTAAAAAAAAAAAAAAGGAGAAAAAACTAAGGACTATACCTGAAGTTGGAAATAACTCATGCTCAATGAAGGAAAAAACCTGTCCTAAATCACCTTGAGAAATATAAACAAAAATGATAATTTGCTTGTTTTGGTAAAACGGATATGGTATTTTTCAGGCTTTTTTTGTTTGTTTTTATGTAAAAGCTGCAATCCTGCAGCAAGGGAGAGGCTGAAGAACCTCCACTGAAGGAAACGAGACTTCTGGATGGATACAAGACCACACATGGGAATTTTACTGCAGGATCGGGGCCAGTACGTCACACTCAAAAAGAACATGAACCATGAAATGAACCATACCCGAGACAATATCTTCATTAAGATACATTCAGCATTTGAAAAAGGCATTGAAAATCAGTCCCCTCAGCTCTGAGAATTTAAAAGCCTACAGAAGAGAAAAATGCAGGTATGTGGTGTATACACACACAAACGCAGAGGCACAGAGATTTATGGGCGCCGTAAAGATCCCTGGAATTCCCAACGCACACCTCCGCGGCCTCGGAGAGCAGCAAGATCATTTTTCATTGCTCTGCCTCCTCACTGAGGTGGTCTATTGATCATATCAAAAATGACGATTTCACCATTTTACGCTCTTTCTTACCTCCCAGCCAAAGCTGCATTGACACCCAGAGTGTTGATTCTGCTAATGGACCGTTAACACGGTCCATGATAATTGGGATACCCATTAGTCCTGCAATAAACACAGACTTTCGCTGCCTGGGCCTCTATTGTTTAATTTTCACAGAATCACAGAATCTTCTAGGTTGCAAGGGATCTTAAAGATCATCTTGTCCAACTGTCAACCTAACTGACAAAAATAAACACCCACACAACAAACAAGGAGCATCACCATCACTAAACCATACCTCCCAGCCCTACATCAACCTGTCTTTTGAACACCTCCAGGGATGGCGCCTCAACCACCTCCCTGGGCAGCCCATTCCAATGGCTGATAACCCTTTCAGTGAAAAATTTTTTCCTAATATCCAGCCTGAACCTCCCCTGGCACAACTTGAGGCCATTTCCTCTTGTCCTGTCGCCTGTGACTTGGGAAAAGAGACCGACCCCCATCTCTCTACACCCTCCTTTCAGGTAGTTGTAGAGAGCAATAAGGTCTCCCCTCAGCCTCCTCTTCTCCAGGCTGAATAACCCCAGCTCCCTCAGCCTCTCTTCATAAGGCTTATTCTCCAGACCCCTCACCATCTTTGTCGCCCTTCTCTGGACCCGCTCCAGCACCTCAATGTCTTTTTTATGGTAGGGGGCCCAAAACTGGACACAGTACTCAAGGTGAGGCCAAAACAGTGGTTTCCCAAAACAGTGGTTTACCCTTTTGCATTTTTCTCCCCGAAGTATCACTTTTTTTTTCCCCCCTCCTATTTAATTCCACAAGAAGTTCTCCTCCAGAGCTTTGTGTTGAATAAGCAACATCTAACAGGGTAACCAACACCGCCCACAGCTGCGTCCCACAACAGCCCCACGCTGCTTGCGTTACGTCTTTGGGAGGGTTTGGTCACGGTGCCTTAACTGCTCCAAACACTGCTCTTATTCATAAAAACGTGCTGGAGGAGGGGCTTCCAGCAGGATTCCTTTACCTGTTTCCCCACCACAAAGCAGTGAAATAAATGGAGTGGGTCAGGAGCTACTTGGCCGGTAACACAAAGCTACGGCCTCGACAAGTCAATAAAAAAGCCAATCCTTTCCTCCCCGGCCAAGGCTGGAGGCAAACAAATTTGGATGTGCCTACACAGGGAAGTTAATGAACCCCATTATTCAGCTCTTGTGGGCAAACACTGCGAAGGCAGGAATCTAAATTATCAAAATCTGAGTAGTTCTTCACTAAACAGCACCCGAAGTTCCAAAGTTTCTTCGCACGGTTGGATTTAGCCACACGAGAACAACCCCATTCAAACTTAAAGCTCTTTGAGTTGGGTTGGTCTCTTCTTCCAAGTAACAGGCAACAGGACAAGAGGGAATAACCTCAAGTTGTGCCAGGGGAGGTTCAGGCTGGCTATTAGGAAAAATTTTTACGCTGTAAGGGTTACCAAGCATTGGAATGGGCTGCCCAGGGAAGTGGTGGAGCCACCATCCCTGGAGGTATTTAAAAGGTGGGTAGACATAGTGCTTAGAGACATGGTTTAGTGGTTCTTGTCAGTGTTAGGTTAACTGTTGGACTAGATGATCTGAAAGGTCCCTTCCAACCTAGGAAATTCTATGATCCTATGAATATCCACCAAAGATGATACTGTAAAAATAAGATGCATTATTGGAAACTACACAGGGCAGAATTCTAGTTAAACTGAAGCTAATAGTGAAGCCCTGTCTTAGATATCTAGCTTTTTTCCCACAACTCCCAGGGAGTTTGAGCAGTTTTCAAAAAACACATATTTGCTAATACCTCCTTCTTCTCTCCTCCCTTGGTGCCATTACCTTTTTAAAGTCTGATTGTGTATGTGTGTGTGTAGATTTCCCAAGAAAATTCAATCTCTGGAGAGTCTGCAGATCAGCTCTTAGGTAAATTAAGCTTGTTGCAGATAGAACATCCATCATTTAGGCATTTCAGCATCTGGTTTTTGGAGAACATCACCCTATAATAAACTTGGTGGGACTCCGCATGCTGCAGGTTAGATATTAATGTTTTACAGAATTTCAAAACGTGTAACTAAAGAACTGTTTTGCTGCAATTCTGTTGCCCAACTGCCGTTGCACTTAAAATAACGAATTCTTGAGCAAGTAGCACTGATGACCCAAACCATGTAAATTTATGAAAAATAAACTCCTCCAACAGTCCAGCTGTATTTTAGATAGGGTTATAGCTTCAATGAGATTTTTCTCAAGCTACATCTCATTTCAGGCTTCCATCTTTTCAGACACATGCTATTTTGTCAACTTACAAAAATATGTGCTGTGAGCACCTTATTGTGGTAGAAGTTCTTAGATGGACAATCACAGAAACTCAGTGTAATAAAACAGAAAGCAAGAGGACAGGTTCCTCTGTACCCCTAGTCCCCAAAGTATGCTTCTGGGTCACAGAGAGGTCCCATCTACTGGTCACAAAATAATTTGGTCTATATATATGCCACCTGGCTTTGAGATTCCCTGCCAAGGGTGTCAGCCAGCTCTGCTGGTGGCTTCTGTCCTGGGGATATCATGCAGTCGAGCGAGCCTCCAAACGAACATAAACTAGGCCTTGGACTGATAATATCCTACACCAAGCGATAAAAAGCTTTAGTGGAGTCAATTAAATAACTGGATAACAAAAGTTCTTCTATCCCTTAATCCTTTCAGGATTGTATTTTACAATCCACAGGTTATTTAATATACGCTTTTTATAGACGCACACGTGTACATATCTGAGCATGTATACGATTTTTTTTTTTTTTTTGAGAAAGCCACATATCTACTCACTTAAAAAAAATATTTAAGACAAGGGACAACTTGATTAGAGTGGTAGGTCAGGTTTACAAGTTGAATACTGTTAAAATACCTGTCTTTCCCCTTCTCATGACTCGTTTCCAGGTTCCAGAGCTATAATACAGAACGACTCCGGAGCAAAAGCCCAACATTTTAAGACAAATTTGGAGATCTGATTTCACCAAAAAATATATCTCCTGGTTCTAAGTCACAGAAGCACTGAAACAGCACCACTGAGTGGTGCTCTGCTTTGTGGTCTGGCATTAGTGTCAGAAACCATGTGTTTTGTCTTAAAAACTGTACTTCAATGTAGAATAAATTTATCTCACGTACCAAAAATGACAGCACATACTTTTGCTGAAGATTATGTCAACTGTGGTAGTAGCTGGAATGTCAACACCTTATCCATAGACACACTTTTTAAAAACTTAGGTGTACAAAAAATGATTGTGCTCAGGAGAAAGTAACTAGACAAAGAGAAACCACGACACAATTGAATAGAAATATTCAATTCTGCCCATCATTTGCAGTTGACTTAAAATTTAAAAGCCTATACTAGCTGTGGTTTTTTGTTTTCTTCTGTTTTGTTAAAAAAAGATAGCATCTCTAGTTCCTTCCTATACTAACTCAGTTAGCAATCTACCTTGATAACACCGGAGTGAAAAAAAAAAAAGCAGTGAAAGCCCCTTCAAACATATCATTCAAATCATATCTAAAAAGGTGGTCATAAATATTTTAGAACCCAAGCAAACTAATAAGAGCTAGGCCCATTAAGGATAAGATCTTTTACAACAAATTAAATAAAACAATTTATTGAAGCTTGGACTTGAGATAAACTAGATTTACTAGCTGACCTTTTATTCATTTAAAGAACAAAATTAGCTCTAATTGCATTAGAATGGAATCCAGTAAATTTCTTCTAATGTGGCATCCATGCAAGTATTGCTGTAATTGTTTACAACTAAGATGGAAATGCTTTGATTATAATCTACTTTCTTCTTGTTTTACTGTGCAGTTAAAACACTTGGAAAAAAACAACCCTAAAGTAGAACAGTTTTTCCAATATTGGCTGCTCCATTCTTCAGCAGAAGTACATTTTCATGTCTATTAACCTAACGTTATTAATAGCTGTCTCTTTAGAACCGATGTGTGTTGTTAAGAATATTTGCACAAGAGACAAGGTGGAATGTAGAAACGAAGAGCAATACACACAAGAAAGAGAAAGAAGGAGACATCTCTGCCACTACCACCACTGCATTCTATGTTGGTCCAAGTAGAGGAACCAAAAAGCAAAATAATAAAGAATAAACTATTTGCTGATCACCCTGAAATGAAGAGCAATATGCACAGGAACGAGAAAGAAGGAGACATCTTTGCCACTACCACCACTGCGTTCTATGTTGGTCCAAGCAGAGGAGCCAAGAAGCAAAATAATAAAGAATAAACTATTTGCTACACTGCAAAGGCATTTTCCTCACTACTGCTGCTGTATTGGAGTAAACTTGTGTTGCTGCTGTTGTGCTGTGTTTATGATGGGATGTGAATCTCCATTTTGGTCACCATCAATCTGACACTTGTTCTTCAGACACCCCAAAGTCTTGGTGGCCTCACCAAGATCTGTAAGTTAATTCCATTAAAGACTACGTTTTATATGAAGTTCCCCCAAATAAAGCAATTTATGATGGGATGTGAATCTCCATTTTGGTCACCATCAATCTGACACTTGTTCTTCAGACACCCCAAAGTCTTGGTGGCCTCACCAAGATCTGTAGGTAGTTCCATTAAAGGCTATGTTTTATATGAAGTTCCCCCAAATAAAGCAACCTCCAGCTGAACAGGTACTTCAGTACTTCCAAAAGCCTCCACACAGCTCTTCTCTTTAAAAGAGGAAATTGAAATAACTGAGAATCTCACCAGTGGTGCCCAGCAACAGGACAAGGGGCAACAGGCCTAAACTGGAACACGGGAAATTCTGTCTCAACATGAGGAAAAAATTCTTGACTTTGAGAGTGTCAGATCCCTGGAACAGGCTCCTAAACTGGAACACGGGAAATTCTGTCTCAACATGAGGAAAAAATTCTTGACTTTGAGAGTGTCAGATCCCTGGAACAGGCTGCTCAGAGAGGTTGTGGGGTCTCCTTCTCATGGAGATATTCAAAACCCACCTAGATGAGTTCTGTCTGACCTGCTCTGGCTGACCCTGCTCTGGCAAGGGGGTCGGACGAGATGATCTCCAGAGGTCCCTTCCAACCCCTACCATTCTGCGATTCCATAATTAGTCCATCTAGTTTTTACTCATCAAATTCTATGAATCCCCAAAAACTTTCCCACACCTTTTCCCATACCTCCCAACATTTCTATAGGATAATTACCAGACATTCAGGACTTCATTATCAACACAAATGAAACATAAGTTTAACTTTCCATTAACATAAGACAGCACAAAAGCACAGCTTTGGTTTCTGCCTGTTGGGAACTACTTAAAAGCCTGATGATCCTACTATGGTCTTTTCTACTAAGAACTTCAAACAGAGGTGGCAGAGACTTCTGGTATTCCTTCAGAGGTCTGTAATGCTTTGTCATGGAGCCACACAGGTCTTTTTCATAATGATCACAACACATGAAAATGTGTAACAGCAAATTTCTCCCTGGATTTTGCCTTGGAAAACTATGACAAATCCTAAAAGCTACTACAAAACTCTATAAGTTCTTGTTTGCCATCAGCCAGAAGGTGCAACCAGGCGATACAGCCATTACACCAGGACAACTTTAAGGTGCTGCTATGGTGGGCAGCAAGGGGAGGTATTTAAGGTAGAAAAGGAAAACCAGTAAGCAACTGGAGATGGAATACTAATGACCCAAACCTTGTTTGGTCATGCAGTCTAAACCAATCTCAAGGATGACTGTCCTGTGGAGAAGATGAAGTTCCCCTTGTAGGCCCAGTATGGACGTTCTAGAGAGCTGGAGCTCAACCACTTTCTTAGCTTTTCCTACCAGTTGCCTCCGTGACTCCCCTGCCCCTAAAGATCTTGGCCTTGGTGTTTAATTCTCCCCTATTTTGTCTAGAAACTTTGAGCTAAGTCAGCTTTGTGTAACTCCCATCCTGGAGTCAGGGTTTAAACTCTAGGCTCTGCTGCACTAAGGATCACAAAGCTTGAGGTCCTCAGATGGTGACCAAGGTGCCACTAAAGATGCACAAAGGAAACTGGGATAGAAGCGAGTTTCCCAAAAGGCCACAAAACAAGACATCAGTGGCACTGACGATGATGTACCCATATGATCTGTAGCAAACACACAGATTCTGAAATCCCTCCTCAAAATGTCTGTGGGCATGAGAAAGACTGGGGTGAGATGAGAGGGGAATCAAAGTCAACTCTTTGGTGCTAAAATATGGCTTCAGAACTTTAATTTAGAAGTTCTGCCTTGAAAATATGACTTAATTTTCCCCACATAAACACTTGTATAGTCCTTGAAAAAGAATTTAAAAGTATCTATAGCTCCTCGAGGAGGAAAATGGGTTTGTGGGCTTTAAAGGAGAGTCACTCAAATTGGCACAGCAGGACAGACAACTGTTCTGAGAAAGCAGGAGCTTTTGTACAGCAATCTGAGGCACAGAATTTTTCAATCACACTCAAATATTGTAAAAGGAAGAGAGCAGAAATGGTTGAAGAGCAGGAAAAAGTCCTGATATTTGGGGTGGGGGCGTCCCACAGAAACCAAGACAAGCAACTTCAAACCAGTAAAAGTCAGTCACCCCCTAGGGAGGAGTAGGACAGCACAGAAAAAGAGAATAATCATCCAAGATGCCAATTAACTTACAATGCAGAAAAATTAACCATTAGGAGATTTAATACATAACGGCTCTAAAAGAGAACCAACTCCATGAGCAGTATTTCATGGGATGAATGGAAAGAAAAAAATTCTATTTGGTGCTCATGTTTATTACCATCAGACATGAAAGTGTGCTCTGTGCCACTAAAAACAACGTGAAAAACCTGATTAAAAGAAACCCTTCGCATACAACACGGGACAAGCCTAAAAAGCCCAGTGACGCCACGGTTTCCCCAGCCTCTCCAGCCACCTGCTTATGCTGGATGATCTCAGGGTAGGGATCATCATCCTATTTATGCTCACACAGTACAAAGTAACTATTATTTGTACAACAGCACCCGATAATTAGGGAGCTAATGAACCAACGTTTGAAATGCGTTAGGTACACTCATGAATAATCATCAACAGTTATAATAAAACAGACGCCTGTAAAGGAATTTCCACTGTTATGTTTTAAAGCATAAAAACCACTGTTGGCTGAGGAGCGTGATGAAACTCAGCTGTAGGTTACACCAGGGATAACCACCCATTATGGAAGCCTCACTAAATGTCACTGGAGGCAGCATCTGAGTCTAGATGGAGTCTTGTCACCCACGGCCTAGAAAGGCACGGAGTGGGAAATACAGTAGGATGGATGGAAGAGGCTGGGTCCCACTTGGAGAGGAGAAGAAAAAGGGGAAAAGGTCCAGAAAGTTGCTATTGGTAAGTTTTCTGCTTCATTTTTCATTAGAACGGTCAAAAGATGTCATAGCTGTATGAATATTGTTTGCTACTAATTTTTAAGCCTTTCCCACTGAAAATAAAAGAGCTGCCACAAGTGACAGAGGATGAACCGTGGTGAGCTTATGCTTTGCAGATGGATTTATTTGTACTTACATCTTGTCTTGGCCTGCACCCACTCTCAGTGTCAGCCGAGGAATAACCGGTGATGGAGCCGGAACAACTGGTTCCACCTTTATCTGTACGAGGGAACACAATCATCAATCAGAGACTGCAAGCAGACTCCCAAAATATATTAATTACATGAAAGCACTGATGGAGTTGACCAAACGGAGTCTATTGGCTTAATGAGACAGACCTATGACAGACTCACCACCGCTCTCTCACGCTTCGGGCCGTGACAGGGATGGTCAGAGTTTGCTGGGAGCTCCCAGCCATAAAAAATCACAAATAAGAATTCTAGACTAAAAAATCAACTTGAAATTTTGTTGCATTTGTACCTGCTCGTGCACTTTGTTAATAAATCTTCCTGATTTAGTATTTTTCTAGAGACACAAAAGAACCCCAGTATGTTTCCAACCGATGACATGAAATGTTTGATCTTAGCACTCAAACCTGGTAGGTACGCGCTGGTGTTTGCACTTTTTTCTGAGATTGAAATTCAATTATTTCCCAGGTTCATCACATAAATGTACTGTGACCCTCCTGAATCAAAATCGGGAAGCAAATAAACTGAATATTTTATGAATGTGCTTACCCACACAGGTATAACAGAACCACTGCTTTTTAATGCAATTATGCTGAGATTTCTGATGGTGATTTGTCAAATGCCCTGGTTTCCAACCTCAGTACCTGGTGGAGTTCAGACCACTTGAATATGTCCTTAAACTCTTTGATCCAGCATCTGACAAAAATCATCACCTCCCACTGAGCTACTACTTTGCAAAATCTGTACAGAATCATCTCAGATTTTGCAGTTGACACTGAAATAATTCTCTGTACATACACTGCTCAACTTATATCCATGTATATGAGAAGTGTATATACATTATATATGTCTATATATAAAGAGAGGGAGATTGATCTCATTTTGAGCATGGGTGACATTGTATTTAATAAAATATCCACTTAGCTGAATCTTAAAGAGACAAAAATGTACACTAGATAGAAACCCCAGCAGCTCTCAGAGGGGGAAATCTGGTTGAAAAAGCTTTCCTAAAGAAAGGGAGGGCAAACATTCAACTCAAAGCACAGAAAGCAGAGCAGGAGACAGCAGCCCAGAGTGGGAGGGCTCAATGAGGACTTGGATTGAGGAATGGTAATGACAAAATCCCATGTCACACACCTCACCCAAAGAATGGGAGCTGCTCGTTAGGAGATGTCTGCTCCAGAGAGAGAAGGGCTGCAGCCCGAGTTGTATTTCTGTTTTGACACATTTAACCACGCTTTTCAATAAAGCTCTCCGTGGATATGTATAAGCTCACTTCACACTCTTTACTCTTTTGTTTATATAGCACAATTTTTTTGTTATGTCACTCCCCTGGAGTGTTGCAAGAGGTTTTTTCCTCCGGAGCTCTTCATGCCTGGAATAATTTCACCACCACTTTCCCAGTTAAGTCTCTAAACTGCTTTCCTGGCACCTTAACCTGTAGCATCATCCACTGGATAGAGACATGGAATTGAACCTTAGGTACAGAAGACTCAGGCACATGCCTTAGGTAAAATTATTTTACCTCTCTTCCTGCACATTTGTCCTCCTTCTATAGTGCATATTTCAAATACAAAACCTTCTAAGACAAGCACTGCTACTTAATTTCCAGCACACAGCACAGAACAGATGACCCATGTCATCCATCCTTTCACAGAATCACAGAATCACATGGGGTTGGAAGGGACCTCTGGAGATCATCTAGTCCAATCCCCCTCCCAAAGCAGGTCCACCTACAGCAGGTTGCACAGGAACATGTCCAGGTGGGTTTTGAATGTCTCCAGAGAAGGAGACTCCACCAACTCGCTGGGCAGCCTCTTCCAGGGCTCTGCCACCCTCCAAGTAAAGAAGTTCCTCCTCATGTTTAGGTGGGACTTTTTACATTCAAGTGTGTGCCCATTTCCTCTTGTCCTGTCCCTGGGCACCACTTTAAAAAGACTGGCCCCATCCTCTTGACACCCACCCTTTTAAGTATTTATAAGCATTGATCAGATCCCCCCTCAGTCTTCTCTTCTCCAGATTAAAAAAACCCAAGTCCCTCAGCCTCTCCTCATAAAAGAGATGCTCCAGGCCCCTCATCATCTTTGTACCCCTTCCAGTAGTTGCCTGTCCTTCTTGAACTGGGGAGCCCAGATCTGGACTTTATCCTTTGTATTAAGGTCTTTTGCATTATTATTATTTGTATACCACCCTTTGTTGTAAACAATGGTGGGGTGGGCTCATATGGCAGAAGAAAAGCTCATAAACCACTTCTTTATGCTTGGATACCAACATTGCAGCCTTCTGTGAGAGGAAAACTGGGCTCCATGACAATCCTAAATCTTATCCCTTGATAGAGAGGAGAGGAAGCATCTTTCAGCAACGTGGGTTTGTGTGTAGGGTTTGCGTGCCTGGAGCAGAGGGAAAATTAAGGAGTTATCCTGGTTTTCCTTCACATCGATGAGAGGATTTCGATTCACAAGGGCACTTTACTTTGGGGCAGCCCTGCTCTGATGCAAAGATGGCTCCATTTCTCATGAAGCAGTTCACAGAATCATAGAATAGTTACAGTTGGAAGGGACCTTAAAGATCATCAAGTTCCAATCCCCTGCCCTGGGCAGGGACACCTCCCACCAGACCAGGTGGCTCAAAGCCCCATCCAGCCTGGCCTTGAACACTTCCAGGGATGGGGCAGCCACAGCTTCTCTGGGCAACCTGGGCCAGTGCCTCACCACCCTCACAGGAAAGAATTTGTTTCTGGTATCTAATCTAAATTTCCCCTCTTCCAAGTTAAAATCATAACCCCTTGTCCTATTGCTACACTCCCTGACAATGAGTCCCTCTCCGGCTCTCCTGTAACTCCCTTCAGTTATTGGAAGGCTGCTACAAGGTCTCCCCAGAGCCTTCTCTTCTCCAGGCTGGACAACCCCAGCTCTCTCAGCCTGTCTTCACAGGAGAGGTGCTCCCTGTGATCCCTCTGATCATCTTCATGGCCCTCTGCTGGACCCATTCCAACAGGTCCATGTCCTTCCTGTGTTGAGGACTCCAAAGCTTGACACAGTGCTCCAGGTGGGGTCTCACGAGCGCAGAGTAGAGGGGTAGAATCACCTTCCGTGACCTGCTGGCCATGGTTTTCTTGATGCAGCCCAGGATGCAGTTGGCCTTCTGTGCTGCCAGTGCACACTGCAGTTCCTCAACTACTTTTAGTTTCCGGCTCGGTGTATTAAATTTGGCTGAAACTGGGTCAGCAGCTGCTTCTCAAGCTGCTCAGTCCCTCCTCCAGCCCGCCCCGTGACCTCCAGCGTACACGTGGGGTCTCACAGCTTCCACCGTCTGCTTTTAACTTGGTACCACAAGCCAGGCAGCTCCTCGTCTCCTTTTCTACCCCAAGACTTACTGTGGAGGACAAAGCTTGGGCCAATCCCTTTGCAAAAGCTCTTCTTCCTCAGTCCCAGCACCGACCTCTTCTAGCACGCAGCCTTCGGCTTCTGCTTTCTGCCCTTTTATGCAGAAAATCGGTCGCTGCTCTGCGTATTCCAGCAGCTCCAGGCAGAATTGAGGGGAAAAACTTAGTAAAAAGCTTCAAATCCCCACCAGGTTGGGCTGCACGGTCGGGCAATAACTCTAACAGTACTCCAAAAAAATTCAAACAGCTCTGTTGATTCACATGGTATGGCAATATTAGAAAGGTATGGCAATATTAGAAAGGTATGGCAATATTAGAAAGAAAAATCTGGTATTTTCTACTGGCATCGAGAGCTGAAAGCGCAGTTATCCCCAGAACTCATCCCTCGGGTTGTACTCACACCTCCGAAGTGGCCATGGAGGTGATGGGTCCGAGCAGAGTCTCCATCGTTTGTACTTCGAGCACAACCCCTGGCTAAATAAACCATTGTGTGATCTTACAAGCTAAATTAAGGAAACCTGTACTTTTAGGGGTTAAAACGAAAGAGCAGCATTCGGGAGTAATACTGGGAATTGGGGCCAGCAGAAGAGCATTTACAGTGGATTACTAAGCTTCCCAAATCACCAAAGAGGTAAAGTCCAGCAATATAAGACTCCTTTGTAGCTAACTAAAAATACATTGTCAGTGGATTTGTCCAGTTTTATGTATAAGCAATACTTCTTTCACCTGAACTAATACTAGTAGTCATATAAGCCCCTTATTGCCATGTGCTGCATTTTTTTTGCTAATCTTCAAGGATTTAGCTTCTTTGCCACATACCTCAGGGCACCAACTGATAAAGCTCTAACTCTCCATTTTTCCAGGACACCAGCAGTGCGGCCTTGCAAAAAATGAAAATCGCTCAAGAGATTTAAAGGGGAAATTTATTTTTAAAATCCTGACTTGCAGCAAAGAGGTGGATTTAAAAAAAAAAAAGCTTATCTATCAAGAATCAGTTTAAATTTTAATTCTATCTGGGGACTCTTTCATGCATTCTAGCTTTAAAGTTTATCTTTTGACAGGGACTTTTTGCCAAGGTAATGGGCAGCTTTGTCAATTTAATTTGTCCAAGTTTTTATTACTGTTGAATTCCTTTTCCTAATATATATATGTTCGGTCTATACCAAAGCGTTACCGGTGTGTATTTGTTTGTGTATCTGTTTTATTGCTCTAAAGCAAACTAGATATTGAGATTTGCAGAAGAAATGTGAAATTGGGCATGTGAAAAACAAGCAACTCATTGTCTCTATTTTATATATATGCTTTTAACTCAAAAAGAAACCTCTGCAGAAATTTTCATGGAAATACTGACAAAACACCTCGGGCACGAGGGGAAGACAGACAAAATAAGGAATCCATGAAAGTGTTGCTGCAGCCTAAAACTGGACATTAAATTAACATGGACAACTAGGCGACCAGCCTGTCAGTCACTGGCTTATCCATTAATTCTCCAGATCACCCAGATTCTGCACTGGAAAACCATTCGTCAACTTAAAATATATGTCGAGTTTGGAAATGAGCAGTTTGTTTTAAGTCCAGCAGACAGCACAACAGGGTACGGTGGCAAAAAGGGAATGTGAAGATGTCCCAAATCTGAGCTTGAACCAATGGAGTATTACACTCCAAGCAGGATGTAAAGAGCATCTTGGTAAGCCCAGAACTTATATGGTTCTTCCTAATGCTAAGGATAGAGATTTAGGAAATCTTCTGTATCCAAGGTTATCACATATGAAGGCAATCTCTTTCATTTCTTTTTTAAATATAGATATTAACAATTTAATGTGCATTATAAGGTGACGTGACAAAAAATTAGAGCAAACCCTGAATTAGGGGAGCCGTTTCTAATGGGATTTCCAATCTGATAACATGCAAATATGCCGGTCTCATTTCTTAAATATACTCTCAAGATTAGCTGATATTGGAAGGAAGAAATTATCTTTGGCTGATGTAAATCAGTAGGAGTTACAGGAGTGGAAGGAGCTCAACCCACTTGAAAACTAGCTCTCCTCTCTCTCAAGCGTAAGACTCAAAATGAAAGGTGACATTTGAACATTTGGACCATATTTTGAAAAAAAATTTCTTACTTCAAACAAATTGGAGCAATAAGGGGGCCGTCATGCTAAGAGAGGATTCAGCAGCTCTTCTGAACATCTGAGATAACCAGTAGACTGGTTTGTTCGAAAGCAGGCTGCTCCTCACTTCTGTCCACCTGAGAATTTACAGGCTTCTACGAGCTTCGAAACAGTAGCCTTTTAGAAACTAAATTTCACGTTGATATGAAAGGTATATGGCTGCTGGCCCTACTAGTGGACATCTACAGAATAAAATTTGTGCATCGCCACGCTACATCCATTCGTTGTGTGTGCGCTGTTGTTGAGTCTGACCCCAGGTTTTCAAAGTGAAAAGTGAGTTGAGGAAAACCAGAAAGACAATCTCACATTTTAAATTCACAAAATTGAGCCTCCATGGTTTTGTCTTCCAGAGAGGTGGGACAATCCCTGAAACTCCTGGAGGAAGTCTTTCTTGGAGCTGTAATTTTTAAAAAAAATACCAAACCTGTAATCACACATCTCCTCAAAGCCCTTAGATAATGCTTAGCAGCAAATACGGGAATCCATGTGCAATTTTCAAGCAAGTATTCCATCTCATCTAAGCAGCTTACCTTTTCATGTTTGTGTTTCTCTTTTTCTTTCTCTTTCTTTTCTCTTTCTTTCCTCTCCTTTTCCTTCTCCTTCTTTTCCTTTTCTTTGTCCTTCTCCCTTTCTTTCTTTTTCTTCTTCTCTTTTTTGTCTTTCTTCTTCTCTTTTGGTTTCTCTTTGTCCTCAAAGAGTTTTTCAGGAAGCATTGGAGACAAGGAAGGTAACATGCTGGGAAGCCTCATGGCAGCTGGTGTGCTGAACAAGGGCAAAGACATTTCTTTGGGAGGTATCACAAGAGGTGCTGATGGAGCCTTTATCTTATCTTCCTTACCCTTATCTTTAAGTTTCTCTTTGTCTTTCTTATCCTTGTCTTTTTTGCCTTTCTCTTTCTCTTTCTTTTTATCTTTATGTTTTTCTCTCTCTTTTTTGGTATTGCCATCTTTCAACTTTACTTTTGTGTCAGCATCCTCAAAGTCCTTTAGTTTGAATTTATATGGATCAAGATCATCATCTTTGAGTAGTTCCTTCCACTGAAATTTCGCTTCCTTGCTTCCTTCCTTGTCTTTATCCTTCTCCTTGTTCTTTTCCTTCTCCTTGCTCTTCTCCTTGTTTTTCTCTTTATCTTTTTCCTTCTGCTTTTCTTTCTTCTTCATTTTTGTCTTCAGTTCCTTTTTCAATTTCTTTTTCACTTCTACCGAGGAAGCCAACTTGGTTTTCTCCTCATAGACTTTGAGAAGAGGTTCTGGAGTTGGCGGTGAAGCGGAAGGAGAAGAGAAATAAGTGAAGTTGGTAGGTGGATTAGAAGGTGTCCCCATGTTTGCCTTTCGAATGACCTCATCGATCGAGTCATCCATTGTCCATGAAATGTCTGAACTTGAAGTCCCACCTGAGGGAGGTATTGGAGTTGCTCCTGCCTTATTCGCATTATTGGCAGAAACAGAAGGTTTAGGAGTTGGAGCCTCTGAAATAGAAAGTCTTTTAGGACTGGTAAAAATTTCCCCTTCGGATTCGGAACCGGAGGAAAACTCAAAGGGATCCGGTTCTCGCTCCGCACACGCACGAGCAATCACAGCATCGATTGAATCATCAATGGTCTTGTCCATTACTGGTAGTTTCTTAGCCTGGTTTTCAATATTTGGCTTGGGGGCAGGTTCAGGTGGTGTCTGTACTTGTTTCACTTGAATGTTTTCCTTCCCTATCTTGTCACTTAATGCAGCCACAGGGGTTCTACTTGGTGTTTCAGGCTTGACAGGTGGTGGGGGAACATGAGCAGGAACCTTTGGACTTTTAGGACTTTTTGGGCTCTTGGCGCGACCCGGTGACTTTTTTTCTTTGGATCCAGTTTTTGGTGAACGTATAGGACTTCCAGTTACCACTGGTGAGGGCGTAGTTTTAGGTGATTTTGTCTTCTGTCCTGGAGAACTTGTTTTGGACTTTGTTTTGGGTACAAACGGCTTTGACTCTACAGTTTTAGGGGTTGGCACTTGCGATTTTGCAATGGGAGCCAACATTGGTGGTTCCGGTGAAGGAGGGGCTAAGTCTGTATTGTCCTGAACATGAACTGGAGAAAGCATTGGTGGTACTTTTTGTGTATTTATTGAGCTAAGAGGCTCACGTGGTTCCAAAGCTCCATCCAAGGCATCCCCTTTGGAAACGGACAGTTTTGGCCGTTTCACAGGTGGATATTCCTCAGCATCAGGACTTTCTAATGGTCTCTTGCTCAAGTAGTTCTCATCATTAATTGCCTCATCCTCTTCCATGTCTTCCTCTTCTTCCAGTGGGACCTGCATGGCCTCTGCTGATGTACCTCCATCGGTGGGCACCTGTTCCTCTTCCTCTTCTGTAACATAGAACATTTTTAAAAAGCGTTAGGATAATTAAAAATGTGTTTTACAGGAACAAACAAGCACCAAAAGAAATGATCACATGCATCTCAGCCCATAATGGGCCACCTAAGAGCTTCTTACTGGTCTACTTGGAAGGAAAGTGTGGCATCTCCTCTGTCTCGCATCAGCCACCATCGCAACTGGCAGGTGCCCTCATCGCGTAACATCAAACCCATGAGCAAAGGATATGAGATTAGAGATCACCAATGATGGTAGACCTCGTGGAGTGGGTCCAAAGCATCAATTCTACCTCAAAACATCTTATTTCTTACAGTGGTTGTGGGGTTACAGTAACATGAACCTGCTTCATTCAGTCAAATGAAGGAAGTGAGGCTGAGGCATTTTTTGCTGTAACAAAGTGGACGGCGAAGCATCTATCAAAATAAAATTCACTGGAATTAGCTGTCTGGCCTACACATCACACAATTTTCATAGAATCATAGAATGGTTAGGGTTGGAAGGGACCTCAAAGATCATCTAGTTCCAACCCCCCTGCCATGGGCAGGGACACCTCCCACTAGAGCAGGTTGCTCAAGGCCACATCCAGCCTGGCCTTGAACAAACATTTTGACTGCAGATTAACTACTGAGGAAACATCTTCCTAAACCTTGGTTGTTTTTCCTGAAGCAGCACAATCTGAAGGTTAAAAAGCAGAGGACTAAGCCCCATTCAACCTGCTGGGTTCTGTCCCTGATGTCATCTCAAGAGCTTGCTGCACAGGGATGTTATCTGATAGGATTCCGTGGGAACACCCCAGCATCGCGTGTGTCCCTGTCGGTTTGGATGAGGAGCACGCCTTCGAGATACATCTCCCCACCATCCCCACTTACTGTTGTTCTGTTTGCATCGTGGAGCAACCCTGGGGTCCACGTGCTGGCTTCCTGCTCTACTGAAACCAAAATGAAAGACGGGAGGAACACACCTAACGTGCTCCAGCCCCAAGTGGGCCTTCAGAGAAGGGCGTCAAAGATGGGTCCAGAGAAGGGCGACAAAGATGGTGAGGGGTCTGGAGAATAAGTCTTATGAGGAGAGGCTGAGGGAGCTGGGGTTATTCAGCCTGGAGAAGAGGAGGCTGAGGGGAGACCTTATTGCTCTCTACAACTACCTGAAAGGAGGGTGTAGAGAGATGGGGGTTGGTCTCTTCTCTCAAGTCACAGGTGACAGGACAAGAGGAAATGGCCTCAAGCTGCGCCAGGGGAGGTTCAGGCTGGATATTAGGAAAAATTTTTTCACTGAAAGGGTTATCAGCCATTGGGATGGGCTGCCCAGGGAGGTGGTTGAGGCACCATCCCTGGAGGTGTTCAAAAGACGGGTTGATGTAGTGCTGGGAGGTATGGTTTAGTGATGATGCTCCTTGTTTGTTGTGTGGGTGTCTATTTTTGTCAGTTAGGTTGACAGTTGGACAAGATGATCTTTAAGGTCCCTTCCAACCTAGAAGATTCTGTGATTCTGTGATTCAGGCCCAAAAAACAGCTTTTGAAAAGAAGATGGACATCAGGCACCAACTGTTTCAAGCCAGCGTGGACATCACCCATGTGATTGCTCTGCTTTTTTTTGTTTAATAGCAATTACCTTTTCTACCCTACATAGAACACAATCTTCAGCGCTACACGTGACATTAGGGTGCAGAGAAAGGGGAAAATTCACTTGAGATCTCCCAGCAAACCCACGGCAGGTTCAAGAAGAAGAGAACCTCTGATCTCCCCAACCACAGCCAAGCACTTTATCCTCTCCGATACACTTCCTCACTTTCCAAATGGAATTAGCCAAGCAGGAAAAAGGATTCTTAGTCCGGAATAAGAACCAGCGCACCGGCATTAACCTGACACATTTATTTTTGCTGTAATTATGTCATTAACCGACCCACGCTGGTTGACATTCCTCCGTAGACAACCTCACTTCACTTCACCCCCTGTCTCTGCTTACCCACCTGCAAAAACGCATGACATTTTCTCTAGCAGGGTTTCCACGGAAAGATATCAAGTGCCCTAAGATTCTCACATGCAATACCTAATAAAAAGCAGTTATTACGACGGCGGATAAAGCCCAACTTCTTAACGAGCAGGTGGTTTGAAAGAAGCAAACAGTGAGAAACTTGTAAGCTTACACCTTTTCAAGCTCTGCAAGACGGCATCTTTCTGAAAGATCTCTTTCCGAGGTGTTTATTTGCAGGTTTTTCTCTGCTTGGCTTTTCTCTGCTGTAATGTGTCAATGCTCTGATTTAGGAGAGTTGAGTCAAGAGCCCTGGGCTGCAGCACAAATCTTGCCAGCATCACAAATTAAGTAAAATGAGCTAGCAACTCTGGCTTTTGCCAGGGCCCAGAGGATTTACAGCAGCCAGCCCAGAGAGGAGACTTTTGCCTGAGGATAAAGTCTTAGCCTTCCGTGAAAAACAGAAACGTTAGGGAGTTAGGTTTTGCCTGGCCGGGCACTGCCATTAAATATTTTTTTTAAACTGCAAAGTTAGAATATAAGTGAGAAATCACCGTGGATGGAGCCTGCACCTGCTACCGGAGGGGAAAAAAAAAAAACACCAAACCCACTAAAAAAGAGCTGCTTCCAGATCATGGAAGTCATTTCAATCTCTGGTTAAGCTGTTGCAGGAATCAGCCGCCTTCATCTGCTCCAAAGTGTTTTGGGGGCTGAAGAATTAGCATTCATCAGATGTCAGACAGCACTGCCTGCCACCGAGCAGAATTCCCTCCCAAGGCCCTTCAGCCTGGTTCGCCACCGAGAGTTTGTTTTCGCTTGGAATTTGAAAGAGAGATAAAATTTAAAACAAACACCCCTCCTTTAAAATCGGGATTTAGAGCCTTCTGCCTCAGCTACAAGATGAAAAGTGGAGCCAAATTCAAACATGAGGGAAGAAAGGGTTGGATCACGCAGACTTTGGAGATAGCAACATAAACCGTTTTGATATAAAAAACCAGGGGCATAAAAAGAGACAATAAAGCGGAATGGCAAGTAGCGCAACGAACCGTAAAAAAAATTACATTTGTGAGAAAAATCAGAACATTTATTTGCTAAAGATTTCTGCCCCGTGTCTGCTTCCACAGCCGCTCTGTCTCACCGTGTCCCACGGAAGGGAGCTGCAAAAATTCCTATTTTTGTAACTCCTTCTCATCCCCAGGTGCTTCTCATGTTTTACCTACTCAGGATTGCAGAAAACCAGCAGCTGCTGGATCAAAGGCGAAATAAAACAATTTCAGGGGGAGGTTTGGAGAAGAGGGACCGGGGTTATGCGCAATAAAAGAAAAATAAAAAAAAGAGAGCGATGCTTATTTTTTTTTTAATAAGGGCAAGTAAAGTTTGCGGCGGGACCACGGAGCTTCTGTGATGTTGTCTGGAGGTGCCAGGGAAGGGCAGAAGAGGTTAAAGTGCAGTTTGTAGAGGTGAGGAATAGAAATCGGGGTTGTCTTGGCTCTGGCTTTCATGCACATTCCTGCAAGCCACAAAGACAACTTAGTAAGGAAGCAAGAAGCATTACCATCCCTTTCAGACGGACTTGGATTCCCCCGAAACATCTGGAAAAAATTGCCTGGGTCAGTCCTGAACAATCCAGGGACTAAGGAAGTTCACGAGCACTTAACTACCGACACACATTCACCGCTTTTGCAGCCGTGCTCAGATGACAATATCTGGAATCCTATCGTGGTCAAATGAAACCCAAATTTCTCTTGGAAGAAGGCCACGGCCTGATCCTCGGCGAGGAACTGGTTTTCTGCCAGGCTTTCAAACCTGAGCCACCGCAGCTGCGGCCGTGGCAGAAAACAATAAAGTGCTTTTTTTTTTTTTAAGGGGGGGTGGTTTATTAAGAGAAAGAGAAATCTGTGTCTTACATTCAAGAGGTACAGGCTGGTTTTCCTCCAGGATTTACACCGGAGCAGGAACCAAACAGGGGAAAACATCAGCTTTTAAGCACCATCTCCTTGACTTGGTGATGAGCGTCTAAAGCCCTCGCAGCCACTTTGTCACCTCCCTCCATCTCCGTCGCCACCCGGCACCTCTCGACGCCCGGTTCTTTGTGCAGGGGATTGCTTTTTAGCTCCTTTTACTGCCATCTCTCCCTATCTCTGGCCACCTTATTAATGATCCCCCTCTTGAGTTAGCATCTACAGGTCAAACGGATATCACCTCGGCCATCTGCCC
Organism: Calidris pugnax; assembly: GCF_001431845.1. Taxonomy (NCBI): domain Eukaryota; kingdom Metazoa; phylum Chordata; class Aves; order Charadriiformes; family Scolopacidae; genus Calidris; species Calidris pugnax. The sequence goes on from NW_015090906.1 coordinate 3,611,068, forward strand.
TAATAACTCTCGCCTGTAATGAAAGGAGACTCGAGCTGTTTGGGAGGTTTCTCAAGATAACAGAGATATATATATATTTTTTTTATTTTTTTGGTTGTTGGTAGGGAAGTCAGCGCTGGATCAATATTAATGCTCACATTACTAAAGCTCGAGAGATATATATATTTTTTTTTTTTTGGTTGTTGGTAGAGAAGTCAGCGCTGGATCAATATTAATGCTCACATTACTAAAGCTCTACGGAGCAATTGTTTATTATGCCAGCCAGCCCCATGTGTAGAGCCCAGGTTACAGGAGGGATGGGTTCCACCGTCGCTGTCAAAGGGGAATTCGTCCACGGCTGAAATAAAACAAGCTGACAGCCCTTAGCAGGCTGCTTCTGAGAAAACGGGTTGTTAAGATGGCACTTCTCCCTGGAGTAAATTAGAAGTGTGGCATCTAATTGTGTCTACGTAATGAGGCGAGTTCTTTGCCTTTGCGAAAGGATGATCGTGAAGTTGAGGGAGGAAGGAACCCACTCCTCTCCTGATCTCGGACGCGTTGCACTACCTACCACTGTCTTCCCATCTGACACACCATGATAACTTCATCTCACAGAATCACAGAATCCCATGGGGTTGGATGGAACCTCTGGAGATCATCTAGTCCAACCCCCTGCCTACCCTGAAATCTTCAACCCATCTTTCTTCCTTAGCATATGCTGAAGATTTTATACACAAGCCAGCTCAGCCTCTCAAACGCAAGAAAGTCATCGTTCCCACCCAACATACGAAAGTTTTTAGTGACAAAACAATACTCAAAAACTTCCTGCAGACTTCCAGAATGATTTTCCTATTGTCTATGAGATGTCTTTGTCTACGAGATTAAGCCAAAGATATCTTTTGGGAAGTTTTCAGTGCCTAAGTCAAGAGTGTAATATCCCTATCATATCCTAATAAGTAGGGGTTTTTGACTTCTCTTCAAAGTGAAAAGATTTTTTTTTCATATGCCATGATAGGTTTTATCTCTTTAACTTGTAATAACAATGGCCCTTTCCCAAAACAAACAGAAAGTGTGCGTGTTGTCCATAAAGGAAATTAATGGAAGAGCGACAAAATTCAATCCTGATATCCCACAGGCCAATATCCTGCTACCCTAACACAAAATGAGCACACTAAGATACCTGCAATACATGCTGAGCTTAAAATGCCAGATTTTATATAGATATATGTGGTCATACATACGTTTTATATATACTATTATTATATATATAATTTCTCTGATATATGAACACAATCGATCGCTGATGTGACTTATTTACCAACCAGGCAACGCACCAACAGATTTCTTTTTTACTGTATAAAGGAGATCAATCAACCTATTACCAAGCCCTGACATTTTCCAGTTGCCACTTTCCACAGGAAGAGAGCTGGTAAGAGAGCACCTTCAAGGAGCTCATCTTCCAGGTGTCTCAAATTTTTCCACTGACATTGCCAGCGAGTTCCTTCCAGTGCCTTCTCGGTACGTTCGAAAATGCAGAGACCACAAATACATCAAAAAAAAAAAAAAAGAAAAAAAGAGAGAGCTTTCAGGCATGGCCAGTGATTTTGCATTTTGAAGGGGATGTCAAAGATGCCCGAAGCTGAGCATCCAGACTCATTAGTCACATCAGGAAATTTTGGCCCAAATGGCTGGGTGGTGCCTTCAACAATCAGTGTTAGCCAGGACTGAACTTGGAGATGTTCAACAGGATTGAGGGATCTGGTTTATATATTTATCAGTCTCTCCAAAAGTAGTTATTAACCTGTCCAAGAAGCTGCAAGTGGTCAACAAGACCTTCCTCCATCCCTAATGACAAAATACATCCATTTATCTTGAAATAGGGATGACAAAATAATCCAGCCTGGCCCTGAACCCCTCCAGGGATGGGACATCCACAGCTTCTCTGGGCATCCTGTTCCAGTGTCTCACCACCCTCACAGGAAAGAATTTCTTCCCAATATCTAATCTAAATCTCCCCTCTTTCAGTTTAAAACTGCTACCCCTCATCCTCTTGCTCCACACCCTCATAAAGGGTCCCTCCCCACCTCTTCTGTAGCCCCTTTAGGTACTGGAAGACTGCTATAGGGTCTCCCCGGAGCCCTTTCTTCTCCAGGCTGAACAACCCCAACTCTCTCAGCCTGTCCTCATACAAGAGGTGCTCCAGCCCTCTGAACATCTTCATGGCCCTCGTCTGGACCCGTTCCAACAGGTCCATGCCCTTCTCATTTTGGAGGTTCCAAAACTGGACACAGTACTATATAAAAAAACAAAGTACTTTTTCTGTCCAGTTGCCCAAGTCAAAAGCCCACCTCAGGATCACGCAAGCCTAAAAGTGTGGAAAGAAAAGGAGAAAGGTGAAGAGCATCCCTCTTTGGGCATCAGACCTTGGATTAAAGGCATCAGACCTTGGATTAAGGTATAATGTGCAACTTGGGCTTCCAGGGCTGCTTTAGGGTATGGGATGCAATGAGAATAACACTTTTAAATACGAGTGAGGGTCCTCATTATAATACTTTTTAGAATATGCAGTGTTTACGAAGCCAAACTACCCTGGATTTTTAAAATGACACACCCAGCTTCCTGCTGAAGAGAAAAAAACAGCGTTGGCAGATGGTTATCAGCCCCACTCACAATTTCTCTCTGACCCGACAAAATATCAGTCCCTCATTTGCACCGCACAGAGCAAGCAAAAAAGTGTACTTTATTTTCACTTTAACCATTTAATAGCGGCTCCACAGCTTTTGTAGCTACACATAGGGACAGAAAGAAATGTAGCAATGCTGTGCTGGTGTGTCTGGAGCTGCTCCACGGGCTCGTAGCTCACACATATGGACAGAAAGAAATGCAGCAATGCCGTGCTGGTGTGTCTGGAGCTGCTCCACGGGCTTCGGATGGAGATTTGAAACAACCACAGAAGCATCTTTAGGAAGAGAGGGAGGGAAGAGATGCGTGAAAACCAGCCAGCTCCCTCCCTGCAGGGCAGCCCCAGTTCAGTCACTTTGGTGCTGCTGGGAATTACCTGGGATTCCAGTCTCCCCCCTGAAATGTGGAGAACCGAGCGGGACGTGAAAACCACCGCCGTTCGATCAGAACACACGTGGAAAACCTCCACAACAAAATTCAAAGCTTTTAACAAAAATCTACAAGCTTTCATAGAATCATAGAATCGTCTAGGTTGGAAGAGACCCTTGGGATCATCGAGTCCAACCATCTACCCTACTCTACAAAGTCCTCCCCTACACCATGTCCCTTAGCACTGCATCTAAACAGCCCTTAAACACAGCCAGGGATGGTGACTCCACCACCTCCCTGGACAGCCTATTCCAATGCCGAAGCACTCTTTCGGTGAAAAATTCTTTCCTAATGTTCAATCTAAACCCACCCTGTTGGAGCTTGAAGCCATTCCCTCTCGTTCTGTCACTAATTACCTGTGAGAAGAGACCAGCACCAACCTCTCTACAGTGTCCTTCTCGTTACAGTTTTTGCTCCCTCTGGGGTGCATCATCCTTAAGGGAATCGGGAACTCACCCCGAAGCACACGTGCAGGCGAAGAGGTTTTCTCTTTAAAGGCACATTTGGACTTCTAAAAAATGAAATTATTAGCCAAGACAAGGTAATTAGGCAATGACAATTCAGAGAGTACAACCAATCAATAACCGAGTCCATTAGCCAGACTGACAGAGGGGTGAAGCCAATACGTTATAAATGGCTCTATACTGACCTGTAAAAATGCAGCGTTTCCCTAACATTCGGCACAATAAAAAACTAAAATGCTATATAAGCAAGCCAACCTGAAATGACACCTCGTATTATAAATGGCCTAATCTATATGTTAATACTGTTGTATCACATAACTGCAGCAAGACTAAGATAACAATATGACTTTGGGGTTTCTATGGCTACATCCTGGGCTAACGTGCCTGAAAGGGCTTGCTGCTGACACCACACAAGCTTTCCGAGTGCTTCTCTTTGGTTATTTATGATATGATTTATGATAACGACAACATCTCCTATTTTCTCCCCTCGTCAGATACAATAAATTGCCATCGTTAATCACCGGTCTTGCTTCAGCTATGATTACAATAGTATAATAGGGCCTAGCTATGGTAATACCGTGTATTAAGGTGGTGTTTTTTTTTTTTTTTCCCCCCCTTTAAAGAAATACGCACAAGTAGATCTTTGTAGGCGATGTCACTACCTGTAGTATTTTAATAATCTTCCCGGGAGGATTTCTGGATGAGAATTGCTGCTACAACTAAGACCTGGCACCGCTCCTCTCGCAAAGATCGCGTTTATCATCTAAAGGCTCAAAATCCACGTTGTTATTATCTGTATCTAACAATTCCCAAACGTAACACGAGGGGTTTATCCGTATTTTTCTTGACAAAAGGGAAGCAGACAGACGGTCAGCCGTTTTGCTTTGCACCTCTGTATCTAATCTGCCCGGCCGAGCTTTCCAAACCAGTATCACAAATCTTAACTGAAAACAAAAACGCTGAACCTATATAAACATCTGGAAGGATTTTACAGTGGTTTTCCTTTTATATATTATGGTCTTATATAAGAAAATATACTGTTCTCCCTCCAATAAAATCCTGTGCTGAAACCCCCCCCCGACTTTTACAAATATTTCAGGAAGCAACTATTTATACCTCCTCCTGGAGGAACAAACTAGGTATTTATTACACTGGGCTACCTGTATTTCTGCCAAACTAATAATTTTTTACCTGCCATTGCAGAATTTGTTTGAGTCCTTTACCTACGTCTACATTTGGGCACTTGGATTTGGAAGTGAGAAAATTCTGTGATTATTCAATATCTTATTTCGCAAGAGAACTGAAGAGCCCCCCAAAAAGGATAAGGCATAATTGTCCCATAGACCTCACACGTTTCTTTCACCATCTGTTACCTCCGGCCTCACTTTTTCTTCCCCAAAGATCAAAATTTAAACCCCAAAAGCTTTGTTTTCTGCGTAACATCCTCCTGGCAGCAGAATTGTGGTTTAATTGAAGAGTAGCATTCCTTGTCCTCGGGACTGTCAGAGGCAGCAAGAGACAGACATGATGGGGTATTTTCGATGGTATTAATAAGCATATTTCTATTTATATTGCTGCTATAAATAGGTAAAATGCCCTTCAGCCCAGCTATCATCGGCGATGTGACTCGTTCCTGGTTTTGTGGCAGAGGGGATGGGAGGGCAGAAGGTGGCAATACCCATCAGCTGTGGGAAGATGCTTGACGTGTAAGGGGTAGCATGGAATAAATGGGAATACGAAGCCAGCGGTGTCCCATGGAATGATTAGCTCATTAGGGGATAAACATGGGCACCGCTGGGCTTTAGGTGGGGCACAAAATCCACCTGGAGAGAGAACGCCTCTGCCAGAGAAGGTCTGCAATTAGCGACAATTACCCACACCTGCCTGCGACCTGGTTCACTCCTCCAAAAGCAAAGTGGGGCTATTTTGGGTATTAATTTGTTATATGCTCGCTCACGTGACGGAGCTTCTGCAAAAAAATGCATTACCAGAGGTGAGCTTTGGCTCAACAGAACTAAAAGTCACCATCACTCTTGCTTGGCAGGACGAAGATGCAACTCCACCAGCATAAAAAAGGCTGTGAGTGTTTATATCACCTTCAAATAACTTTTAAGTTCAAGAACTCATTTGGCCATTAATTGCCTTTCTGCTCCTCTCCCCATTGCACATTCCTTGCAATTGCAAGGGCACGTTCAACAGCAGATGATAAGCTGCTCAGGGCAAGAACCGTATCTGTATTTCTCAAAGTGCTTTGGTTACTTCTGGGCACTAAAAAAAAATAATAAAATATGGAGCACGTATTTAGAGACTTGCCCATCCATTTGATTGTCTTCGTTGGATAAGAAATTAGTGTTTTCTCAGCAGTAAAAAGAAAAAATATATAAAAATGAGAAAGACTAAGGGAGGGAGGAGTGTATTTTCACTATATTAATTAAGATGTATAAAAATGTCGACCAGATCCTGTGCTCTGGAATGAACTGGAAAAGGTCTGTCTACACTGTTAGGGAAAGTTATGATCTGTGCTATCTGTCCTTAGAGGCACAGATGAATGTAACTGAATATCATTGAAATTTAAATAAGAAAAACAGAAAAAAAGAGGAAAGGAGAAAAAGACAAAAAGAAAAAAAAAAGAGAAAAGAAAAAAAAGAAAAAAGGAAAAAGGAAAAAGAAAAAAGAAAAAAGAAAAAAAAGGAAAAAAGAAAAAAGGAAAAAAGGAAAAAGGAAAAAAGAAAAAAGGAAAAAAAGAAAAAAAGGAAAAAAGAAAAAAGGAAAAAAGAAAAAAGGAAAAAAAGAAAAAAGGAAAAAAGAAAAAAAAGAAAAAAGGAAAAAAGAAAAAAAGGAAAAAAGAAAAAAAGGAAAAAAGAAAAAAAGAAAAAAAGAAAAAAAGAAAAAAAATAAAAAAGCCCTGCCATTGACTGGAAACTCCCACTAACACTAGTCAAAGTTAAAAAAAGGTGTTATGTTCACGCTCTCTCTTAATATATACGTGTGCACACCATACCCAGAAGTGTTCACCAAATATTCCAGCTGTTGGGAATGGATATATCGGGTCATTTCTTTAAGGACAGCAGCAGCGATTAGGAATGCTTTCGCCACCCAGAGCAAGGCGTTTCTTCAAACAGTCGCTAAACTCAAGACAACACAAAAAGCAGCCCCTGCTTCTGGCTCTGAACAGCATCCAAAGTCCTCACAAATATGTGCTGACGAGGCACATCCCGGGTCTCCAGCGCTCGGAGTCGGCCATGATGTGTCCTGGTTCCATACGTGAAATCCCGCATGTGTTGGGAGGAATTCGGAGCTACGAGCCCAATCCCATAACAAATATAATCTTCTTGATCTGGCAGAGAAGGAAATCACTGATGATAAGGCTTTAATAAAGCTTGACAAGCCTCAAAATTAAATTTGCTGGGAAGGGTTCACCCCCGAAACGGATACTTTAGGGCAGTCTTCACGAAGGAAGCCAAGGAAAGACTTAAAGAGAGGAAAATGTTTACTTTAAGGGTTTTTTTTCCTTACAGCTACAAATCCAATTAGTGACTCTCTTTGTCCTTCAGCCTCGCTGCTTTTAGTCTGGGTGGGAGCCCATGTGTCCCCCCGGTTTTCCCCATAACCCTGCCCTTGCAAAAGGTGCCCACAGGCAGCGAGAAAAACTCATCAGGAGCACCTTGATCACCTTCACATCTAACGAGCGGCGCTCACCGGCCACCTGAAGCCGGGTTTCTGACCCGACACTAAAGGAGACTTCAAAAAGCTGCTGTTGGCACCGCTGGGAAAAATAAGAAGTGCTGGGAGAGCACGGGGTGATGGTGCTGAGTAATAATTCTTCCCTCTCCTGCAAGGAGCCAAGCTCAGGAAGCCGTAGGAAAATTTAAACCTCTGCTTTTCTTTTTCATTTTTTTTTTAATTCCTCCCAGGCGACCTTATAATTTTTCAGGGACAGCTGCTAAAATCTATTGCTTCTTTCCCTAGGACCTCGTGGATCACGGTAACATCTTCCAATAAATCTCACTTCCACGGGAGCTTAAAGGCTGAACACAGAGGGAAGGAGTCACAGAATCACAGAATCCCATGGGGTTGGAAGGGACCTCTGGAGATCATCTAGTCCAACCCCCTGCCAAAGCAGGGCCACCCAGAGCAGGTTGCACAGGAACGTGTCCAGGTGGGTTTTGAATGTCTCCAGAGAAGGAGACTCCACCACCTCCCTGGGCAGCTTCTTCCAGGGCTCTGCCACCCTCAAAGTCAAGAAGTTCCTCCTCAGGTTTAGGTGGAACTTCTTACATTCAAGTTTGTGCCCATTCCCTCTTGTCCTGTCAATTGGAACCACTGAAAATAGACCGGCCCCATCCTCTTGACACCCTCCCTTTTAGTATTTATAAGCATTGATCAGATCCCCCCTCAGCCTTCTCTTCTCCAGACTAAAAAGACCCAAGTCCCTCAGCCTCTCCTCGTAAGATGCTCTAGGCCCATCATCAGTCATAATCAGTCTGTCAGATGCTCTTACCCTACAAGACCTTTTCTGGGGGATGACTGGAAAGACCTTGTGGTCTTTCGCAAAGCCACAGCCACGAAACAATCCCACGCTTCTGCAGTTGCTGCGAGCCTTTGTAGGACAATTAAGCTAAGCAAGAAGCAGTGTGAAAAAAACCCCAACAAAACACCAAGAGAAAAAAGAACAGAAGAGAGATTCAGAGATATCAGAGCCCTGCATCTACACCAGGGTGACAATCGCACGAAGGTGGAACGTTGCGTGATCTGCTCCCCTCGGTATCGCTCGCCACGGATGCAAAATAACAGAGGATGCTTCTGTGGAAATGTTAGGCAAGTTTCAAAATATTATCTCCATTTAGAAACATTTCAACTTGTATATATATTTTTTTTTTTTAAATAAGAAGTTACAGCTCCTGCAACGACCTCAAAGCTGTGAGATGCTGGGTTTTATACTCAAGTTGCTCTCTTCCTTTTGAGTCAAGGTCCACCCCAGTGCTCCTGTTGACCTTGGCAAAATTCTTAAAACAAAACCAAACCAACACCAAAAAACACACACAAAAAAACCCTCCAGGACCTCAGGCTCTGGAGCTATTTTAGAATTAGCTTTGAATAATTGTCCCACAATAGGAGTTTTCTTGATTAATTGCTTAAGATAAGGCCTCCTTTCCCTTGCTGGCCTCCAGTGACTCCCTCTGCTTCCCGTAATCACTTTTGTCTCAGTCTCCTGGTCGCTGGGAGCTGCTACAGGAAAAATCAGAGATACACCAACTCCATTACCTGAGGATTAGTCAGGAGATAACCCTATGTATTCCATTACTGACCGTTATTTTGAGTAATTATTCAATCAAGTTTAGGCCACGCGAAAGACGCACTAATTGTTTTGCAAAGCTCGTACCTAAAGGATGCAACTCCCTGTCCTTTAACAAAACCCAAATGATGTGCTGATTGCAAAGGAAAATGAGAAGTGGTTTTGTATTGAACTCTGCTTTTTTTTTAAAAAAAAAAACAACCCACAAACCCACAACTAATTAGGCTTAACTAGAAGTTAAGGATCTATTTTGACCAAGTTGGGAGCACAACCTGGGTTGTATACATACCTGATTACAGAAACTTTGCCCGAGATTGCTTTTCCATCTGAATTATTTAAAAAAATGCTACTCGGCCATTAGTTTTGGAGCAGTTTATGAGATAAGCATCCTGAATATAGGGAAAGCAGGGAGAGTGGAGAAATAAACAAAGAGCCAGTAACCGGCAGGCTTAAATTAAACAAGAAACTTGTGCACACACATCAGCGCTAGACTCAGAGGGCCTGATATCCTGATTTAAACTGAATTAATGTCTTTTAGCTAAGTAATATTTTTCTTGGACACACGGGAGAAATGAAAAAACCCTATGAAAACAAATTTAGTGAAGGAATTGGCTTCAGTAGGCAGTTTTACGTAACATTAACTTTCCACTCAGACATTAGAGGAAAAAAAAAAAGAGAAGTCCTTCATTTTAGAGCTGTCGGATTGCCATGGGATCTTCCCATTTCCCAGACCTGAGACTGGTAGAGCACCAGGTGAATCCCTGCCAGGAGAGAATTGAAATTCCCAGGGACACCAGCTGATGCTCTACAAAGAGCCTCGAAGAAGCCACTAACTAAAGACAATTTCTTCATCTTGAGAGATGAAACTCCCCTTAGCTGTCAAACACAACAAAAGCATTTGCAGCCAACGCAAAATTAATTTGTAATGATTTATTTGATCATCATCATCTTCTTGCCATAGTTCATGTGTGGGAGACTCTTCATAAGGAAGTGCGATAGGATGAGGGGTAATGGTTTTAAACTTAAAGAGGGAAGATTTAGATTAGATATTAGAAAGAAAATCTTCCCTGGAAAGGTGGTGAGACCCTGGAACAGGTTGCCCAGAGCAGCTGTGGATGCCCCATCCCTGGAGGGGTTCAAGGCCAGGTTGGATGGAGCTTTGAGCAACCTGCTCTAGTGGGAGGTGTCCCTGCCCATGGCAGGGGGGTTGGCACTGGATGATCTTGAAGGTCCCTTCCAACCCAAACCATTCTATGACTCTATGGTTTTTCTTCTTGCCACACTTTCTAAACCCATGTTCTTAAAACTGCCACCATCAACCTTCTAGCTCCAGCAGATCTCATACAATACCTCGTATGAGCTATTTTCTACACATAGTTTCCTCGCAATTTTAAATGCCATTCTGGTAGATGGGTCATCACCAGCCTGTGTTAGCATCCGGAGGGGTGTTTTGGCAATTTTTAACCTAAGTTGCTTGACTGTCTTCCAGCTCTTGGCTAACACCGATAAAGCTTCCATAAATTCCACGCGGCTTCCATAAATTCAGACCTTTATCATCGCTTTTCTCTGTGAGTTTTTTGCGGGGTGGAAGGAAGATTTCTCTACAGGAGTGAGCATGAGCTGTTGGTATTTTTGGGAATCAGGCAGAACGAAGCACGCTCAGCCGTGGCGAGGATGCTCCTTCCAAGCCAGGATTAAAGCCAGTGGTAGGGAAGCTTGGGTTTTAATGGATAAATTGCTGCAGAGAATGCTCAGCCAAACACCTTTGCTGATGAACAGGACTTGAAATTCGGTGGGGAGGGGATTATCCTCCTGCCGTGGCATGTAATTTTTAAGAACACCCCCCTATTAATCGAGTTACCTGCCAAATAGTAAGCAGCAGTTTGACCCAAATCCTATTAGCAACAACAATCTGTCGTCACCTCCTTCTCCCCAAAATGAAACATGCTCTGGGACACGTTACAGAGAAATAAATTGAAACGCAGGGAGTTTTCTGCATTAATTTCTCCCACCGCCCAAATTCCAACTGCAAATTCATGGGGCAGGGACCTGCTCTGTGTTTGTAAAGCACTGCCTTCAGCCACGCTGCTACAAGAATAAATCATGAACATTCATTCCCATTTATTTGTTTTTAATTTTTGTCCTGATTCTCTGCTTTCTCTCATCCTTGTATTTTCCTCTTTTTCTTTGCTCTTCATTGCCTGCCCTTCTGAAAACCAGAAAATATTAGTTTTTCCTGTATTACAGTTTCTCTGCCTTTTCCTGTCCCTCATTCGAAACCTTCTCTTTTGTTAGCATTTAGCAGAAAGATAAAAACTAGGAAAGCAAATGTGTTTTTCCCTCTTTGTGTCACTTGGGATACTTTCATGAAGAAGACTGGTGGCCAAAGACAAGATTAAAGCAAAGGGTAAAGGACAAAACATCCAGGAAGCCTATGAAAGATGGGACTGGAAGAAGTGGCAAGAAGAGGGAGAGGAGATAACGAGGAATTACACTAAACAAGTATTTCAGGGGTAAAATGAGGAAGATGGGACAAAGCCTTGAGCAACCTGCTCTAGTGGGAGGTGCATGAAAGACAGGACTGTAAGAAGTGGCAAGAAGAGGGAGAGAAGATAATGAGGAATTGCACTAAACAAGTATTTCAGGGGCAAAATGAGGAAGATGGGACATGAAAGCCTTGAGCAATCTGATCTAGTGGGAGGTGTCCCTGCCCATGGCAGGGGGGTTGGAACTCGATGATCTTTGAGGTCCCTTCCAACCCAAACCATTCTATGATTCTATGAAAAGGATGTGTAAATATGGTCAAAGTGACTGTGGAACAAGCCAGAATGTGAATGGAGAGCAATTGCTGCTGGTTTGGTTTCTCCATCACACGATGCTAAACCCTGTGAGCTTTGGTGCTCGAACACTCGTCTCTTCACTCCCGAGTTCTTCTACCTCACACCTGTCACTGCAGATACCGTGGCTTCATTTCTTATGCACATCCAGAAAAATAACAAAAAAAATGCCTGAGGATCCTCTTAGATAAGAAGCTGTTCAGATCCGACGTATCTCAGCAGTTATTAAAAACTAATTACACCTCATATTCTCGTGGAGCATTCATTACTTTCAGAAGGGATTTAGATATGTAACTTTTAGATATATAACTTTTGCAGATCCTGCTTTATTAGTCATGTGTTATAATAGAAACCAGGAATAGCTGAAGAATTCCAGTTTGGTCACTAAGTTATAGATTGTCTTGCTTAAAATGGTGAATTCAGTGTCACCGTGCCAAACCACGAGAATATATCCACCTACTGCATTACAGCCAAGATGAATTAGCTCACAATCTCCTGGGATTTTTTCTGGTTTCTAATAAAATGCTCAAGAGTATAAAGTTCCAGCATGAGAAGGACATGGACCTGTTGGAATGGGTCCAAAGGAGGGCCACAAAGATGTTCAGCAGCACCACGGCTGTGAACCTGGAGAAGAGAAGGCTCCAGGGAGACCCTAAAGCCCCTTCCAGTACCTGAAGGGGGCTACAGGAGAGATGGGGAGGGACTCCTTATCAGGGAGTGGAGCGATAGGATGATGGGTAATAGTTTTAAATTGAAAGAGGGGAGATTTGGATTAGATATTAGGAAGAAATTCTTTGCTGTGAGGGTGGTGAGACACTGGAACAGGTTGGCCAGAGAAGCTGTGGCTGCCCCATCCCTGGAGGTGTTCAAGGCCAGGTTGGATGGGGCTTTGAGCAACCTGGTCTGGTGGGAGGTGTCCCTGTCCATGGCAGGGGGGTGTGGAACTGGATGATCTTTAAGGTCTCTTCCAACCCAAACCCTTCTATGATTCTATGTTCCTTGCAATGACACGCTTGGGACACGAGGTACTGACAGTGTCTAGCACAGACAACCTTAGAGTGTGGTTGCACATCAATCCTCTTGGCAGCATCCCACAGTTACAGCAGATAAACCTTCCCCCAGCACATACCACGTATGTCAGACATGGGGGTGTCCCCCCTCTGACTTAAAAGAGCGGCACATGATGAAAACACAACGTTCAAGGTCAGTATATCACAGTGTACGTGCATGATTTCTGTTGCTAAGGTTGCTCTTTGTATTTTAGTAGACCTATGAGCCCTTTCAGGTGAGATGGGACTTCCTTCATCTGCTCTTAAGGATTTGGACACTTGAGTACCATCCAGCCTCTTGCTGGGGACAGAGAAAGCTCAGGAGAAGACTCACTCAGAGAGAGGATTCTTTTTCCCACTGGGGCAGGAGATTTGTTTGTCTTTCCTGAATGGCATCTTTGACTCAGCAAAGATCCCTCCTCAATTCACCTTCTAAATTTTGTAGGAGAAGGAAAACCCTTTCCTCTCTCCCTCCCACCAAGAACTGTCACTGCTCTGAGTTGAAAGACAGAAAGCAGGAGAAGAACTTCAGATAATGTCTAGAAATCTCTCTCAAAGATGAAATATCATTGAAACGTACAAAAAGGACCTTCCACCACTTCTTCTGCAGGGAGTTAAAGAGCCTTTAACAAAGAAATTCACATCCCCAAATATTTAAGTTGAGTTTCTTTCAAGTGCTGGATAAGACTCTGGCAGACATCAGATTCTTGTTTTATTTCTGAGCTTCTTCCCCCTCCTCCACCCTTTCTGGGCTAGAGAAACAAACACAAAACCTTGGTGGACTCTGTATACACCCAGGAACTCATTAAGTTCAATCAAAGTGACCTCTAGAACTGTGGGATGAAGTAACAAGAAAAATAAAGCATTAGGGATTTTAATACAATAACTACTTGCTTCCTTTTGCCATAAATTCTTTATGGGTCTCTAAGATACATCTGCTACCGTGGGATAAATATCTTGTGCTCTGGGTATTAAAGATTTCCTACAAAAATCTAAGATTTACTCAGCTATCTGCACAGAAAGCTGTTGAAAAAAACTAGGTGTCTCAGAGACAGAAGGAAATCTAACCATAAAATTTATGAGCAAGAACAAGGACACCTTTTTAATCCTCTAAGAAAGGTGCTGTCAGGACTTGCATCTCTGCCTTCTGCAAATTCTAAAAGAAAAAAGTACAGTTATGGTCAAAAGTATAAGGAACTGGGAGGAGGAAAGACAGGTAGCAATATTAGTCAGGACACCTGAGAAACTGTAAATACATTATTTCCATTTTCAATACACTACACCATCACGAGAGAATACTCCCCTTGACATACACCAGACATGCTGAATGACAGCCTGGAAAAAAATATCATTTATCATAAGCAATGTGATTAATAAGCTCTATGACTGCTCAAGAATAGCAGGTATTTAGAGACACAAGATACCTGGTTCAGAATAAAAGTCTAAATTTATTCTTGCTCAGGAATGATATTTTTGCCAAGCCACTGTTTTGGGAATTTTCTGTTACCAAGACCAGATGTTTCAGGACAACCTACTCAGGGCACAGCCACGTATTTTTACAGACTCTTTATCCATCAATGGCAAAGAATTTGCACAGACAAACAGAGTTGGTGCTCCCGGCTTAAAGAGGAAAAACCAAACAGGGCTCAGCAAGAACAAACTATTCATGCATGGTCACTGTCCCACAAAATACTGGTGGCAGAGCTGAAAATGAGAAGTATGAGTTTGGAAATCTAGTGCTGAACCTACCAGCTCAGCTTTTACTTAAGAGAAAGTGCAAACTGGCTCATCAGATATTGTTTTACACAGTCAGAAGGAGAAAAAGCCCATCTCTCACACCTTGGATTAGGGGAGATGTCTTAAAAAATAGGAAATATTGGTGTTTGCTCATCTGCAGTATGATCCTCTGCTTAGGGGAGGCAAGTCCCTCCTGCCACAGAAACAACCCACAAGTGAGTGAGACACTGGAACAGGTTGCCCAGAGAAGCTGTGGATGCCCCATCCCTGGAGGGGTTCAAGGCCAGGCTGGATGGGGCTTTGAGCAACCTGGTCTGGTGGGAGGTGTCCCTGCCCATGGCAGGGGGGTTGGAACTGGATGATCTTTGAGGTCCCTTCCAACCCAAACCATTCTATGATTCTATGATTCTATAAGTAGTTTCTTCTGGCAGAGAGAGTAATTAATTAATTCCTCACAATAGATTAGCTCCTTTGGCCACGGGGCTATGACCGATTTGGGAATGACCACCTCTTTATGGCTGACGCCCCATTCCAAAAAGGTACAGTTTTAAATTTTCAAAGAAACGGCAAAAGGACGGCGAGATTGTAATATCCACTTTTTTTTTGTAGCACATCCTTCTCTTTGCTTCCGCCCCCACCCAGCGCGGATTAGGATGGGGAGAGGGATGATTTATCTCTGGAGAACTAGAAAAGATAGAATTGATTTTTGGTAAGAACTCCAAGGAAGTTCTTAATACCGCCTTATCTTTGTGAGTAATACAGAAATGTTCCTCCGCTGAGTGAGCGCCTATCTTGGAAGTTATCCTTGCCAATGTTATCTCTACAGAAAAGCAGCTTTGAAGGATAGAAAAATAATATATTGTTCCCCATTGGTGGGAACGGAGTTGTGTCAAAACTTGTAATGCCGAGTTTTAGGTTCTACACGAGGTATTTCCATAACTTAGGGGAATTCAACAAGTTCGCTGCTGTGAGGCCAGCGTGAGGCCAAGATAAGATTTGCCCATCTCACACAATGGAATGTAATAACTCCAGATGCACTCGAGAGCTCCTGCACAACCCTAACGACGTGACGTAGCCCCAATTCACAAAGTCTTGCACGTTAATATTCTTCTTACAGTGCCGATTTGTCAAGCTTCTTTAAATCTTAAATTTTAAACAATCCGTCACCTCTAAGTGTTAGGGGAAGAAAGGCAACGAAGTCTAGGTTTAGAAGGGGAAGAAATCTCCTATTTGTAAGAGCAGATGGAAAAAAAGAAGTAGTTTTGGATGCACGAGGTATTAATTCACCAGGACTTTGCATTCTTGGAAGTTTTGCTTTTTTTCCTGAGCACAACAGGAGGTTTAAGAGGACCTACAACCTCCTTCTACAAAGGTCTGTTTGATCCAAGTTGCAACATTATCAAGGCAAATATTGGACTGTCCCCCCCCTAATAATTTCGGGTAATCCCCCTAACCCACATTCTGAGCATTTAGGTCAAATGGTTGGTTTTCTGACAAACAGAAGCCTTTGATTTAAAAGTTTCTGCTTCTACAACAGGCTCATTTAAATGTGCATGAATCTCTGAACGTCATCTTCTTGCCAGTCCAAGGTTATGCTTATATATAATACTTTCCTCTCTATTTTCAGCCCTTGACAACTAGCAGGGAAAATACATCCAGAAAGCACCTCGCAGCTCCTCTAAAAGCAATCCTCTGCTGCAGCCAAGCAGTCTCTCCTAAGGAAAAAAAAAGAACTTTTTGGTCATCTGCCGAAGCCAGTAATTCTGTTCTTGGGACTCCCAGGATTTCTGCTATCTGATGGAATATTTAAGCAGAGACTTCATCCCCCCCGGCGGAGCGCCGACGGCTCGGCCGCTCCACTCCGGTGTTCAATGAGCTCTTGTGTTCTATTACAGAAGAAATGCGATTTTCTGCCCAGCTGGAAAATGATACCTCTTCCTAGTGCTGAGATTTGTACCCCACTCTAACCCCTCTAAATAGGTCACAGTCCCATTTTCACAGCACCACCAATACAGCCCTTCAGAAAATGCAAAGAGCTTACTGCACCCAGGGCAAAGAATATCTAACGTGGAATACAGCAGATTCCTCAGCAAAGAAAAATAAATAAAACACATTAAGGTACACGTTACCCCTCTCTATAAAACCTCTTCCTCCCTCCTGTATCTCTCTCTCCCATCGACTTTTCCATTTCAAGCAGATTCCAAGGTCCCGCTCCAGCAGTGACCAGCTCAGTGGTGCTTGACATGACAAAGGTCCACACCTTCCTCCCACTCTCTATCAAATGGGGATTATTGGTATTTTTCCCTGAGTGCTTTGAGCTCTCTGAGCCTACCAGGGAAGCCTTATTTATTCATTTGCCCCTAATGAAACAAGCTCTGTCAATGCTACGGGGCAGGATGCTATAGCATTACTGTTCTACATGGTGTCACTCTGCCAAAAAAGACAGAGAAGTCCAAAATTACTAGGAGTTTGAGGTCTAGCGAGATGCCTTGAAGAAACCAAAAGCGTGATGTGTTGTTTAAGTTCAATTAAGTTCTATGATTCTATGAATTTCTCCTTCAGAAGTCTTCCATGCATGCTTTTCTTATGCTGATTTACCAGTCCAACACAGTAATTAAGCAGTGGTTAAGGTGCCCTTCAAAAGTACACGCCGTTCCCAGTTAGTTACCTTGGTGTAAATCTGGACTTAAGCTTCAAAAAAGCCAAGAGAGTTAAACCCGGCGTGTGAGAGGACTGAAACTTTCCGTGTCAAAACACATTCGAGGTAAAACGCATCAAAACGTGGAGAAAGGGGATGCTCAGAATTGATTTTTCCAACAAGGCATTTACAGGCACTCAAAACACCATCTCCATTTCAAACATAAAATAGTCATTGTGCTGATTTGTTACAGTACGACTTTGCGAACGGATTTGATTCCACATTATCTGAAAACTCCCCAGTTTATCCGAGGTCTCATCTTCTTAATGGAAGGGAATGTACAAAAGCGGAGCGCTCACTTTAACACACAATATATTATCTATACAAATTGGTACTCATTCAACAGACAAACTTAAAAACCAAATTATGGTTGACTATCAATTTGATACTCTGCAGCAGAAAACACCGCTTAAAGCCTGGTAGCTCAGAAAGCCTTTTAACAGCATTTCTTGGCATTATAAAATACCAAATAATGACAACGTGCTAGATCTTGGTAGAAAGCTCCCATGAGAAGGAAATTTTCACTGGTTGGTTGTTGCAGCTGAGACCTTACCAAATATTAAACAAATACTATACCGTGGGCTAAAGTATCAATATTATAAAAATATTTCTTGGCATAATATCCCACTGAGGTGTCGAAAGCAAAGATTCCACACTGGATATGGCAAAGGAAATAATTTGGAAGCAAATCTCACAGGTAGCCCTACATCGAAGACACCGATCCGGCCGACAGCGAACTTCAACTTTTATCTTGCTTGGCCACAGGTGCCTTGAAACCAAATTGCCTGCAAAATAAATTCCGAGCCTTGCCTCAGTTTCCCCAGTTTTACAGACTGCAGAACCTACTTGAGAATCATAGAATCACATGGGGTTGGAAGGGACCTCTGGAGATCCTCTAGTCCAAACCCTGCCACAGCAGGGCCACCCACAGCAGGTTGCACAGGAACTTGTCCAGGTGGGTTTTGAATGTCTCCAGAGAAGGAGATTCCACCACCTCCCTGGACAGCCTCTTCCAGGGCTCTGCTACCCTCAAAGTCAAGAAGTTCCTCCTCAGGTTTACGTGGAACTTTTTATATTCAAGTTTGCGCCCATTTCCTCTTGTCCTATCCCTGGGCACCACTGAAAAAAGACCGGCCCCATCCTCTTGACACCCACCCTTTAAGTATTTATAAGCATTGACCGGATCACCCCTCAGCCTTCTCTTCTCCAGACTAAAAAGACCCAAGTCCCTCAGCCTCTCCTCGTAAGGAAGATGCTCCAAACCCCTCATCATCTTTGTGGCCCTTTGCTGTACCCTCTCCAGCAGTTCCCTGTCCTTCTTGAACTGGGGGGCCCAGAACTGGACCCAGTGCTCCAGATGGGGCCTCATCAGGGCAGAGCAGAGGGGCAGAATGACCTCCCTTGACCTGCTGGTCACACTCTTCTTGATGCACCCCAGGATGCCGTTTGCCTTCTTGGCCACAAGGGCACATTTTTGGCTCATGGTCATCCTATTGTCCACCAGGACTCCCAGGTCTTTCTTTTCAGAGGTGTTCTCCAGCAGGTCAGCCCCCAACCTGTCCCGGTGCAGGGGGTTATTTCTCCCCAGGTGCAGCACCCTACACTTGCCTTTATTGAAGTACATCAGGTTCCTCTCTGCCCAACTCTCCAGCCTGAGAGGGGTGAAGTAAAACTCATAAAATAACTAATTAAACGTAGTTTGCCAAACACACACCCATGCAGAAATGCAAATTGACTTTCATTCCAACAGACTTTCTGCATTCAATAAAGCCAGATGCTAGTGATATTTCTATTTATTTAGATATTTCTATGTGGTAGTAAATAATACTTTCTAAAGCACATGGGGTTTTGCCCTCAGGATAGATATTTTTGAACTCAGGGCCATATACACAACAACGCTTCAGTGATCTAGGAATAACAATGCCAGTAGCTTTCAGCAGAAACACTATTTTAAAGTTCTTAGGCACCCAGAAGAACCTGCCTTAATTTGCCAGTCCCTTTGATTAAAACTTATTAGAAGTTTTAACTTGCAATCAAAATTCTGGAATTAAAATGGTGAAGCCCACATCTCATTCTACAGCTCCTCATCAGGATCTAAGCCATGTCCTGGTCGTAGGGATCAGCCACGTTATTAACAACCCAGCACCCTGTATACGCTTTACCCAATAAAAATTCAAGTCCATAGTCCAGTGACAGATATTTGGATGCTGCCGGGCAGTTCATGTTATAAACAGAGGCATTTCTCTTGAAAGTTCAATAAGTTGAAAAGGCAAAAAAAGTGATACGGCATCGGGGATTTATCATCTAATAATAAAAGAGGGTTTGTTCCTCTGGAGCTGCTCTTCACAAGTGGCAGCTCGTGCTGAAAGAGCAGGTTCAGTCGTCGCGCGGCTCCTCAGTCGCACTCCTTATTGTGTGCTTTATATTAAAGAAAGCAATTGAACTTTTGAAGACAAGAAAATTATCTTGAAACTGAAGTCCTGCCTAAGCTCAAGGCCCAGCTAGAAAAGAACATGGAAAATTATTAAAAAGGTCTTCAATTATTACTAGAGCTGGAACACTCACAACAGCTATACCTCAGGGTGCCTACACATTTTAATTATAACCCCCATTTTTAGCAGGTTATAGCTTTCCCTATCATGATAAAATTTATCAGGTCAGGTCTGTCATAATCTTGTAAAAAATAAATTTAGCCCATATTACTTACTCCCGTTCAAGTCACAGGAAAGTAGAACAAACCCCAAAGTAACTGCAGTTCTGCTGCCCCACAGGTGACAGAGCAGAGGTGGAGACCATTCCAGCAACCTCTCTTAATGGTGCTTTGGAGGTTTTTGGTGAAAACCACTCACGTAAATGCATTAAAGTATAAAATAATCAAAGTGAAAATTCACCTGGCTGTGAAAGCAACATGAAACACGGGGACACCAACCTCCAAGAAGTTGCGTTGTACCAGGCATGTACGTGAATTAATCGGTCCTACTTCCCCAAGTACAAATGAGGTTTCCTACTTAAACAAGTCAGAGCTTTTAGGTCTTTACCCTCACTCCTAATCAAGCAAAAGTGAACAAAACTGGACTCGGCAGAAAGGATCCAGGATAGCATCTTCTGGACCTCAATTTTCTACTCATGGACTTTCCTACTGGACTAAACCCCCTTCCCCATGCGAGCAAGCTTCGATGCCAGGTACAACTCTGGTCATGTACAAAACAGACCAATTTGCTAGTGTGCAGCCAAAATTATTATATATCACAGAATCATAGAATGGTTTGGGTTGGAAGGGACCTTCAAGATCATCCAGTTCCAATCCCTCTGCCATGGGCAGGGACACCTCCCACCAGACCAGGTTGCTCCAAGCCCCATCCAGCCTGGCCTTGAACCCCTCCAGGGATGGGGCAGCCACAGCTTCTCTGGGCAACCTGTTCCAGTGTCTCACCACCCTCACAGCAAAGAATTTCTTCCTAATATCTAATCCAAATCTCCCCTCTTTCAGTTTAAAACCACTACCCCTTGTCCTGTCACTCCACTCCCTGATCAAAAGTCCTTCCCCATCTCTCCTGTAGCCCCCTTTTAGGTCCTGAAAGGCTGCTATAAGTTCTCCCCAGAGTCTTTTCTTCTCCAGGCTGAGATCTATATTTTTTCTTTTAAACATCCAACAAATTCCACATAAACCCCTCCTGAGATGCCAGCCAGCTCTCAAAAGACCGGAAGTGTTTTGAGTCAAGTTACAGATCTTTGGCCAGGCAGATGAACCCAAGCGATGATCTGCTGGTCGTGTATGTCCTACCAGAACAGAGAAACCAGTCTGCTGCCCACCCTTCTGCAGCAGCACGTCTGGGGAGCACTGGGAAAGATCAGAGCAGGCTGAATGACCTGCCCTGGCAAAGGCATCTCGTTCCTGTTGTTTTCTTTTCCTAGGTCTGCTCAGGAAGGAGCAGGGATTTCCTGTGCACAGCAGCGGGGCTGCGAAGGCACAGTCAGCTCTAAACTGGGAAGTACTGGACAAACTGGGCGTACACAGATCGCTTGTACTGGGCTTCTGCAGTAGGTTCACTGACATGACATACACTGGACTCTGAAATATTTAATTACAAGCGAACAAAGTCAAAGCAGAAAAAAATCCCATATATACAGGATGACGACAGAACTACACACCCATGACTAAATTAGATATGAGGTGCCTAGATGTAAAACCTGTTCCAGTGTCTCACCACCCTCACAGCAAAGAATTTCTTCCTAATATCTAATCTAAATCTCCCCTTTCTCAGTTTAAAACCATTACCCATCATCCTATCGCTCCACTCCCTGATCAAAAGTCCTTCCCCATCTCTCCTGTAGCCCCCTTTTAGGTACTGAAAGGCTGCTATCAGGTCTCCCGAGAGCCTTCTCTTCTCCAGGCTGAGATATGTATTTTTTCTTTTAAATATCCAACAAATTCCACATAAAACCCTCCTGAGATGCCAGCCAGCTCTCAAAGGACTGGAAGTGCTTTGAGTCAAGTTACAGATCCTTGGCCAGGCAGATGAACCCAAGCGATGATCTGCTGGTCGTGTATGTCCTACCAGAACGGAGAAACCAGTCTGCTGCCCACTCTGCAGCAGCACGTCTGGGGAACACTGGGAAAGATCAGAGCAGGCTGAATGACCTGCCCTGGCAAAGGCATCTCGTTCCTGTTGTTTTCTTTTCCTAGGTCTGCTCAGGAATGAGCAGGGATTTCCTGCGCACAGCGGCCGGGCTGCAAAGGCACAGTCAGCTCTAAACTGGGAAGTACTGGACAAACTGGGCGTACACAGATCGCTTGTACTGGGCTTCTGCAGTAGGTTCACTGACATGACATACACTGGACTCTGAAATATTTAATTACAAGCGAACAAAGTCAAAGCAGAAAAAAATCCCATATATACAGGATGACGACAGAACTACACACCCATGACTAAATTAGATATGAGGTGCCTAGATGTAAATATCAAACCAAACTACTAAATTATGGCTTTATAAACCCAGATTTGCCAAATCTAGCTCTAGAAAATCCCTGCTCTGAGCGCACATCATCACGCTGCATCCTTTCCTGCTGACAGAGTCCCAATAAGACAAATATTAATGATATTGAGAACTTAAGAAATAAGTCATGATTGTAACACACTTGTGCAACGACACGTTAAGATTCTATGTCCAACCTCACCACCGGTATTTCCTGACTTTTTTTTGAGCTTAACATGCATCTCAATGCTTAAAAGAATGATGTAACATGGTGGTAGCACTGAATTTATGGTTGCCTTTATTAAAGAAGCATCTTGGAGACCCCATCTACCCACAGAACTCCGTCATGGGAGATGCTGCCCAGACTTCACCTGAAAAGCCCTCAGGCAGAACAGTTTACAAATCAAACATGGAAGACATACCTAGGATGAAGGAAAGGAAATATTACTGTAATAATACTGATTTATGGAGGGAGTGACCTACCTAAGGTCACAAAGCAAGTCTGACCCTCATCTTCCAAATCCCGGCCCGCTGCGCTAATTGCAAAACTGCTCTTGGTCTTCTTCCCGAGATGAGGAATTGGCACAGCAAAGCTGATGCTGCACCAGGAGAGCTCGGGGCTCCAGTCAGACGAGGCAACAAAACAGTTTTACAGCTGCAAATTATGATAATTTTAAAGACGAGAAGACAAAAATCTTCATTTGCCTTCTCCCTTTGCCATTTTTTCCTCACTCATGTCTTTGGTTTGGAGAACAGAGCTCCAGCAGTCAGTGGGGGCTCTCAAAGGACTTTCTAAATGAGGTCCAGGATCCTCCTTGGTGGAACTAAGAAGTTTTTATTCTCACCCAACATTCAAAAACCACAACTGAACTGTCCCTTCAATGTCCTCTGTGTCCAGACAATGTATCACTGTCCCACCACGCAGCAGCAAGTTCTCTATACGTAATATCCCATTTATGTGTGGGATATACCAGTGCATTAAGCACATTTTTGAAGCATTACATCACACCGAGCTGTTAAAACACCCATTTCACACGTGAACAAACTGAGATGAAATGATACAAGGAGACTCCTTGCTGGATCAGCTGAAGGTTCGACGCAAAATTCAAAGGGCTCTTGAATTAAGACTCTTTCTTGGCAATAAGGAACTTGCAAGATGTGCAGAGAAACCTGTTAAAAAACGCATTTAAGAGGATCCACTTCAAAGTCATCGCCAAGATAAGTGGTCCAAGACCTTTGACTTAACACTGGCCGAAGCTGATGTTGGAGAACAGTAAAATGGGTCACTTCTGGGCTCTTGAACTCTCCTGGATGCTGAGCCAGTAAGACCTTTGACTTAACACTGGCTGAAGCTGATGTTGAAGAACAGTAAAATGGGTCACTTCTTGGCTCTTGAACTCTCCTGGATGCTGAGCCAGCATTTGTATTCAAAATACACAACACCAAGGTATTTTAGGTCAGTCCAAAGGAATTTAAGGACAGGTTTAATTAGAGGAAGTTCTATATATTTAAGCTGTTAAGGTAAATCATCGTTAGGATGATTGAACCAGCAGGATGGCATCGCCCTTTCAGCAGAGACAGCCTGAAAACACCCAGAGCTTGGAAGCCGACGGGTATCCTTGTTGGGTTATTTTTCTCTCCATCTCCTTGAAAATAGGAAAAAGCTCCCATTCTGGGGTAGCGCAGGATCAATTAAGAGCCTATTTTAATTGAAGGGAAGATGAGCTTTCCTTCAGAGCTCTATGGGCTGTGCGTTCCCTGCTCAGACATGTTTCTCCCTTATG
This sequence comes from Calidris pugnax, assembly GCF_001431845.1. Classification (NCBI taxonomy): domain Eukaryota; kingdom Metazoa; phylum Chordata; class Aves; order Charadriiformes; family Scolopacidae; genus Calidris; species Calidris pugnax. Next base: position 3,635,000 of record NW_015090906.1, read on the forward strand.
TGACTCTTCAGGAAAGGCTCCTTGCATGTACGTAGGAGCTGGAGAGACTCATCAAACCATAATTGCTGGGCTAAGTTTTTCTTTCGGTTGGTTTTTAGGTGCCTTTAAATTCTTAACGTAAAACACTAAAACCAAGGAAGAGGTCAACTCTTCAACCACGGCCCCTGTTAAACAAGAGCATTTATAGGGTTACAACTAAGGGAACCCGCGCGTTTATAGGGCTGCAAGAGAAAAGCAACTTGAGCTTCTACTGAAGTGAAAAGGGTGGGTGGGCAGGGAAGGGGATGTAAAGAAAGTTTTGGGCGGTTTTTGCCTGACCTGCCTATTTTGACTTGGGATTTTTCTGCCTGTCAAAGGGTAACACGCACAAGTAAAGCTCATCAGGGACTGAAATCACTGCAGGAAGGAAATCCCCAAAATACAGGCTCGTTATCCTCCGTTGGAGCGGGTCGACTAGAAGATGGTGGGGGAGAAGAAAGGACCATCGTGATTAGGAACCCAGAGTGAGTAATTCCAGTCCTTGCAGCTGGTTGTAAGACCCATATGTTCCTCACTAAAACAGGAGAGCACCGGGAGAGCACTCAGGCGACAGGACAAGAGGAAATGGCCTCAAGTTGCGCCAGGGGAGGTTCAGGCTGGATATTAGGAAAAATTTTTTCACTGAAAGGGTTATCAAACATTGGAATGGGCTGCCCAGGGAGGTGGTTGAGGCACCATCCCTGGAGGTGTTCAAAAGACGGGTTGATGTAGTGCTGGGAGGTATGGTTTAGTGATGGTGATGCTCCTTGTTTGTTGTGTGGAGAAGAAAGGACCCTCATGATTAGGAACCCAGAGTGAGTAATTCCAGTCCTTGCAGTGGGTTGCAAGACCCTTATGTTCCTCGATATCCTTCCCATCACCTGGACTGAAACCCATTTCCATCCAGGGCTATTACAGGACAAGATAAAAAAAGAAAGAAATAGAACTCACAGGGCATTGTCTGCCCCGTAAGACCCAGGGAAAAGCCGTGTCACTCTGCCTTTGCCTCCCACCCCTCTCCCTACATCCTGGCGCCAGGCTCGGCCCCAGGAACAAAAAACCCAGGTCCCAAGGATGATGGGGGGGGTTGGGGGTGTTTTTTTGGGAGGAGAGAGGCATTGAGGACCTGCAGCCCTGAATAGCTTCTCCTCTTACCACGGGGAACGCCGAGCGGTCGGGCGGCGTTATTGTTTTTACCCGGTGACATCCTCCAGCCTGTCATCGGGTACAGAAGAAGCCTTTATGCAGCAGTTTGTACCGTCCCATTTCCTGGCTTCTGTCAGCCTTAACAAAAAAAAAAAAACCCAAGTACTAAAACACATTTTATGCCTCGGAGTATCAAATGTTCTTTGCTATCAGTCGAAATGGAGCTCTGTTCATTTTCATTATTGCTTCATATGAAAATGTTAGCTCTATTCATATTCCATATTCAAGATGTTTAACCTGGGTTCCCTGTATGAAAAGTCAATCATGTGTGCATAAATTCAATATATTTTCCCCATTTATTGCCGCACAATGAATATCTTACGGAGAGCGATGTTTGTGTACTGATTCAAAAATATTATCTCTTTCTTTTGCTCAATTTATTTTGTATTTATTTGAGGTGAGGCAGGTATATTTGGGTTAAATAAGCTTTATCATCGCTCAGGGTTTATTACGTTTAGCGCAAGAAAGGAAGGGGGTGTAAGAGAAGGAAATAAAAAATCCATCTTCGAAATCAAGCCAGCAAGTGGGAAGAAACACTTTTGCTGATAAACAGGAAATATTTTATTTCTAAAGTTAACATTCTTAAGTAAAAAAACAAACACTTCGGCTAAATTTGTGGGTTTTCAAACAAACCATGGAAAACATTAAGGGAACTAAATAGAAACCATCTTTCAAGATGGTAAAACTGGGACAACTGCAAACATGAGGTATTAAACAAGCCGTGACAACCAACGTACACAACAGCCAATTTTAACAGCAATTAAACGTATCTGTGATCAAAACCTGAAAAAAAAATAAAATACTTTGAGAAACCTCAATCACATTGTTACACAATAACCTAAACCCTTTACATTATTATTTATATTTCAGGAAGTCACACATGCTCCAACTAGTGTCCAGCGTGTTCAAAGCACCCAAAAACCTCCAAAAAGGATAAACGAAGAGAATCCTTGCTCCAGAAAACGTACGGGACAGACAATGGGTACAGAAAGCTGGGGCAGAAGGGCAGGGAAAGAAGGATGAATTGATGGAACTCATTTGGGAAAACCAGCAAATACCGGTAACGTTCTGCAAAAAAACTGATTTAGTGCGATTTGTGGGAGTTTTGATCAAGACAGCAACGGGACATAGTGCAGAAATTAAAATAAATTAAAAAAAAAAGGTGGAAAACAGCAGGCTTCAGCTTTTTTTCCCCCGCCATTCCTTTCTGCAAGTTTGCTCAATAATTTACACGAAAGATCTAAAGGGAGTTTGCCATCGCTGCGGCCCTGCGCTGAAAGGGAAAACTGGTTTTCAGACACTCCTCAAGAGAAGAATTGTAAGATTTCCTTCTGAATCGAAAAAGTAATTTTCCTGGGGTTTTTTTGTTTGGTTGTTTTGCATAGGAAAAAAAAAATCAGCTACACACAAGGTTTCTTGCCATCAATCTCTCTATTCTATCAAGTTTTTTTTTTATCTAATGGGTCAAGAGATGGAGCCCAGTTTTTGGAGTACTGATTAACACCCACCTCGCAGTGACAGCACCCAACTTGCCCATCACAGGCACAGGTTTCTTATGGAGAAAGGTGCTTTTTTGTGCCAGTAAAATTAAAGTTTTTATAGCCAGTGTAATAGAACACAGAGGAAGTGCCACGGTGTAATAAGGACAAGTGACTGACTCCTGGTTGGACTCTTTGCCCACCAGCACACCCACCCCGGGCAGGCTGCAAGTACTGGGCAGACTGGGACCTTGGGGAGAGCAATTAACGTGTTAAAAAGTGCTTTGAAGTCGAAAAGCAAGAAGTAAGTGCTAAGTATTATATCCCCTTTCAGCGTTTCAACAGCTGCTCAAGCTTCTGATAAACGCAACATTAAAAAAATCTTAAAAAAAAGCAAAAAAAAAAGAATGGAGATACAGAAAATTTAGAAATTCAGCCCCAAATATCTACCTGCAAAATACTCGCTGTCATCAGGTCACATTATATAGAATGAGAAGACCCCGAAAAGGGGTAACAGACCCAAACAAGCTTAAAAAACTTTCCTTTAAAAGAAGGGGGTTGAGTCAGCAGCCGAGCGTTTCGCTTAAGCGCGAAGCATTAAAAGGAACTTAATATTCTTGCAAAGAGGGGCGATGGGGAGGAAGCCCTGCTCTCATTTCTCTCTCCTGTTTAGATTCCTCTCCCAAACGCCAAAAAGTCCACGGCTAAAGCAACACGACGATTAAGGTATCATATTATTTACCTACGGTGAGGGGGGGGGGGGAAGATAAAGGAGTTTTAACGGAGCGAAAGCAAGTCCGAAAAAAACCCCCTCGACTTCAAAGCGAAAACTAATTATGCGTTTTACTAATTACATTTTTCAAAGATACACAGGGCATTACCAACGAAGCCTGCAAAACTGAAAACACAACTGTGTCTCAGGCCGCCTGGGCTTGGAAAAGAGCTCCCGAGAATTCCCAAGGGATTCCTGCTTCCCGCAAACACAGCGCCACTAATATTCTCCAGATTTGCTGGCCCGGCTACGAACCATCTCAAGAAAATGTTTACATTAAAGTCGGGTTCAGCTGGGAGGTCAGCTAACTTTTTAAGGCTTTAAGAAATCAGCAGCCGTCTTGTCTCCCCAAGCAGTGGCAGGGGGATGGGGAAAGTTGTGGTTTTTTTTTTTTTAAAAAAAAAGAAAATCATTAACTTGCTGCACGGACAAAACCTCAGTTTTTCACTCCCTTTGGTTCGCTCTCAGCGATGTGAAAGTTTCGGTGGGTTTTTCTTCCCCTCCCCCTCTTTTTAGGCGCCCATCAATAAATTGTCAGCGCATCCCCAAAGTTTCCCCCCTGTTACTTCCAAGCTGCTTTTCAGCCCGAGCCATGGAATCTCCCATTTTAAACCCATCCTGAGAGCAGCAGGCGCTCTCTCACGCAATTAGCTGCAATTTTTATCGGGTTTCTGACTTTCGAACGGCGCGCGTCCATCAAGTACACAAGATAAGGAATTTATACCGTACGTATTCAGCCTTTATTCTTTAAAAATCGCTTCGATGAAGGCCGGGTGGCTGTCGGATGATTTCCCCGTTTCATTCTGTACCCCACCAGAATCAATACAATCTGGTTTTATTTGAGGCAGGCTCCTAAGCTTCCGTCTTATTTACATCTCGCAACTGATAAATGATAGCAATAAAAGTGTGGCATTCCATGGGAAGAAAGTGAGATTAGACTTCATCTAATTGGTTAAAGTAGGAGAAACAGTATTCCCACTCTGAAATAAATGCCTTAAAGGCTTGCGCTGGTATAATTGTATCGCAAAGGGCTAACGACTCTACGCTGAGCGAGAATGGCTGCAAATACGATCAGAAAAAGTAAATTTTTTTTTATTTTTATAGTTGTGTATATAGGTAAACACGCCAGAAAACCCACAACCTCATTCAAGGTTGTTGGAAATAATCAAAAAAGCTCTATGGCAGTGTCTGTGTAAGAGGCTTCATGTGCCCTGTTAAATGAAATCAGATGCACGTTCACAAAGAGCACGAAGGAAACTGCCAGTATTTGCTTTTGACCCAAAATGCATTTAAGCAGATCCAGGGTTACACTCAGTAACCATCCCACCAGATACACACTCTCCTTGTGGCTGATGGCATTTTTTATTATTTCTTTTTTTAAAACAAATAATCCCAGAACCGGTTCCTAACGGCACACAAAGAGAGGGAAGGGAAATACCTGCACCGTGTTCTGGTTCTGTCTCATTAACTTTAATTTATCTCTGTACTAAGTGCAACTATTTTACCAAGAAAAAAAAAAAAAAAAGCAGGAGCACGCATGTGCGAGCCACGCAGGTAAAAAGAGAGGTAGAAGCAGACACGGAAAATCCAAATTAGAGATAATTTGTGCACGGAAATAATCGGAGTGAATTAAGATTTTGAGCTCACACAAGGAAGGGAGGAAAAAAACTTTCAGAAGTTTATTGCCCTTTTTAAACTCGTGAAGTAGCCCTTCTGACTCTTCCGAGCAACTCTTTTTTCCTGCTCCACGAATCCCAAAATGATTCCCAAAGCTTTCACTCACTTTGACACAAAGGATACAGGAGACTGTTTAGACTCTTAATAAGCCCGGAGCCGTTGGAGCTGCTCAGGGCTGTGAAACGCGGGATGGCGGCAGCCAAGAAAACAATTCCTTTGAGAGGAAAACAGCCAGCGTGTGCCCTCCTGTAGGAATCACATACCAGAGGAAAAGAGCTTTTTTTTTTTGGGGGTGGTGGTAGGGGGCTGGCGTGTGACGTGACTGTAAGATGCTTATTGTGCACCGAGGGGCTCCGGGTCTCTGGTAAAAGGGACGTTTATTTCAGCCACCAAACCTCGTGGTCACCTGCCCAAGAATTCTCCTGGAAATGTTCCCTCTTCTTTTTCCTGCCCCCCTCTACCAGGAAAAGTGGGACCCCCCCTTAAAGAGCTCCTCAGAGGGGCCTATAAAATTGCACTCGTCAAAAGTCCAGGAATCTCCAACCACCCCGTAATGAGGGAAAGAGCCCAGTGCAAGTAATTAACACGTGGCTACCATATTTCTTCCAATTCTGCAAATTTACAGCTGAAAACAATTCCGTTTTAACCCAATTTAATTACGTTAAAAAAAAAATATGATGCAACTTAGTTTATTAAAAGGGGATTGATTGCTCTACAAAGAACTGAGATCCCACAATGACCTTCTGTGCTACTGTAAAAGGTGTTCAGAACCCAACGAACACAGGATGAAGGCTCTAAAGCAGAAACTAATTAGCTCACACACAAAATATTAAATCTGTTTCACAAATTATGTAAATCATATAAAAAATGAGGTATAATACCAATGGCAAACTTTATAGTGCCAAAATGGAATAAGCTGTATGTATACCTGCCTTCAAATTAACTAAAGCAATTATACTGTAAAATCATTAGCCCAAGACATAGTTTAAAGTCAAGCTTTAATAACTTAATGCTACATGTATTTTCTAACCACAGAAAAAGCATTACATACTTTTACACTTCCCACTAAATTTAGAGGAGGTTACGCTGCATTAAACCAAGCAGGAAAAAGAAAGTATTCCAAAAAAATAAAAAAAAAAAAAGAGGAAAAAAAAAAAAAGAGGAATGCCAAAAATGTTTACTGCAGAAAATATGCACAAAATCAAACCATCATTTCCTCTGGAGCTCTGTTTCCCCATAAAAACAATGCATTATTATGCTTTTTGAAACAGTAGCACGTTTATTCTAACTGCCACTGTCAAAAAAAATAATAATCAAATAACTCTCTTGAATGATGAGAAAATAAAACACAATATTACACGATCCTGGCGATAGTCGAAAATGCCAATTACTTGTTCTCCTGCCTCTGTCTGTCTTATGGCCAAAATACCTTAATCCTTTGCATCAATGTAAGGGGAAGAAACAGCAACTCACGGTACAAGCACCAAGGAATAAGTGCTACCTCCGCAATCCTAATGTTTAACTGTTTATTAAATGTTTAATTTTATTTTCTGCAGACGTGGAGCGCTTAGAGACCCTCGTGTGGAATCCCAACGGGATTTCCAACCTGCTCCTCAACCTCTTAAAACAACTGCCGTGGAGCTTGATGCAGCTCCGTAGGAGAGAAGGGGACTGTAAATAAGGCAAAAAATAATCAAGGTTTTTTACTCTGCTCAGCTGTTAAATCTATTATTGGGATTTTCACAGCACAAGGGTGTATAAAACAAAGTCCTTCATGCCATCGTGCAGGAGGACGAAGTTTAGGCAAAGGGCTGTGGAACATCTACCTGTTACCTTTTACAAGAGATACGGCTCTTGTATCTTCATGTGGCCTTATCCAGGAGTGACTTTTCAGATGCTTTGGGATTCCCTCAGCACAAAATCAAGACACTGAGCGATTTATGTCCGAAAATGAGCACATAAAAAATACCTACATAAGAGTTTTCCTGACCTGATGTGAGAATAATGCATTTTTTGTGGGTAAAGCTAAAAGCCAAAGCAGAACTGTGATGTGTATGTGTGCACGTGTATTTAGAAATAAAGACTATAATTCAGCTCTAAATAACGATTCGGATGTTTACAATTTTCTTCTGTCTCCAAATAATGATTCGGATGTTTACAATTTTCTTCTGTCTGTTTATAGTCAAGATATTATGGTCAAAATTCTTCTAAATTTTTTTCTAAAAGAAGCACTTCTGGGGATTGCTACAATTATTTTTTTCTACTTAAAAGAAAACAGCTTTTTTGTACATCAACATTAAGTCTGATATATTATGAATTACACAAGCTAAAATTTGGTGCTCCATGCCCCTTCCTAATAATTTATAATTATAATAACGGGGTAATGTATTATCACAATACACAGAACCTAGGAGTGGATGTGGCTTTGGTGTGTTCTACAGCAGGAACTGCAGAGGATCTTTCAAAATTTGAGTAAGAAAGGCGAGAAATTTTCCTTAATTTCCAGAATTAATAAAAAAGCAATTTGCTGAATTTGTTATGAACCTTTTCATACTAGAAATCCAACGCAGACCAATCAGCAGTGAGGTCAACTGGCCAAAGATGTCCCAGCAACTATTTTTGTGTGTATATATATATATCTAGAATAACCAATCCCATGTAATCAATGCGCACAGACTCCACGTTTACTGGGAGCTGCTAGAATAGTGTTTTAATATCACCTTTCTACAAAAAAAAAAAAGAGTATTAAAACAATGGATACATGCTGGGAAGAAGCACTTGGAATGAGGGAGAGAACAGAAAGAATTAGAAGGAAGAAATTGGGAAAATCTGCACTGTATCTGGGCTAACCTGTAGTAAAAATTAATAACGTCCTGGCAGCCAAGTGAGGCAGGAGGATTGCAAGGCAGGATCGATGATTGAATCTCCTAATAAAATGCATTTGATTGGAAAAAAGTATTTCCTTGCCTCAAAGTATTCTCCCAGCGATCACGCTAGGATAGAAGTTGCCTCCTAAATATCAACTGCCTCTTGATGTTGCATGACCACCTCCCTCCACCTCTGCAAACGGAATATAAACATTATGGTAATTACGGTGACTGATGACATGTAAATATTTAATACAGTTTAGGTTTTGTCTTTAAAATGCGTTTTAGAAAGGAAAGTAAATTAGTTTCCGGAGCTGACTCCGGAACTTAGTTATGGAGAATAAGTATTGAAAAGAAGATAGTCGAGGCAAGTCGTTTTGCCTGCCTGGCACTCTTAAATTTAAGGGGAAAATCCTTGCTGGTGTCAACTGCATTTCTAATGTGTCAAAATAATTCCAAATTAGATCTTTGTCATCAGAACAGAAGCTACAAAGTGCCAAATGCCACAGGACCCGCTCACCACTTCAGCTCTTCCCTTCGAAACCCAGCAGCAAATGCTCATTTCCCCACAGTTATTGGCAGGGTCTTTGTAACATGTTTTCTTTTTAAAATATAAATCCAGAATCTTGGGAAGCCTTTTTTTTTAAAAAAAAAAAACAGCAACAAAACAAACCCAAACAACCCAAACCTGTGAAGTCTCATTCCACGCTTTTAAACAGCAATGTTAAGTGTAATATATTAAAGGGAAAACATGTCACTGATTTGAAAATTCTTTAGGTTCATACTTCCCCTTCAGTAAACTTCTAATATATTATTAAATATTTTCTGAAAGAACAAAACGATAGCTTTTCCATCTGTTGTTTAAGCAGCCCATGAACCCTCGTTATCTTTAGCTTTGAGAAATTTAGATTTTTAAGGGAAAAAGGGGGAGAGAGAATGAACAAATGAATAGGTCATGAAATATCTTAAAAACAAACAGCAAGAAAAAACGTCATTTAAACTGCATTACAGCTCCAATTACTACTTACACCCCGTTTTCCTGGGTTAGGCTGTATCTTGATCAATGATAGCCCAGCTGGTTTTAGTTGAAAAAGTTTCCATTTCTATCTCCACTTAATGGTGCCACTGATAAAGAGGGAGAAACCCATCGCGTCTGCAGCAGAACTGAAACTCCATCGAGGGATATATATATATATTCATATACACATGCATGAGCTGAAACCGTCAAGGAACATATATATTTATGAACCCTCGTCCGTACACATAACATTTAAAAATATAGAAACCCGAACGGGGAAAGTAGAGTGCAAGAAGCGTACCAGGATTTAAAAAATATGCCAGAAAAAGGACTGCAAATATTGTATCTCTAAATGTCCAATAACAGATGAGGGGGAAGCAGGACCTCTCTGCAAAGTTACAGGAGAAACTCCCAGCGTTCCCCTACCATCCTGGAGCCCAGTCTTTAATTCCCACTTCTGATTTTTCTAACGGCACATCGTTTACAGATATATATGCAACAGTTAAGACAAAAAGAAAATAACATATGCAAGGTCGGGCACCCTCGGGAAGTGACTGCTACAGCTCAGCTGATCCTTCCTTTCTCTTTCCAGCCATCCCTTTCCCTTCTTTTATTGCTTTTCCGATTTACGGTGAAGCGCGGGTATAAAAATACCTCTGGAAAAGCAGCAGGAAGATGTTCTTCCCTCCCTACATCTGTACAACTTCGGCAGAGAATGAAGGCACGACGAAAAGGAGGGCACAGCCTGTTTTAAAATGACCAATTTTCTCTTTTCTACCCAAGCTGAAAAGGTGATCGTGTCGGCTTCGGTCCCTTGCTGTGCCCGGGGGGACCCAAGGCACGGGTGGCAGCCGTGTCCTCCAGCATCTCCATCCCAACCCACCCAGAACCTCAGCACATCTCCTGCTCCATCTCTACGTTAGCCACGACATCCACCTGGCGGGGGGGCAAAAATAAAACTCTAACCAAAACTCATCATGAAGTTCGGCTCGTTTGACTTCTCTCCACTTTTACGGAGGTTTTTGGGTGCTTATTTCCTTTTATTCTTCTTTTTGGGGAGGGGGAGGAGGGGAAGGCTCAGCCCATGTTTAGAAACGCTACATAAACCATGAAAATATCCCACCGCGTGCACCAAGGCTGCAAAATTGTATTTTTTTTTTTTTTTTCCTTAACCATTGCTACTGCAGGCTTAAAAGACAGAAGAGAGGAGCATGAAGCAGAGATTTAGGTAATAGGAACGAGCCGTAAAGCCCAATTACTTCGCCAGGGTCCTTTTCAAATCCACATTCATCTTCTAAACGAAGCCAGTCTGGCACGGAGGATTCAACAAGTTCTATCTTAACGGGTTCCTTGTGCCTTCTTAAAATAAACATTTCGTCCCCTTTGCGTGGAAATGTCATCCCTTTCAATTTACATCTTGGGAAACAAAAGCAGCAGGCAAAGTATACAGAAAAAAGCTGGAAAAAGCCCATCCCAGTTTGCAAAACCCCAGCAGTAAGATACACAAAGGAAATGAACCTGTGATACTGTTGCCGTAACACAAACACTCACCCTCCACCCGCCCCATTTAATTCACATTACGGGCTTTTTTTTTTAATCCCTAGTTCTTCAATTTCCCAATGAAGAGCCACATTAAAAATAAAAACTGAAAATAATTGCATTTTTGTAGATTGCGTTGAGTTTAAGGCCACAGCAATCTGTGAAACAAAGGAGGAAACCACCTTTTTTTTTTTTTTTTTT